>NC_134236.1:35730683-36041251 GCF_965152275.1 Natator depressus
ATTTTGTCTTTGCCGGGGATAGACCAGGAATGAAGCCTTAGAACTTTTAGTAAGTAATCTAGCTAGGTATGTGTTAGATTATGATTTCTTTAAATGGCTGAGAAAAGAATTGTGCTGAATAGAATAACTATTTCTGTCTGTGTATCTTTTTTGTAACTTAAGGTTTTTGCCTAGAGGGGTTCTCTATGTTTTGAATCTAATTACCCTGTAAGGTATTTACCATCCTGATTTTACAGGGGGGATTTCTTATTTCTAATTCTATTTTTATTAAAAGTCTTCTTGTAAGAAAACTGAATGCTTTTTCATTGTTCTCAGATCCAGGGGTTTGGGTCTGTGGTCACCTATGCAAATTGGTGAGGCTTTTTATCCAACATTTCCCAGGAAAGGGAGGGTGCAAGTGTTGGGAGGATTGTTCATTGTTCTTAAGATCCAAGGGTCTGGGTCTATAGTCACCTAGGCAAATTGGTGAGGCTTTTTACCAAACCTTGTCCAGGAAGTAGGGTGCAAGGTTTTTGGGAAGTATTTTGGGGGGAAAGACGTGTCCAAGCAGCTCTTCCCCAGTAACCAGTATTTGTTTGGTGGTGGTAGCGGCCAATCCAAGGACAAAAGGGTGGAATATTTTGTACCTTGGGGAAGTTTTGACCTAAGCTGGTAAAGATAAGCTTAGGAGGTTTTTAATGCAGGTCCCCACATCTGTACCCTAGAGTTCAGAGTGGGGGAGGAACCTTGACAAAGACCAAGCTGGACAAATTTATGAGTGTGATTGTATGATGGGGTTGTTTGTGGTGGTAGGGGCCAGGACTCAATAACCCTGGGGCTCACTTCCGGTTTTTGTCTGACATTCCTGAAGCTCATGCTTCAGGATTTCAGCTGGCCAGTGGCAAAGGTCAGAAAGGGATTTCCACCTTCCACTTGCCATCTTCCAAGTATTCTGAAATGGTTTTTTAAAATGTCCTTCCCCTGAAGCATCAGGGATCACTACCGCTGGAGATGGGAGATTGCGGGAGAGCCACGACTTTGTGGTGGCACTGAGCAGTCTCTCTCTCAGGTGCTTGGCTGCCTGGTTTTTGTTCACATGCTCAGCGTCTAACTGATCAACATATGTGGTGTCAGGAAGGATTGTCCCCCCAGGTCAGATTGGCAGTGACATGGGGATGGGGGGCAGTTCACCTTCCTCTGCTGCATGTGGGTGCAGGTCACTTGTCAGAATTATCTGCATCTCTCTCACTTAATCATTTCCCTGCCATTGTGGGGGCCACAGGCACTGGTGCACCACAGTCCCTCCTATTCTCTGCCTGTGTCACATAATAGTCTAGTATCCTGTACTAGTATGCAATACTTAGGGCCAAGTTCAGTTGTTGTGTTTAGTGTGGGGGTGCTGGTGTTGGTGGTCTGTGGTATACAGGAGGTCAGACTAGATGTTCTGGTGGTCCCTTCTGGCCTTAAACTCAATGGCTCTATATAAAGTGTAACCAAAGCTTCTGAAGAACAACAGCACAGTAGCAGTTCTGGTTGCCAGCTTGAAAACAATAGAAATGTTAATGAACAACATCTTCCTTCTAGTCCTTTTTCTTTGAACAAAATGCTGTGATGAATGTGCAGTTGTTACATAATCATCTAAGAATTCTGAGATTAATCAGGTTATGAATATTGTATGGAAACTGATCAGTGAGGTGAAGTTATTGTATCCTGGGTTATGAATTTCCAGTATGAATGCATTCTTCTAGCTTCATTGGGAGCTTGGGGTGGGGGGGGGGAGCAGGAGACAACATGTTCCACAGATAAGAACATCCTGGCATTGAAAGACAGTAGGTGGGCGGAGAGAAGTTGTTGACTCCAAGAATCCTATAGCCTATCTCTGGCAAAGAAGCAAACCTTGTTTTGCTAGGCTAGGAGCCTGGAGATCAAAGGACATAGGACAGTTAATAACAAGATCGTAGTTTCATAGCTACATGAATCTCAGTAGCACAGTCTAAAAATGTCATCAGATAAGTGGTTACTATTATAGTTACTAGAGCTGGCTGAAATGAAAATGTGTCCTTTACATCAGTATATTTTGCAGAAAATATATACCATTTTTCATTCAATTTTTTATTTTTGGCAGAATTTGTCAGTTTTCTGATTAAATGAAAACCAAAAATCATTTGGGGTTTTTTGTTTTTAATTTCTCCCCTCTCTCACCCTTTTCCTCTTCCCTTTTTTTGTTCTCACTGGAAAGGAGGAATAAGACAACAGTGTTTGAGCTGAAACATACATTTTCAGATAACTCAAAGTTTTCCAGTTTTTTGGCAAACCATGAAAACCAAAACATTTTACGGTTTTCTGTGAAAATTTTCATTTTGGTCAAAAAAGCTATTCATTGAAAAAATCATTCAACAAAAAAGCTTTAACCAGCTCTGACACTGCTTTTCTATATATCTTTAGCATGTATTTGTGAACTGTTGTAAATCTAGGAAACAAAAAGGCCTAATAAATAATAATAATAATAATAATAATAATACCACCTAGCGCTTACATAGCACTTTTATCTGTATATACCAAAGTGCATTACAAAGGATGTCAGTATCATTATCCCTATTTTACAAAAGAAGAAAGTGAGGCAGAGAGCAGTAAAGTGACTTCCTAAGATCACCCAGCTGACCCGCAGAAGAGCCAGGAGTTGAAGCCAGGTCTCCTGAATCCTAGACCTGCGCCCTTTACAATAGGCTTCCCTGCCTAACAATGGTCAGTGTAGGATAGTAGGGTAAAATCCCACTAGCCACAAATTGAACAAATTGTGGGGCAAAAACATCAAGAAGTATTGCGGAATGGGCCTGAGAACTAGAAGCAACATCAACTATACCTATAAAGTTCAGACTAAAAAGTCTGCTGCTCATTTGTGGAGAAGAACGCAGAATCAGAATGTGATTTGGAACTGGGGAAGCAATAATCAGTGTAGTGGCTTTAGCTCAATCAGAAAATTAGTTATGGAGGATTATTATAGTAAAAAGTAGCAATGGACTTTTTCAGACAACATCATTATGACAATTTTAACTTAAGGATGGTGGCACATACCACACTGTTCAGACATACCATGTATGGACATGGTGGAATCTTTATCATCAGAAACCTCATCACCCCATTACAAGTCTAGGGTGCTGCGAAGCACCACATGCCAACTATTGTCTACAGGACATCATTGGGGACCTTTGTGAATCCTGCTATCCATTGGCCTCCATTCTATCATAAATTTTCATTTTAATTCTCTTCTCCTTGTGATAGGTGAAGTCCAGTGTTATATTAGCATCCTCTCAGACTTCAGGATATCCATCCCCTTGGTTTGCTTTCTTATCCACTTGCTTGTTCTCTTTCTTTCCACATAGTACATTATTCTATGCTTTGCAGTTCAGCCTTTTTTACCTCCATCTGCTTGCTAAGTGTCCAAGCGTATTCCCCACCTGCCATGGCTGGCAAGTCCACCATTCATCAATAAATAGTCCCCTAATGGCCAGAATAGTGAAAATATAACAAGATCAATACCATACTTCCATCCAGTAGTGACATAAGCTGCTGGTATCAAAGCTAGTGAACAGCTGGCCAAGACACTGTATGTTTTTCCTTGTCTTTTTCTAAATAAACAAAGGAATACCTTTTTTGAACTACTCCTTCTTTATTGCCTTTCTTTCTTTTCTTCATGTTGGATGATTTCTCTTTCATGTTCTGGTACTAATGCCAAAGATTGAGTTGATTATATATTGTACTTCGTTCTTCAAATCCCTCCTCAAAACTCACTTCTTTCAATTAGCCTTTCATCTTGGATTTTCAGCCCTGCCCCTTTTTACAAATCTAAATTGTTCCCAGTATTAGTTAAAACATGAGAAACTAAAAAGATATGTATGTAGCAGTAAGTATTTTTCACAAACTTCACTGTTGTTACAGAGTAGCAGCCGTGTTAGTCTGTATCCGCAAAAAGAAAAGGAGGACTTGTGGCACCTTAGAGATTAACCAATTTATTTGAGCATAAGCTTTCGTGAGCTACAGCTCACTTCATCAGATGCAAGTAGTGGAAAATACAGTGGGGAGATTTTATATACACAGAGAACATGAAACAATGGGTGTTACCTTAAACACTGTAACAAGAGTGATCAGGTAAGGTGAGCTATTACCAGCAGGAGAGTGGCGGGGGGGGAGGGGAACCTTTTGTAGTGATAATCAAGGTGGGCCATTTCCAGCAGTTGACAAGAACGTCTGAGGAACAGTAGTGGGGGGGGGAGGAGAGGAATAAAAATGGGGAAATAGTTTTACTTTGTATAATGACACATCCACTCCCAGTCTTTATTCAAGCCTAAGTTAATTGTATCCAGTTTGCAAATTAATTCCAATTCAGCAGTCTCTCATTGGAGTCTGTTTTTGAAGTTTTTTTGTTGAAGAATTGCCACTTTTAGGTCTGTAATTGAGTGACCAAAGAGACTGAAGTGTTCTCCAACTGGTTTTTGAATGTTATAATTCTTGATGTCTGATTTGTGTCCATTTATTCTTTTACGTAGAGACTGTCCAGTTTGGCCAATGTACATGGCAGAGGGGCATTGCTGGCACATGATGGCATATATCACATTTACTTACAGTAGAACAGAAGAATGGCCATACTGGGTCAGACCAATGGTCCATCTAGCCCAGTATCCTGTCTTCCAACAATGGCCAATGCCAGATGCTTCAAAGGGAATGATCACTGCAATCAAAGGACAATCATAAAGTGATCCATACCTGTCTTCCAGTCCCAACACTCAGAGATATGAATGTCGGGTTGCATCTGTGACCATCTTGGCAAATAACCATTGATAGAGCTATCCTCCATGAACTTATCTAATTCTTTTTTTAAATGCCGTTATAGTTTTGGGCATTCACAATATCATCTGGCAATGAATTCCACAGATTGACTGTATGTTGTGTGAAGTAGTTCTTCCTTATGTTTGTTTTAAACCTGCTGCCTATTAATTTCATTTGGTGACCCCTACTTCTTGTGTTATGAGAAGTAAATAACACTTCCTTATTTACTTTCTCCACACTAGTGATAATTTTATAGACTTCTATAATATCCCCCCTTAGTCATCACTTTTCCAAGCTGAAAAGTACCAGTCTTATTAATCTCTCCTAATATGGAAGCTGTTCCACAGCCCTAATCATTTTTCTTTCCCTTTTCTGTGCCTTTTCCAATTCATCTTTTTGCGATGAGGTGGTCATATCTGCATGCAGCATTCAAGATGTGGGCATACCATGGATTTATATAGACAATATGATATTTTCTGCCTTATTATCTATCCCTATTCTAATGATTCTCAACATTCTGTTAGCTTTTTTGATTAAAACATCCACTCAATGTGCAGCAGCAGAGAACTATCCACAATGACTCCAATATCTCTTTCTTGAATGGTAAAAGTTGCAGATTTGTGGTTTCAGGATCGGACTCCTGAGTCATATTAGGACCCATATGTAAATCCGTGGTAGAGCTCATCCTTGAATTGAGGGGTCGCCAATCAACCAAAAGCTAATTTAGACCACATTGTTTTATATGTATAGTAGGATTATGCTTTCCAGTATGCATTACTTTGCATTTATCAGCATTGAATTTCATCTGCCATTTTGTTGTCCTGACACACAGTTTTGTCAGATCCCTTTGTAACTCTTTGCAGTCCATTTTGGATTTAACTATTTTGTATCATCTACAAACTTTGCCACTTCACTGTTTATCCCTTTTTCCAGATCATTTATAAATATGTTGAACAGCACTAACCCCAAAACAGATCCTTGGGGCATCCCGCTATTTACCTCTCTCCACTGTGAACACTGACCATCTGTATATTCCTACCCTTTGTTTCCTATCTTTTAACCACTTTCTGAACCATTAGAGGATCCTCCCTTTTATCCCTGGACTGCTTACTTTTGCTTAAGTGCCTTTGATGATGTACCTTGTCAAAGGCTGCCCTTGGAGCCTTTTGTAAAAATTGGTGTCACATTAGCTATCCTCCAGTCATCTGGCACAGAAGCCAATTTAAGTGATAGGTTACAGACTACAGTTAGTAGTTCTGTAATTTCATATTTGAGTTCCTTCAGAATTCTTGGGTGAATATCATCTGTCCCTGGTGACTTATTATTGTTTAATTTATCAGTTTGTTACAAAACCTCCTCTATTGACACCTCGATCTGGGACAGTTTCTCAGATTTGTCAGTGAAAAAGAATGGTTGAGATGTGGGAATCTCCATCACAACTTCTGCAGTGAAGACCAATGCGCAGAATTCATTTAGCTTCTCTGTAATGGACTTGTCTTCCTTGAGTGCTCCTTTAGTATCTCAATCGTCCTTTGGCCCCACTGATTGCTTGGCAGGCTTCCTGCTTCTCCTAAACTCTTTAACTTAAAAATTAACATCAAAAACATTTTAAGTCTTTTGTTAGCTGCTCTTCAAGTTCTTTTCTGGCCTCCTTAATTATATTTTTGCACTTCACTTGCCAGAGTTTATTCTTCTTTCTCTTTTCCTCAGTAGGATTTGACTTCCAATTTTTAAAGGATGCCTTTTTGCTTCTAATCCTCTCTTTTACTCTGTTGTTTAGCTGCTGTGGCTTTTTTTGGTCCTCATATAATTTTTTAATTTGAGATATACATTTCATTTGAGTTTCTATTATGGTGTTTTTAAAAAGTTTCCATACAGCTTGCAGGTATTTCACTCTTGTGAGTGTTCCTTTTAATTTCAAGCTGCCTCAATTTTGTATAGTTCCCCTTTGTGAATTTAAATGCTACTGTGGTGGGCTTCTTTGGTATTTTTCACCCTACACTGGTGGTTAAATTAATTACATTATGGCCACCACTCCCGAACAGTTCAGTTATATTCACCTTTTGGACCAGACCCTGTGCTCACTTAGCCTAAATCAATCATTCAGTAGCACTTCTTCCTGCAAGTTGTCCAAATGACTTTAATTGAACTAATCATGGGAGTAAATGCTCAACACAAGCACTGCAGAATATGATCCTTAGATAGGTTCTTCTGAGCAGGAACTTACTTTCTTCTAAGTGCCAAGTGCACCTATGGTGCTGCGTAAATAACACAGAACTAATAGGGAGATGTGGTCGTTTTTTGAAAATGTCCTGAGCTATTTGGAAAAAAAATCAAACATGACTTTTTAGGTTACTACAAAATTTAAGTTCCCTACAGGTATTTTGGTGGCACCTTCACTAATGTGGCAGGTTGAGTTATACTAGATAAGGGGAACTGTAAAATACAATTCTGACTTCATCAAATAATACAAGACAAGCAAAGTATCAGACTTTCTCAAACATAGGGTGTAGAATGTAATTACCCCTAAGGCTACTGAAGAAGAATGGGAGGAAACATTTTCCTTTTAAATTGAAGTCTTGAAGTCAGAAAGCATTTTCTGTGTATGGAAATGTCTTTTAACATAGCTCTGCCAGGTAGAAAATGAACTTTATTTTGAGTGACAGTCTGCTATTTTCTTCTCGGAAATCTTCAGTCTAACTCCATTTCATGGCATGTCGACTCTCTATATGATTACTCCAATATTCAGGTGCAGAGAAGTAAATGTTTCATGAAAGCGATGTCCCTGTCAGTAGTATGCATATCATCTGGCCTCCTGAGCTGTCAGTGAACAGATTGTAGAATTACCATCAGAATACAGGAGCCCATAGCTGCAGGCAGTAAATGGAGAGTCGGTAAGCATATGTCACCAGCATGATATTTTAGCTTCCTATGAATTTGTAAAGTGGAAATAAGCCAGCAGTACTGCCGCAACTGCTAACTGTTCTGACTACCCATGTTTCCACATTACACCATATGTTCACAAAATTTGCCACAAAAGGAATAAAAACTGCTTTCCACTTTTCTGAAATATAACATTACTGGATGCTTCAGAGCTGTGTTTGACTTGATGGAATTTACTTTTTAAGATGGCACAGGGTTTCTATGAAAGTCCACCTAGGAAACTAGGACTAGTTGCCAGCATGGGGGGGAGGGAGGATTAGACATCTGGTTCTGTCATGTAGGAAGGAAGGTGCTAGTTATATGTGGGTTTCACAGTCAACTTTTTAATTTGATTCCATATGCAATTTGATAGCTACAGCTGTGTGAATGGATGGACTGCTATCAACATTTGCTGTCTGTTTTTGCTCCTACCCTTGGTGAGTTCTGTCTCCCAAATGTTGCAACATTGTTTAGTTACCTTGTTTTTAATTGAAGAGGAGGACTTATGAGAAACAATGGGAGGCTTTTATCTTAAATGTCAGTCCCTCATTTAAAAATATGTAGGTTTTCACTCTTTTTTTTATTTTTCAATGTATGGTAAAACTGTAATAAAGCAATTTCACCAGACCTTAACCCACTGTAAAACAGGTAAGCAGGTTACCTCATATCACCAGTACATACTATTGTTTGTTATTATTTCACATTTATATTTCAGTAGTGCCTACAAGCCAACCCAATCAAGGCCCCATTGTGCGAGGTGCTGTACAAACATCTAGAAAGTGACAGTCGCCACTCCCAAGAGATGAAGCGTTGTGCCAGGGGCTATACTGTTAGCAAGTGAGACAATGTCATTTTCTATATGCTGTGTTTTGTCACGAAAGATGAGCCTGAGGTGAAATATGCCCTAGCACAACATACAACTGCTCATTGTCTCTTAGGAGACATGGAATATGAAAATGAATGTAATTTTTGTAATAACTCATCCAATAAACAAATTTATGGACATTTCCTTGGCTAAAACCGAATAAATAGGAGCGACCTCAGGTGACCTTCATATTTGGAGGCCTCATACCCAACGCGGATACCTAATGTGAGAAATTAATATAATCTTGGTCAGTTATTACCCCTAATGTCCCATTAGTCCCTGGTCCATAAGAGGCCAGACTTGATTTCCTTCTGGGCATGTTGCAAAAGCCATTTATCTGATAAAGCATTTGGGAACAGTGCACCTATTCTGCCCCTGAATAAAATTATGTTCCTAGGAGGTGAAAAAGCTGTTGGTTTGATTTATTGCCTGGCCAAGTTAATTTGTTCCCTGTATGTCACTATTGTAATGCTGCTTGGTGATCATTATAGGTCTAATTTTTAGTTTTCCCATGACAAAGGGTCCCCTGTCCTTTGCAAAACACTCACCTGAGGCCTGACAAACTCACTACACCAAATACAGGTCTTAGTCTTTATGGATAAATATTGTGTAATATTTAAAGTACCTACAAAAAGCTCATAACTTGTCAAGATCCATAATCATCGTGTGATGTATGTATGGGTAATATTTAAGGAATAATGTATTTATATTAAAAGTACGCTTTAGGGACTTGGAGTAAAAATTAGTGATCAGGGAATAACGTGTCTCTCTGATGGCCCATTCAGGCTGGAGGGAGTTCATCACCCCACCCTGGGTAGCCAATGATGCAGTGCAAAGCTTAATTGTAGAGCCTTGCGCAATACCAAAACTTTCAATAGAAAGCCATCAGAGGCACCTGCAAACAGTCAAAACCACTTGAAGGTAAAAAAGGAACAGTGCAAGCCAGGGGTTTGCCCTGCCTCTGAATATAAACAAAAGACTGTTTCGGTATAACACAGAGGAGAGAGAGTTACTCTGCACCCATTCAGAGGAAATCCCTGAGGAGCAGGGCTGTTTTCATGAATGTTTGGATCCTGGTTCTTGTGAAACCAGCTAGCTCTGCAACTTTGAGGGGGAAAGTCTACTTTATTAGATAGGAAAGTTAACATTAATAAGTGTAGATCCAGGTTTGTGTTTTATGATTTTGGTTTGTATTATAACCAATTGTCCATCACTTTCTCTCCTTTCTAGTTAAATCTGTCTTAAATAAACCTACTTTTGTTTTATTATAAGTGCTCACAAGTGCTGTGTGGTTTACAGGAGCTGTAATTTAAAGTACATTGCATCTTGGGGGCAAAGGATCTGGAATTTCTGTGAGTAGCCACTGTGCGGGGCTGAATATCACAGGGGAACACAATGGGACTCACGGACAGGGGTGCACCTCTTGTAAACCTGCATATGCAAACTGGGTTGGCATAGCCCAGAGGAGAGTGCTTGAGTGGCTGAAAGGCTGGTGGTGTTAAGAGAGTTGACACCCAGCTAGGCACAGGCAAGATTCCCTCATGATAGAGGCAGGAGATAACAAGGTGACTCACTGTCTTGGGTGCCCTAAGAACCATCATAGTACCTAGACCTCTTGTATGGCATTTTATATTGTTGAAATCTAGATACATTAATTATCCTTTAAATCTAGTATATGTTGGCATCCTTTCATCTGGGAGAGATGGTAGAAATTGCAGCCTATCATGTAGATGGTTTGCAATGTCTCATGTGACTGAATAGGCCAATCCGAGATTTTCATGATCTTTGGCAGTTATTGCAAATGTACATATCTTGGTTGGGAGCTGCTTGCTTCCTATGGCTCTTTTCTCTTCATGCTTTAGGAGGCAGCTCCTGTCATGGACTTAGATACCCTGATGGAGACAATGGCACCACTAGTTACGATCACTTGTCAAGATTTCCCATTGGTCACGATCAATTCCAAATTCCTTCATATCTCGCTTGCATGTGTCTTTATAGGGAAGCTTTGGATGTCCTGTTCTTGTTCCCTCTGATAGGTCCCCATATGGCATGTCCTTGGGTATGTGTCTGTCTTCCAGCCTACTCAGATGGCCCAGCCAGCGCAGTCGTCTTTGCTGTCACAGCTGGTAAATTTGCCATTTGAAGAACCTCTCCGTTGGGGACTTTATCTTGCCATTTTGTGTTGAGTATGCAGTGTAAACAACTTAGGTGGAAACTGTTCAACCTTTTCTCCTGATGAGCATTTGTTGTCCATGTTTCCCCACCATACATAAGAGTACTGAGGACGCAAGCTTGGTACACTAGCATGTTGGTCTTGATGGTAAGCTTTGAGTTGTTCCATACTCTTTTAGTTAGTCTGCTAAAGGTGGTTGCAGCCTTTCCAATGTGAACACTGAGTTCTTCATCCAGTGAGAGGTTGAGGGTCACTGTAGAACCTAAATCGCTGAACTAGATCTAGATACATGAATAAAAATATGCAAGGCCCATATGGACACCTAAACAAGTTAAATTCAATTTAAAAAATTAACCAAAAAAAGGACCTTTTATTGATCTTTTATGGAAATTTCCGCATTCAAATTTGGATTTTTTTCTCCGACACTGAACAACCTATGATAAATGAGTGTACCAAATTTCAAGTTTCTACTCAATGGCAATATGAAAAGGCAGCATTGTTCTTACAGTGTACTTGCTCACTTTCAGCAATTTTCTTGGCTGCAGTCAGATAAATAGGACTGGGGACATCTAATCACCTTCATTATTCCAATCTGAAAGCCTCCTGCACCTTAATATGGATAGAAGGAAGCTTCTCCATCTGCTACGTCTGGCAAGTTCATGGTTGAAGTTTGATAAAAATGACTGGCAAACTTTACGCTCTATTTAAATGTCAGCTTTCAATTTTGGGGTTGGTTTTCTGTTTTGTAGTGTATGATGAATGAAAATACACCCAGATTACAATATTCTAATTCAATCAGAACATGGAAACTAATTGTCAGTGTAAGTCATCCATTACAAACATGTGTATTATATAGACAAATCACATGGTTTTGGTTCTGGTTTCCTATTGGCAAACAAGGACACTGAACTTCAAAAAGGCAGATTTCAACTAACTCAGAGAAATAGTAGGCCTGGTCCCATGGAGAGATCAGTTAGGAAGAAAAGGAGTCAAAGGGAGCTGGCAATTCCTAAAAGATGTAATAGAGGCTCAACGTCAAGCTATTCTGATGCAGAGGAAAGATAAGAGGAGCCATAGGAAACCAACGCGGCTGCACAAGGAGCGTTTTAGCTAACCAAAAGGGATACATACAGGAAATGGAAGGAGGGGCAGGTCAGTAAGGAAATATACATGGGAATAGCATGAGCACGTGGGACAAAATCATGAAAGCCAAGGCAAGGATTGAGTTACAACTGGCAAGGAATGCTGGAGACAACAAGAAGGGGTTCTACAAATATGTCAGACAAAAAAGAAAGGTCAGGGAGGGTGTGGGTCTTCTGCTCAATGGAGAAGGTGAACTTGTAATGGAATATAAGGCGGAGCTGCTCAATGCCTATTTTCTTTCAGTCTTCACACAAAAAGCAACATGTGACTGGATGACTAGTGAAGTTATCATAGACAATATAGGGGAAGAGATACAGATCAGGGTAAGCAAAGAACACGTCAGAGATCCTCTGGCTAATCTGGATTAATTTAAATCATCAGAACCTGATGCTATTCACCCCAGGGTGCTGAAGGAATTAGCTGAAGAAATCTCAGCACCACTGGCAATAATATTTGAAAACTCATGGATGACAGGCGAGGTCCCAGAAGACCAGAGAAGGGCTAACATGGTGTCCATCTTTAAAAAGGAGGGAAAAGAGAAGCCAGCGAACCATAGACCAGTCAGCCTGACTTTGATACCTGGGAAGCTACTAGAGCAATGTATAAAACATTCAATTTGCAAATACCTGGAGGATGAAGGGGTGATCACTAGCAGCCAGCACAGACTTGCAAAGAACAAATCATGTCACACCAGCTTGATTTCCTTCTTTGACACGTTGATTGGTTTGGTGGATGGGGGAATGCAGTGGACATAATGTACATGGACTTTAGCAAGGCTTTTAACACAGTCCCACATGACATTCTGATAAGGAAGCTGGAGAAATGCAGGCTTGGTAGAACTACTATTAAGTGGATACATTATTGGATAAACAACCACAAACAACTCTTAATGGAGCGATGAGACAGGGGATGGATTAATGGAATAAGCTGGGAATGGGCAACAGGGGACGGATCACTTGATGATTACCTGCTCTGTTCATTCCCTCTGAAGCACCTAGCATTGGCCACTGCCAGAAGACAGGATACTGGGCGAGATGGACCTTTGCTCTGACCCACTATGGCCGTTCTTATGATGTCATATTGGAAGGAGGTCTCAAGAGGGGTTCGACAGGAATCTGTTCTGGGTCTGGTGTTATTTAACATCTTTATTAAAATGATCTGAATGTAGAAATAGAGAGCACACTGAACAAATTTTCAGATGAGACTAACCTGGGGGACGTTGGAGGGGGGTTGCAAACACTTTGAAGGATAGAACTAAAATTCAAAGAGAGTTTGATAAATTAGAGAATTGGTTATAGACAACAAAATGAAACTCAAAGACATATGTAAGGTGCTACACTTAGGGAAGAAAAACCAAATGCACAAATACAGAACGGAGAATAACTGGCTTGTCAGCAGCTCTGCTGAGAAGAATCTGGGAGTAGTGATCAATCTCAAATGCAACATGAGTCAACAATGTGATGCTGTTGCAAACAAAAAAAAAAAAGCAAATGCAATTTTGGGTTGCATTAAAAGAGGTCTACCATGCAAATCATGGGAGGTGATAGCACTGCTCTACTCAGTGCTGGTTAGGCCTCAGCTGGAGTACCATGTCTAATTTGGTCACTGCTGTATAGAAAGGATGTAGAGAAGCTAGAAGGGATCCAGAGGCAAGTGACAAAAATGCTCAAAGGGATGGAATGCAAGCAATATGAGCAAAGGCTGAAGGAACTGAGTATGTTTAGTTTGGAAAAGAGGAGATTGAGGAGGGACATCATAGCTACCATAAAAGAGATGGAGAAAAATTGTTCTCTCTTGCCACAGAGGACAGGACAAGAGGCAATGGGTTCAAACTACATATAGCAGATTTAGATTAAATCTCAGGAAAAACTTCTAAGCTGTAAGAACTGTTGGGCAATGGAATAGACTGCCTCGGGAGGATGTGAAAGCTCCTGCACTGGGGATTTTCAAAAGAAGGCTGGATAGCCATCTGTCCTGCATGGTTTAGACAACAAATGCTGCATAGCCATCTGTCCTGGATGGTTTAGACAACAAATGCTGCATCTTTGCTGGGGGTTAGACTCACTAGACCTTTGTGGTCCCTTTTAATCCGATGGTTCAATGATTATGGAGAAGTGATGGTGGTCTGGGCAATGTCTTTTGACCACACCCAAAAATAGCAATATGCAGACTTGTGAGGAGGGGAAATAAAGTTACTTCCCATCTTCTCTTCCATCACATCTCCCTCCTCCTTCCTTGCTTCTACCTCTTTTCCACTCGTGTGGAAGCTTATCCTTGGTTGAGGTTTTAGAGGTCAATCTTCAGCTGTGCTGAGTATGGGTCCAGCGCAACCAAGAAAGATGATGGCAACAGGTGGCTCTACTCTCCCTTTCTACCTCCCCAGATCCTGGTAGAGACGGACTGAACCAGCATTTGCTGCAAGTCTGAGCACCCAGCTGTCTCATACCTATTACTGTCCTCCAGCCCCTGACATGCCCCCCCATACCAGTGGGCTGCAAGGGGCTTTCACAGAGACAGCTACATAGGTTTTACCCCACCTTAGGAATCCCCCACACCAGGCTGATGAGTCATGAGGCATTTAATGCTTGGCATACCAGGAGCAGATCTACTGAGTAAGAAGGTGCCTTTTTAAAATGGTCTCTTTTCAGAGAAGAACTTCACTTTATGTCTGAGTTGGTTTTTAATTATACAAATACAAATAAAACTTTGGAAACATCTGTTTCTGTTTGTACACACTATAAACCAATTCTGTAAAAGAGAAATCTGCAAAAGAATTCGCTACCAAGGCTGAGATCCTCATTTGCCAAGTTGTAGCTGGGATCTAATCCTATGGCTGTATAATAAATCCTGAAAATGATGTTTATACTAGAAATACGAACAGAATTTTATCCATAATTGCAACATGTTACTATAAATATACATGTTTGCACAACGTATACATGCAATGTATCCACATACATACGCCATATGTAGTGTTTTTATTAGTCACAAGGCACTTAATGTTTGACATATTTTATAAGTAAAAATGCTGTAGCCCTGAACACATTTTAACACTGACAATAATAAAATTATAGCTATATTTATTGTGACAGCTCCACACAGCTGTCACCCTTGATGATGATGTATTGATACAATACGTTAGAGGAGCGAGCATTTGGCTGATGTCTCTCTCAAAAGATGGAAGAACTGCTCCAGTAGCAGATTTGCTTTAATTAAGAAAAAACGATTAAAGGAGAGAGAAGCAAAAGCATGGGTGACAAATCTATTGCAATGGCACTCCTTCTGGCAAAGGTGCAATCTTTCTAACACATTTTCTAACACCCATTGCTTTCTAATGTAACCCTTCTGCCAGGCCAAGTTGATAGCAGCAAGGGCCGGGTTCAGTACACAGGGGTTCCCTCTCATCAAAGCAAATACAAAACTGGCTCGAGCCCCCACCCAGTGACCTGGGAAAATCTTACACACCCCCTGGGCGCCTCGAAGAGGCAATACTTCCCCTCTCGCAAGCACGGAGTCTCGGTGTAGTAGAGAATCTTTAATAACATGAGGTAAACGACATCAGCATTAAATTGGGAAAACACCACAACTAGTGTTCATTAACCAAACCATGAGCAAAGACCCACCCCAGAAAATTGGGCCACATCCTTTCCCTCGGGTTCTTGAGTCCCAGAACCCAAATGTCTCTTGAGTCCAGCAATCCTCAAATCACCCAAAATCCAAAAGGTCCAGCCCCAGAGTTCAAAAGTTCATCTGCAGAGTGTTACTCCCCAGTCTGGCTAAAATGTGCCTGTGTGTGGGGGAAAGAGGTAAGGGGTACCTTACGTGTCCTGAAGCTGACTGCCCCACAGGGCTCTGCTCTGCTACGCTGTCTCACGAACGGCTCCGCTCCACCACGACCGGCTCCACTCTGCACAGCTCGCCGTCTCACGAACAGCTCTGCTCAGCTTGCCGTCTCACGAACGGCTCCGCTCCACCACGACCGGCTCCGCTCGGCACAGCTCGCTGTCTCACGAACAGCTCGGCTCAGCTCGCCGTCTCACGAACACACCGCTGTCTCACGAACGGCTCCACTCTGCACAGCTCGCCGTCCCACGAACAGCTCTGCTCAGCTCGGCGTCTCGCGAACACACCGCTGTCCCACGAACAGCTCTGCTCAGCTAGCCGTCTCGCGAACGGCTCCGCTCTGCACAGCTCGCCGTCTCACGAACAGCACCACTGCACTCTAGATCTTCCGGCTCCCCACTACTTGACACAGTGCTCAGTGATTTCAGCTCTTAGTGATTTCAGCTCTCAGTGATTTCAGCTCATAGTAGTGGGGGCCTTAGTGCCGGTGCACCATAAGGCCAAAGTGAATGCAGCACAGTACCTGTAGCAAGACTCTTAATAGACCCAACATTAGCTCTGACATTCCACAGTGGAGAGAGACAGAGGTGCAATTGGTGCTTCAGGCCCTCACAAAGGGGCCCACACCACCAGGTACTAATACCTGTCTCAAGTCTCTCTCCCTTCACAGAGTTTTGGAACCCATGTCCCTTGCCTAGCGAGTGCTACTCAGTTGATGGTGAGTCCCTCCATCATAACAAAAGGCCAAGTACAGTTCCAAGCACAGTTCCCATAATCAGGGTAATAACAATTTACTCTTCCCGCCCCAATAACAAAGACACTGGGGATCCCACAACAGCCAAAGTGACCATTTGGGCAGTTATGGCCTCATTCTAGGCGGGGTGGGTGTGCCTATGCAAATTGAGATCAGCCCCTAAAGTTCTTTTCCACTACTTGCCACACCTCACCACCAGATGTCAGGGTGGAGCCCATCCTGACTCTGCTTACACTAGTAACTCAGAGAAAGAAAAAGAGACATTCAGGTGCTACTTGCACACATTATTCCTGTACCATATCAATGAAAGGAAATACTTCCATTGCAGTATGATTGAAATTACCTTAGGGAAACTGTCACTATTGTCAATCTAAATCCTTCCCCCTGACCCCACCCCGCCCTCAGCATATTTACTAAGATAAATGTGTCTTTTTTAAAGGGATATTGTCAAGGTTTTTTAAAAGTAATCATGGAAATATTTTTCAGTTTGCAAACAACATAATGATGTATATCTGACTGTCCGTCGGCCCCTCCAATGCACTTGTGCCAACGAGCAGCAGGATAGTAAAATATGCTAACATCCTGATTTCCAAGGAAGGAAACAGGCTTGTAGCTAGCCAGGCAAACAGAAAAAGGAAAGTTGACAGGAGACAAAAATATATGGGGGATGTCTGGGGCATTCCAAAATGCGTGTGTGTGTGTGCGCACACACACACAAAACAAGAAGTAATAGTAACTAATAATTAACCTCTCAGGTATATTTCTGGAGCTCTAGATGGGTGAAATTCATTCCAATGCAAGATGCTTCCACAGTGTTACCAACAATTTTGATTTTATCATGAGTCTTGTGATATTTGGTGTTTGTTCTTAAAGCTCCAGCTACAGGAGTCCAGTGATTCCATGAGAATCTTACGTTTTTAATAAATGAAAGCTGAGTTTCTAGCCCTCATATGGAAAACCTCCACACCCCCCCCTTAACGCTAAAACAAAAAGACATAACTTAAAAAACTTTTTTAAAAAATCGCAATTTTTAAACCAA
Source organism: Natator depressus (assembly GCF_965152275.1). Lineage (NCBI taxonomy): Eukaryota > Metazoa > Chordata > Testudines > Cheloniidae > Natator > Natator depressus. The sequence goes on from NC_134236.1 coordinate 35,748,229, forward strand.
TGACGTGATTTTTTTGATCTGACTCGTGATTTTTAGAATGCTTGGGGTTGGCAGTACTGCCTGCACAATGCTCTGTATACTGATTAACCCCTGAATGTAGGGGTATAGGGACCAGGAGGCCAGCACAGAACTTGAAGTTGCCCTAATTGGAACTTTAAAAATGTTTAAGCCCCAGTTATCTTGAAACTCAGCCAGCACAGAACCCACTTGGGCACACCTCATGTGCCCAGCCAAAGGAGTTGAAGGCAGAATTGCATGGTCTTCTCATTGATCTTTTGAAACACTGGGGGGCACATGGAAAAGACTATATGTTATTATTTTTAAAATCAAATTATTTGTATACAGATCTCACAGTTTGGGGAGTGGGGTTGACTCCCGATGTTTGAAAGTTTGGAGTTGGCATATGGTGCATTTTATATTTCATTCACAAAACTCAGCAATGAGAACAATTTATATAGCCTTGAAATGTGACACTCTCAGGAGCCTCTGCATTTCCCATCCAGGCTACCCCAAAGTAGAGGACTAAATCAAGAGGATCTGCAAGACAGGAAGGTCTATGCTTTTCCCCTCGGCCCTTCCCTCCATTGTTGCTGGGTAAAAACCCCAAGGGGAGGACAGAGCATGGAGACTTTATGAAATTACACACAGATTTCCTTCTCTAAGTTAGAATTTTGCTAGAATTGTTCCCTTTTCTCCTCCTTCATTCCTTTCCACCTGAGTGCATTAAAGTGAGGTACTCTTATTGATAATCGTGTTTATCAAGATAATGCCTCAGGAGGAGAAATGCCCCAATTTCAGTCCTGTTCAGCGTTGAAAAGGAGTACGTGCAGTTTGTCTGTGAGATGCAGCAGGTTACCAGAACACTAAAGACTTAGCCAAGTCCCCAACACAACACTCTCCCACTACACCAAACTCTGTGGGACCCATGCATGCCCTGCCGCCTCTGCACGAATCTCCCCACCCCAGCTGAACCTCTAGACATCTAAAATTCCCACTCTTTCTGATGGAAACTCTCCCAGACAAACTCACAGACCTAAAAGCTCCCCCAGGTCCCTCTCCCTCCGAACCAGAAGGGATAGATCACTTATATATTTTCCTTACAATCCCTCTTGTACTTATTTCTTTTGACCTCCCAGAACAATTGGAAAAAATCACAGAACCCACATTCATTCCCAAAAGAACAAAAACACACGAGAATCCATGGAGCTCCCAGCACCACCTTCCCAATTCTCACCATTGGACAAATCTTCACAGCATGCCTGATTTAGGGATTCCCCTGCACCTATTACTCTTTCCATACCGTCACCCCCATGCACATGCAGGCTGCGTCTATGCGTGCAGCTGGAGGGTGCGATTCCCAGCTCACCTAGACATACCCATGCTACTGTTCCAGCCAGTGTGCTAAAAATCGCAGCGTAGCTAAGGTAGCATGAGCGGCGCTGAGCAACGGCCTGAGCGAGACTGAGTCCAGGCTGGTTTGTACTCAGGGTGGCTAGCCCACACCCCCATGCCATTGCCCATGCGACTGTGACTACACAGCAATTTCTGAGCTAGCATGAGGATGTACACTCGATCTGGGATTCACACCCTTAACTCTCTGGGTTCCCCCTCTTCCCTTCCTATGTCACCTTTTAAATATGTTCTTTGGTTTTTTCTTCTGTTTTTTCCCTCTCTCCCAGATGTGGCCTTGTGTCTCCATAGCCACAAGAGTGCACTCAGCCACTCTGCTCCAACTGTGCTTCACCGCTGAGTCCTTTCTGGGCAGACAGAAAAGGGCTTCATCTCCCTCTCAGGCACAGTGCTGGCCTTATTGCCAACTTCACAGTGCTAGGTGTTGTAATGATAGGATGACATCACACTGCAGAGCTGAGGTGCTCCTGTGCTTTCTCTTTTCTTTCTCTGAGATTTAGGCAATAGTGTATATAATGAGTATTGGCACTGAATTCACTTTCTCCAAGTCTCCCTTTACTGCCTTTAAACAGATGCTCCTTATGTTTGCAATGGGATTAACACTAGTATTGGCAATACTTTACTGATTAAAAAAAATTAAAAACCCAAAGTGAAATCCTGTTCCCTTTGCAATCCGTGGAGCCAGGACTTCATTCCCAAATTTTAAAACTGCACCCACCATGCCATATATAAAGGTACCTTATGTTATTAAAATTCTTACATCAAAGGGTTAATTTCAGTTTCTTGTGCTGTGGTAGTCAGGGTGGATCTGATTCTTCATTTACAGTGGTGTGAATCCCAGGAACTTCTATGGAAGTACAAGAGATTATGCTGGTGTAAAATTAATGGGAAGGAAGTGTCAGACTCAAAGTTTATACTGAAATCCAGCATTTCGTGCAAACTGGATTGTTACAAAATCAGACACATGTAGTATGAGGGCATTTTTATTGCTTTTTTCTATATAGTTTGGCAGCAACAATCTAACATTTCCCACAGATGTTGATGAAATGAGCCATATGATTGCAGAACCTAATATTTAGAAAGGGCATAACAGAGAGAGATAGCAATTGCCCTTAATGAAATGAGGGGGTTAATTTCTAAACCAGCCACACACAGGAATTAACTAGTGAAAATGTCTTCTGCTCTCTCCACACACACACACACATGGCTTTTGTAATATTACAAAAGCTATGTTAATATCATCAAGGTTGCAAAGGCAAGCACTCAAAAATTGGAACTCCTAGATTCAAGGCTGCCTGTGCAACCTTCTCCAGACCCTTTGTACACAGACATTATAACAGTCTTTAATTACACAGTCACATACTATTTCTCCCACAAGACTCCAGCTCTCCATAGAATAGACTGTGGTCTGGGAATGAGTCACGATTATGTAGTGAATTAACCTGTTGTCTATAGGATCCTCTCATTTCTTACAGAAGCTGGAAGGTGCACAGACAATGAGACAGAGGGATGCAGGAAGGGAAAAGATGGTCTTGTGAGTAAGTTGAATGCTACCCTGGAGAATCAGAGTCTATCCCTGCATATGCCACAGAGTTCCTGTGTGATGCTGGTCAAGTCACTTAAACCAATCATTTTGCAGGTGACTACTAACTCATGTACTGGGTGCCTAATCTGACACATCTGGGTCCAGATTTGGAACTGCTGAGCACTTAAAACTGCAACTGAAGTCCTTGGGAGGTCTGTGTTGAACATATACAGAGACATAAAAATGCTAAGTGTTCTGCATGCATATTCACATGGGGACTGAACTTAATTCTGTCATCTCCTAACTTTTGATTGCTTGATTTTGCAACATTAACTTTCTTTTATTTTTTGTTTGCTGCTTTTTAAAAAAGCAAACCGAAAAGAGCCAAAATTTCATCATGTGGAACATATTGACACGCACATGAGATGGAACCCGTAGATCCACAGCACAGTCCTTGCCACTTGTGTTACTGAAGTAAGTGGGAACAGTAGTAGGCTGTTATTGTCTATGCAAACTAGTCACTAGAGAAGGGTGAGATTCACATTTTGCCTTTGTGTTCACAGCTATTTGTTGGACAGCAGAGGAATATAGAGACTCAGGAATCTTAGATTCAATTCCAGGTTCTAGAGTGGAGTGTGAGTAGGGATCACAGAACCTTCTGGTACTTTCCTTCCTGGATCTGCCCCTCCCCCCTGTACTCCTATCCCTTCTGCCTCCACCCCTTCCCTGGCTCCAGCTCCTGTCTTCCCATACTCCTCTCTCCCCACCAATTGTGGTTTCCTCCTGTTTCCCTTCCTGCTGCTCTTCACCCCTCTGCTTTCAAGTCAGCCCACTTCCTCCTTCTCCACACTGTCTGGGCGAAACAAATGGTGGGAAGGGGGAAGGGGAGTGGACCTTGAGAGCACATGTGAAACAGTTTCTTAGATCTCATTTCTGGTACACAGCACCACAGTGAGCCATGAGAGCTCAGAGGAGCAATTGAAGGGAAAGTCCTGCTCAGTCCCTCTAGCTGTGGAGGGTAGCATGCTCAGTTAGTCTCTGGGGATGGTATATATTCAGTCTGGTTGCATGGGGGGGCGGCGTGAGCATTTGGGGATGGAGCATTTTCAGCGTACACAGAATCTGTAGAAAATAACTCACAACTCTACTGAGCAAGCTTCAGTTTTTTAGCAACTTTTAACTTGGCCAAATTTGGGTAAACTTTTTAATGGAAGATAGGAAAAGGCACATCTATGGCACCACGGCTACCTATATACCAAATTTCAAGTCCTAGCTTCAAAGCATTGAGACTCCAGAGGTTGTCAATGAAATCCTGTAAGAAAATTTCAAATATGGGCCACACAGCTTACGTTCCCCCGCCTGTATTTTCTGAAACAACTGAACTGTTTTAGCTGAACTTTCAAAATAGATTTTTTGAAATTTCAGTGCAAACAGTTAAAGTTTTGCAATATTATAAGCAACTGAAAACAGTGTCATAATGAAGTGTTTGGCAACGTTAATTATAGATTACCAGCTCTGCCTGGAGAGAGAGCAGCAGGATGAAAAGAATATCCAGGTCGCAAAGTGAAGCATTTAAAAATCATGAAATGATGGTGTCAACACAATCTGAACTCTGCCCATTTGTGTCTGAGTTCTTTAGCTGAAGGTGAGCACTGAATGAGGCAGCAGGCCTGTGAAAAAATTAGTAGGTAAATAGTGGAGATCTGCCAGGGCAGTTTCTTGACAGAGAATACAACTTTTCCCTTACTGATTTTTTTCTTTTCCATTTGATAAACATTGATTTTGTTCTTGTGGTTCTTACAGAGAACAATTTACATTGGCTCTTTTGTTCTTGCTTCTTGTCTATCCATTGGCCTTGTATATTTGAGGAAATGAAAATTGCTCTGAGTGTAGGACTTGTTTATTAGCATGTGCTCCCCCTCCTGGCTCTGAGGCAGCACAGCCCTAACCATTGTAGGCCCTACAGAAAATGGCTACTGACATGTTAAAAAGCATTTTTAAAGTCTAGTTTTATGTTTTATTAATAATACCTTAGTTCATAAAAATCAAAATAATTTAAAAACTGACAAATTAGTTGTGCTCTTTGTTTACATAGCTTTTATTTGTCTCAGCTTAGCCATGAAAATAGAACAGTCATTTTCACATTAAGGTTCTCATGAATTGGGCCAAAATAAATCTGATGAGGTTCAACAAGGACAAGTGCAGAGTCCTGCACTTAGGACGGAAGAGCCCAATGCACCGCTACAGACTAGGGACCTAATGGCTAGGCAGCAGTTCTGCAGAGAAGGACCTAGGGGTGACAGTGGACAAGAAGCTGGATATGAGTCGACAGTGTGCCCTTGTTGCCAAGAAGGCCAATGGCATTTTGGGGTGTATAAATAGGGGCATTGCCAGCAGATCAAGGGATGTGATCGTTCCCCTCTATTCGACATTGGTGAGGCCTCATCTGGAGTACTGTGTCCAGTTTTGGGCCCCATGCTACAAGAAGGATGAGGAAAAATTGGAGAGAGTCCAGCGAAGGGCAACAAAAATGATTAGGGGACTGGAACACATGACTTATGAGGAGAGGCTGAGGGAACTGGGATTGTTTAGTCTACGGAAGAGAAGAATGAGGGGGAATTTGATAGCTGCTTTTAACTACCTGAAAGGTGGATCCAAAGAGGATGGATCTAGACTATGCTCAGTGATAGCAGATGACAGGACAAGGAGTAATGATCTCAAGTTGCAGTAGGGGGAGGTTTAGGTTGGATATTAGGAAAAACTTTTTCACTAGGAGGGTGGTGAAACACTGGAATGCGTTACCTAGGGAGGTGGTGGAATCCCCTTCCTTAGAAGTTTTTAAGGTCAGGCTTGACAAAGCCCTGGCTGGGATGATTTAGTTGGGATTGGTCCTGCTCCGGGCAGGGGGTTGGACTAGATGGCCTCCAGAGGTCCCTTCCAACTTTATGATTCTATAATTAATTCAACGTTGCAATCTTTGGGTTTCAAGCACTGAATGCATGTTTATTTCCTGGGGGGAAACAACTGATATTGTTCAGAGATTTTTAAGACCAGAAGGGTCAATTATGATCACCTAGCATGACTTCCGGTGTAACACAGGCCAAAGAAACTCCTCCAGTAATTTCGGCATCAAGCCCATATCTTCTGTTTAGTCTGTGTTGATTAAAGAAAAATGAAGGAAATATTTCTGTTTGTAGGTTTAGTAAAATCTAGGGCTGTCAAGCGATTAAAAAATTAATCATGATTAATCACACTGTTAAACAATAATAGAATATTATTTTTTTAAATATTTGATGTTTTCTACATTTTCAAATATTTTTATTTCAATTACAGCACAGAATACAACATGAACAGTGCTCACTTTATTTTTGTTTACAAATATTTGCACTGTAAAAAAACAAAAGAAATAGTATTTTTCAGTTCACCTAATAGAAGTACTGTAGTGCAATCTCTTTATCATGAAAGTTGAACTTACAAATACAGAACTGTGTGCAAGAAAACCTGCATTCAAAAATAAAACAATGTAAAATGTTAGAGCCTGCAAGTCTACTCAGTCCTACTTCTTGTTCAGCCAATCGCTCAGACAAACAAGTTTGTTTACATTGGCAGGAGATAATGCTGCCTGCTTCTTGTTTACGTCACCTGAAAGTGAGAACAGGCATTCTCATGGCACTGTTGTAGCTGGCATTGCAAGATATTTACTTGCCAGATACACTAAAGATTCATATGTCCCTTTGTGCTTCAACCACCATTCCAGGGGACATGGGTCCATGCTGATGACGGGTTCTGCTTGATAACAATACAAAGCAGTGTGGACCGACACATGTTCACTTTCATTATCCGAGTGAGATGCCACCAGCAGAAGCTTGGTTTTCTTTTTTGGTGGTTCAGGTTCTGTAGTTTCTGCATTGGAGTGTTGCTCTTTTAAGACATCTGAAAGCATGCTCCACACCTCATCCCTCTCAGATTTTGGAAGGCACTTCAGATTCTTAAACCTTGGGTCAAGTGCCGTAGCTATCTTTAGAAATTTCACATTGGTACCGTCTTTGCATTTTGTCAGATCTGCAGTGAAAGTGTTCTTAAAATGAACAACATGTGCTAGGTCATCATCCGAGACTGCTATAACATGAAATATATGGCAGAATGGGGGTAAAACACAGAGCAGGGGACATAGAATTCAAGGAGTTCAGTCACAAATTTAATGAACACATTTTTTTAATGAGCATTATCAGCATGGAAGCATGATCTCTGGAATGGTGGCCAAAGCATGCAGGTGCATATGAATATTTAGCATATCTCGCACATAAATACCTTGTAGTGCTGGCTATAAAAGTGCCATGCAAATGCCTGTTCTCACTTTCTGGTGACATTGTAAATAAGAAGAGGGCAGCATTATCTCCCGTAAATGTAAACAAACTTGTTTGCCTTAGCAATTGGCTGAACAAGAAGTAGGACTGAGTGGACTTGTAGGCTCTGAAGTTTTACATTGTTTTGTTTTTGAGTGCACTTATGTAACAAAAAAAATCTACAATTATAAATTACATTTTCACAACAAAGAGATTGCACTCCAGTACTTGTATGAGGTGAATTGAAAAATACTATTTCTTTTGTTTATCATTTTTACAGTACAAATATTTTGTAATAAAAAATAATAACTGATTTCAGTTACAACACAGAATACAATATATATGTAGAAAAACATCCAAAATATTTAATAAATTTCAATTGTTATTTATTGCTTAACAGTGTGATTAAAACTGTGATTAATCACAATTAATATTTTTAATTGCAATTTATTTTTTTGAGTTAATTGCATGAGTTAACTGCAATTAATCGACAGCCCTAGTAAAATCTTGTCTTTACAAATATTGAAGTTATGGTTGCCAGTTTTGGCTGGACGTATTCCTGGAGGTTCCACCACATGACATAAACTTTAATTGGATATTAATCTTTAATTCCTGAAGACTCCAGGACAATCCAGGAGGGTTGGGAACCCTAACTAAAGTTGAGGCTGAATAAAACCTAACAATGTTAAAAAAAAAAAAAGAACTCTCTATGAAAGCCGGAGGGTTTGGGGGCAGAAAAATAAAAATAAGGGACATTGGGCCAGGTTTTGGTTCCTGCTACAGCCTCTTAAACTGGTCCTTTCACGGTGTATAGGTACCATATAAAGGGAGGAGAGCAGCGTCCCAGGGCAATTCTCCAAGCACTGGGGCAGCTAAAGACTGGTGGATGTGGCCCTACTGTGCCTGCTTTGCAGCTCGTGTGAGGAGTGAGAGGGGTGTGCTGGGGTTGAGGATAGGGGCAGGACAGGCAGCAGCCTAAGTGCTTTATGCTCCAGCTATTCTGGGATGTGGACCCCATCCAGTGATGTCATTAGGAGCTTCTAGATGATCAGCTCTTTTGAAAATCAGGCCACTAGTTTAGGCTCCTAAATAAGGGCAGAAGGGACCATTATGTTATGTAATCCGACCTCCTGAATAACACAGGCCAAAGAAGTTCATCCAATTAATTAATAGGGATAATCGAGCACTATGAGGATAATTTTGATAACTGCATATTTTAAAACGATATATTAATTTTTGTTTAATCACAGAGTACTACCTACATGTACCGTAATTCCCTGTATACCTGCAGGTGCATTAGATGCAACAGAGTAAAATGCATGTATCGATTACGGTACTGACACAAATAGCACTGGGAGTATTGCCGAGTCACACCACCCTAAGGGAAGCTCTGGCATGCAGAGTGCACATGCTGCAATGTCCCTTTTGATGGTGCAGGGTACTGAGTTTTTTGTGTCTGTCTGGCTCTGCAGTCTGACGTGGAGGGAGGCAGATGTATGGTATTACACAGATCCAATCATTATCCCAGCTCTCTCTGAGACCTCAGTGTGAGTTTTATTTAAGTAAATAAACAGGATTTGACTGTAAAAGGAGATAGAAACTTTAGGAAGAAAATTAGTCAGTGATTTTTATTAGTCTGACCCCCAGCATGGTTATTAAGCTCTTCACCAGGAAATCCTTAGATGAATAACACCCCAATAGCAAAAACGACAGCAGAGGTGCTATTAAGAACTTTCCTTTTTGTGATTCTTATTGTTTCATTATATTAGCTTCTCAAGTTACTCAGCTTTGTTCCAGACAGACAATCAACGTTTTGCCTTTCCAAGACTGGCTTCCATGATGTCAGCCTACAACAACAGAAATATGGGAAAACAACTAAAACTCATGTTTTAAATCCCAGTAATATTTCCTTCTGCCTGATTGATTTTAGTATGATCAGCTACAATGTACAAAGTGCTATTATATTCCTGAAATGAAGAAAAATCAAGTTTTTTTCTAAGATTTGCTTGTCCATTAATATATGAAAATGTTAATGATTTGAGAATAAAAGCATTTTCTCTGACATAGGAGAGATGTGATCTAGTGGTCTGAGTGTAGCTCTGGGAATTGCTGTGATTAGTTGTATTACAGTACCACCCCGTGTTGCAGGACTGCTGTATAAAAGAGAGATGTTTATATTGTAAAGCACTTAGACTAGTGCTGTATAAGTGGAATCCTGTGTTTTTCCCAAAGGTGAAATAGCAAAATAAAATAAAAAAACACCTATCAACTGAACAGCTTACCCTGCCGGGGGGCAGCTCCTATAGCTCCTGTCCTGCAGGACTGGCGTTTGCTGCCTGCTCTGGGTGTTGCAACGTGATGCACAGGGTTGCATTGCCATTCACTCAACTGTGCTCCACCCCCCGACCCACCCTCCCAGTCATGAGAGAGGGGTGATTGGGCCAAACCTGAGTGGCACTGCGACCCCGTGTGCCAGGTTGTAATGTCCAGAGCAGGGAGCCAGGCCCAGTCCTGTGGGGCAGGAGCTTCCACTGCCAGGTGAGTGCAGGGGTGGGCCTACTTTGCAAACCCTCCCCCAGCCAGTTCTCTCATCCCCTGGGGCAGAACCCAACTTGTCACAGCCTCCTACAATAAAATAAAACAAAATGAAAAATTATTAAAAATGAAAAGAATTTCACAGGGTTCGCTATATAAGAACAAGGTATTATTGTGGAGCGATATGTAACCAGTTAATAGATCAGGTGCCAATAGATGGCACTCAAGAATATGCAGCATTGTTCTTGCATTTTCCAATAAAGCATGCAGCTCATAACACCTTGGGCACATAGACACCATATTGTAAACCTGGGACCATGGGACCTGGGCTTGTGGACTTGGTTTTTCCAAGCCTGTGCATGAGCGTCCACACTGCATTGTAAACAATTGATTGACCTGGGTCTCACATCTGTGCTAAATATGTCCATACTGCACTACTGCTTGAGCTGCATCGACACTGCAAAATGCCAGGGCTTGGACCCAAGTCAAAGTGGGTCTTGGACTCTGACTCATACTCCGAGCAGGGTCCTAAGAGGTGGGGCTCAAACCTGAGTCAGAGTCTGGGCTTAGAGTGCAGTGTAGACATACCCCTGGAGGCCCCATGGTGCTGGATGTTCTACAAACATGAGACAATCCCATTCTCAAGCAGTTTTTATTCTGTGGCCCCAATCCTACAATCCTATCCTTGCTGGCAGGATGCCAGAGCTGTGAGGCTTTGCTTGAGCAGGTCAGACTGCAGGATTAGAGCCAGATTTAAAACAAGATGCAAAAGGGGAGTATAACAAATGGTTGAAAGGAATAAGGAGGCTAAGAGTAACAGTGAGAGGAAGACATGGTTACAGTGATGACCTACGTGCATAGCTAACTAGCTATGTAGACAATTGGTAACTCCTGACTGCTAATGTGAGCTCTGACATTGACTCCTTCCACAGGTAATTCATGGTTCATTCCTGCCAGGTGTTGAGTTCCTCCTGGGATGTTGCAGAACACCTTCACCCAAAGTCAGTGGGAGCTAAGAACGGTCATCATCTTTCAGGAGGCACTCAGCAACTTGCAGGATTGGGCCCTCATCCATTCTGTCTCAATTTCTCCATCTGTAAAATTAATTATTTCTTGGGGTATGGGTGGGATTAATTAATGCTATTAAAGTGCAAAGTATTACCATATGCTTTATAAAATACTTTGATATCTTCACAATACTCTGTGGGGGCTCTCACATTTACCTCTCCTCTTTTCTTTCTCTCTGATATTTTAAAAACACTCATTCAAGTCTCCAATCCAGACACAGAAAAGACTGACAGAGAAAGGGAAAAAAACCAGGCAGCCCCTGTCTTGAAAATGCATTAGCAATTCTAAAAACTCTGCATTGAAAGAAACCATAGTGTGCCGGAGCAAAGTGCAGGACTAAATGCCACTCTTGTCCACTTCAGCAGAAGCAACTGTACCAACTAGAGTGACTGCTAAATTATCTGGCATTTAGACACCAGGACCTTCGATAGCAAACCAACTGGATAGCAGAAAAAGAAAGCTCATTTGTCAAACATGAACCCGTTTTTTGTTTGTTTGTTTTTCTGTGAACAAAGTCAGGAAAAAGTATGACAAAAGAACCAGGCCATTTTGTAATAATATGAACTTCTGTGACTACCTGCAGAAGGATTGCCTGGGGTGCTCCCACCCTTGCCCTAGATGTAATTCAGAAAAATGTGGGCCAGTATTCCACTGTAATAGGAAATGGGTTTACAACAGGTTTGGGAATGAAACTAGAGATGTTAGCAGGATGTTTTCATTTTTTGTCCCTGAATAAAGCATTGTTCTTATATTGCCACCAAGTTTAGAAAACAGTGTGGGTTTTTTTCCTAAAAGGTGAATTTGCTTTTGGAGAAGATGCTGGAGTGACATTGTTGAAAACTAGTTCTCTCTTTATTGAATACTGGTACTGCAAATGTAGCCTCTGCACACCCTTTTTAATCCTATTCCATCAAAGTGTCCTATCCCTCAGTTTTAGGGGTGAAAGTCATTTATTCTCCATTGGCAAAATTCACCGCAATGCATTCAGTTCTACTTTAGGCCTAATTTTTCCCATTAACTTCACAGTCAGAATACTCTGGGCTATGTTTGCATCTGCACTTTTTTCCCCTTAAAAGCGGTAAAGTCTGATAAATCCTTTATTGGGGGACTGTGTCGTGCACTGCACAGAGGTAGCCTTGACTTAAAGTTTACCTATGCCCCTGATGCTATAGGCAGATGCAACATAAGACAGGACTATGGTTGATTCAAAAAGGGGTCTTAAGCACATGAGCAGTACCATTGTCTTCTTCTGTATAATAATATAATACAGATTATAACACAACACACAGCGGGAGGAAAGTATCTTTCAATGGACTACTCACAAGTTAAAGTTCCCAAATTATTTTGCAGTTAATAGGTTATTGATGGTCTCAGATCTCTAGAGGTACACCATGATAAAAAATTGCTAAAAGGAAAAATTGAGAATATGTTGACTGCTTATATTGAAGAAAAAGCATAGGAAGAAACTGTTATCAATACCAATCAACTTTGGAGACTGAAATCCTGTGCTATTCTGAAGAGAGGAATTTATCTCCCCACCCCCACCAGTAGTAGTATTATATACACAGAAATCTTGGTCCCTGATTAACCCCTGAGTAAAGAGTAACCTTCACCTAGACAGCTCTGCTTTCAAAAGAGTTAGCTGCTGTAACCAGAGCCTGTTCAATTATTCCTCTTCAAAGAGAACAGGCAACCAAGAATGTCAGGTTCAGAGAAGGGGCTATAATTTCGAAGCAACTTCCTGTTTGGAGATTTTTTGATCTCTCAGTGTAGTGAATGGAAGGAAATGGCACGAAGGAGATACTTTTCCCATCTGTGTGCTATGTTATTATTTGTAATTACATAATTTTACAAATGAAGGTGATTTTCTGCTTTTGCCTTCTTATAGGTTACAACTTAGAAGACTCTTGATACATATTTATCAGCCAACTGTCTCTGGCCAAGTTGCACATGCCAAATGTATGCTTTATAGTATGTGTTATACAGAGCAGCATTGTTCTCCGCCAAAATCAGCGTCCTTTACTACCGTATATATCTGATGATGCAGGGTATTGATTTCCTAACCCATTTAAGATACTATAAACCAACTTCTAGTATGTAGTGGCTTCCTGTTCTTATAACGTTTATTTTGTCTTTTGGGCATTGAAAAGGATTTTTTCACATGTTGGCATAAGAAGACCCAAAGTTTGACCTTTGTCTCTCCATTTGAGAATGTGCCCTGGCACAAATAACCATTTCAGTCGAACACCCCAATGATTAAGGTCTGGAAAGAAATGTCTGGATTTAAAATCTTATTTTACTTTAGTTTTGATAGGTAGTCCATACAAAACTTTAGGCTTCCAGAGTCTGAAATTCAGTTCTTGAAGAAAAAAAAAAAAACCTTTATCAAAAGATATACTATATATAGCCTCAAAAAACAAGAATCATTCCACTAAAAGATGAACACTCTACAGCTTTGAGCAAACTAACTAGCTTAATCTTTACTGACATGGATGAGCACTACACAAGTAGTCTCATTGAAGCCAGTGCATCTACTCACATAAGCAAGGGCTCACTAGGGCCAGTCGGGGCTCTGCAATCTAGCCCTTCATGACCACTTATCCTTACAGGCCAGATTTTGACATCCCTGCCCATACTGAATGAAGACTGGAACTGTGCGAATAACTGATTTTTTGGTTCACTGTACTGGGCAATCCAAGAAAAAAAAAATCTTGATCAACCCAAACTAAAATATTTTGTTCAATTTTCAAGTTTTTTAACTTTTTAAAAATAAAACTTGAACTAAATATAAAAAAGTAATTTTCAATTGAAAAATAAAAATATTTTGTTTCAAAACTGTCAAAATATTTTTTTTGGATTTTTTTATTGAAACAATTTGACTAACTGGACACAGATTAGCAAAATGTTTCAGTTGGATTAGCAAAATGTTCCAATCTCCATTTTTCAGTTGAAAAAAAATTCTGCTGAAAACTGTCAGTTCTAGTCAGAATTAATTATGGAGTAAGATACTATTCAGTATAAAAGTATCAGAATCTGGTCCTTGCTGATCCATTCACATTTAGTGGGTCTTTTCAATTCTGTTTACATCGCCAAGAAGTTACCCTTATTTTAAGTGTTTAAATTTTCCAGGTTTATTGTTTCTCTCTCTTAGTTCTGCTCATATGCTCACGTGTGCTTAGACTCCATTTCCCCTCTTTCTATGTGGCTACTATTTTTAAATAAAACAATCTTCACAAAGCAGGGAAAAACTGAAAATAAAACTTACTCACATAGTCTAACACAAATACTAGTCACAGAAATAGACAGATAGAACCAAAGTTGAAAAATCAGGAACAATAAAAGAAATGAAGTGACTATTATGTCTTGCTCCCAGTTTCTGTCTTGAAAAATGCATATGCTGTTTATGTACTTTGCAGTAAACACACATTCTAACCCTCAGTTCCTTCTCAGGGATGGGCAAATTTAGCCTTTAACCTAAGTATCCACTGGATAACCCTGAGCCTTTGCTTCCACTTCCAGAAAAACCTTTATCCAGATATTCTTAACAGACTTCCGCTTTCCCTCAGGAACACTTCTAGAATGTGCAACCTGTGAGTTTCCTTGGCAACTAGCATGCTGCAAGTATAGTATTATGGCACATACCTATTAAGCTTCATAGATTTAGCCACACACACAACAAACAAACAAAAAAACACCTCAGGATGGATACCAGGCCTGGCAGTCCAGCACTAAAAAATACAATAACCCATAAAGATTATAGGATGCTGTCAGGGAAGGGGACATTGTAGTGTCTTTAGGTGAGTTGTGTGAACAGAGAGAGCCATGTGGAGTTCTCCATGGGTTCAGATAATTTGGCTAAACAGCTAAACTGTAAAGCATCTCCATCCTAAGATTTCTATTGTTTTATTGGGTTGAGGCTGTTTTACAATGTACTTTTACAATGAGTGAAGCTTTCAGCAGACATTACACACACACACAGACACACACACACACATACATATTAGATATACATATACACACACACACACACACACACACATATATACAGTGGCTATGTTAAGGCTTGCAAGTTTTGTAGTGTTAATATGAATTTGGCCCAGGATGTCCAGGTCATGAGAATCCATAAAGCTTTGTGTATGCTTGGCTTTCCTGAAGGGACACAGATTTCTGCTGTTGTGCCATAACAGCAGTAACCATTAGTAACTCTCAGCCCCATCTTCTCTCCTCTCACATTGGCTGCCTAGGTTCTGATTTAAAGTCACATACATCCTCAACTGGTTTCTATCTCAGTAACCTGCCACGTCCCTGTGCACTTTAGAAAGGAGAATGGAAGCAGTCTTGAATGGCACAGTGGCAGGATGAATATGTGTTGCACCACTGAGCAGCCAGACTATCTGGTCATGTACAGCTCTCTCAGGGTCATCTGGTGCCTGCTCCCATTCCTTGAGGGCCAAGTCATGCTGAATAAGAGCAGCCCCAAAATGAATGGAGACCTCTGCCATCTGGGCCATCAATTGTTCAAACATCTGGCAGCTGGATCCCTTATGAGTGCTGACACCTGCATGCTTCAGCCTGTCCAGATTACAGAATGGGGATTTTAGGCATGCAGGATCTGATACTGTTCCCAGTGCCACTTCTGAAGGAGCACCCAAGTCCACACTGTTATACCACCAAAATCCAATCTGCTAGTCATTCTTCTCAATTTAACTTTAATGTCTTTAAATGGATCAGACTAACACCATGAATATAAAATAACAAAATAATCAAGTTAGCACTGTGAGAGGGTCCTTATGAACTGCTGCCAGTACACTCCATTTCTGGGTTGAGTATCAAGCTAACTGCAACTGCTGCCACTTGACAAGTCTTTTGAACTCTGCTTCATAGAATTAGAGCGGACTGTATAATTGTTTTTTCCATTTGGTGGACAAACTAAAAAAATCTGAAAAATAAAATTTCGCATTTCAAGCCAAAACTGATTTTTTTCTTCATTTTTTTCCCCCACTGAAACAAAACACTGGGGGGGGGGGGGAAATCATTTGGGTTCAATAAAACATATTAAAGTGTTTCCAAAACATTTAGAAACAAAATGGCCTCTTTCTAAATAAAAATTTAAATAGTTCATTTTAAAAATGTTGAAACAAACGGTTTAGAGTTTTTTTAAAAAATCCTCATTTATTTGGCTGAAACTATTTGCTGAATTTGACCCATATTCACAAATAGTTTCAATTCCCAAAACTTCATTTTTCAGTGAATTTTCTATTCAAATGAAAAAATTTTGCTCTTCTGTGCATAGAATCACCTAGATCTTAAAGGTGCAATTAACCACATGCAATTACTGCAGTTTGTAAAGCTCCACATACATGGGCTTAGCCACTTCATTCTTAAGGTGACCTGGTGTGTGTGTGTGCCTGTGCATGTAATAACATGCAATTAGTTATGTTTGCTCTGTTCGTTCAAACTTTTGTCCACAAATGAAACACATCAAAGACGGGTGTCCAGGTACATCCACATGCACATTTCAAACATGCTACATTTTGATCTACAGTTGGATTCATAAAGTGATTTGCAAAAAAAAAGTTCAGGTCTTCCAAATTTCTTGCGAAGCAAAATTCAGAGCTCTCAAAAACTACACACAACTACGGTGTATATTTTTGCATCCCCTTCTCTCATCCTTACAGTTGTTTACAAGTAAATTTATTTATTTTGAAAAAGAGGCCTTTCTGAAACTCCAGACAGTTTTGACATAAAATACAGAAACAAAGTAGCAACCAGAAATCAATTACAAAACAAAGATCTAAATATAATCAATAGAAAATAAAACCCCCGATAAAACAATGCACTTCATAAGAATGTATGTATAAAGAAACATTATTAAAATGCCTAGGAACTTATGTACTATTTACTATCAAGTTATGACAATCTAATATGTATAATTTCTAAATACAATTGGATTAATCAGTGCCAGACAACACTATATTATAGTGGTTACACTGATTTATCAAGATGCTAAACCTTCAAATATCTGCCTTCTGAGAAAAATAATCTAAATTGGAATATTTTTCTCTTCAGTTTACTCATTGTGCTTTTATTTGGGCTCCTTCCTCCTTGTGAAAAATGTAGACAGAAAAGAATACTGCACTGTAGCTGAAAAGCACCATTTCAAGCACCTCACTGCAGCAGTCATTCTGAAATGGAGTTAGGCTTGTTTATCAGGCTTGCAGGGTCATGCTGAGTGACCTATTCCCCTCTGGTTCCACTTAAAACTCAAATTTTCTCCATGAAGATAACATGCTCTTCTCACATTTGGTTACCTGGTCCCCCAAAGGATTTTATTTTTCATAATGTAATTGTAACCTTTGTTTAAGAACTTTTTTCCTCATCATAAATTCCTTTAAAATGATATATTTCTTTGAAGAGAGGAAAACCTTTGGCTATTAAAATATCTTACAGTGCCAGTTCACTGGAAGCTCACTTTGATGTGATACAAATGGGTATATTAATCAATCATCCAAAGAGTGACTTTTGTTTTAATTTTGTTTGTATTTTGTGTGGGTATATATACACACTCACACAGAATATTATATATAAGGAGGAGGTCTGTGTTTGAAAGAAAAAATAAACAGATTCGCACTTTCACAGTTTCAAAGCAAAGAGATCTATTTAACCAAAAGTGCAATTAAATATATATTTGGAAGGTTTTGAAATCGCACTTAGCAAAATGGCAAACATTTTCATGTGGAATTCTGAGAAACAGCTCTATCCATTTTATGATTACAAGGGAAAGTATTATTTTCCCATTGAAGGCAGTCTGAAAGAACTCCTAAAAATACAGGGCCAGGATCTTTTATCTGGTATAAACTGGCATCAGGCGAGTGTCTGACTGACAGTGGTACATCAATAACATATTCCTGTTTATTTGATAGCAATAAAAGAATATTAGATATGTATCTGAGAAAGTGCTTTCTGCTTACAGTGCTGGGGGAATGTCAAGTCACCTAACATATTCCTGCTGTAATACCCCTTTCAGAGGCCTGATTGGCATGTATGGAATGCAAGGATTAGTGATGTAAACTGCAGCAAATCCTGTATTTAAGGAGGGCAGAGACTATTTAAATAGGATGAAGTTCTATGCCAGTGGAGGCTGGGAGTTAGATACATAAATAAATAAATAAATAAATAAATAAATAAGATGTCTTCTCCAATCTTTTCTTCTTAAATCTTGTAACTGATTCCCAATAAACTGACAACTATGTCCACAGCCTGATCTGAGGGAACATTGTATTTATACTTCTTTTTAACCCCCTTAGGCCTTCTCTTCCCATACACAATAGATAAAAAGAATACATTGTATCACATTGCACTTCATTTTATCATAATTTTTCATAAGAGAAATTAGCACATTATCATATCTGTCTCCAAAAAAATGCAAGAAAGAAAGAAAGAAATTTCAAGCAGTGGGCCTATTCGTGAGAAAAAAAATCACACATAGGGATTAATAATCTTTTGTGCCAATATAAAACCTTTCATCCCAACAAACCCCCACAAAGTACTTTACAAACCAGAAACTATCTTCAGAGACGCCGAGCTAATGAAATCAATTATAGTTGCACTAGAGAAAAATGGGGGGAGGGTGTGGAAATAATTTCAAATTGACCCCAAATTGACATTTTTCAAAATATTTGCCAAGTCAAAAAAATTGTTTTGGGTTGAATAAAACAGTTTCAGGTTGAGTTAAATAACCTTTTTTAAAATTATTTTGAGCCTTTTAAAGCTTTTTAAAAAATAAAATTGAAGGGAATTTCTAAACAAGATTTGTGTCAAATTGAAAAATGGAAACATTTTATTTGGAAAAATTTTAAAAATGAAATGTTTCATTTATTTCACCCCAACAGAAACAATTTGGCAAAGCCAACACAACTTTGTGAAATGTTGCAGTGTTGGCAAATCTGCATTTTTCACCAAAAGAAAGTTTTGTCCAAAAATTTTCACTCAGCACCTCTTGGGGTCACACAGAGGGCATCTACACTGTGATAAAAGATCTGTGACACAGGTGTGGCTGACTTGGGTTCATGAGTTCAGGCTGCAGGGCTATAACATTTCAATGTAGACGTTCGGGCTCGGGCTGGAGCTTGGGCTTTGAGACTCTGCAAGGGAGTTCAATAACAGCCCTTCTTGGTATCTGGTTTTATTAACACAGAATTCCAAAATGGACACCAAAAGTCTTCCACCCAGTCTTAAGCTGGGCACAGCCCTTCCTCCCTGAGGTACTGTCCCTTCCTTAGTACTCTCCAGCTGCTCAGAAGATGCAAGGCCTAGCCTCCTTTATCCTTCTGGGGAGTGGCAACTTCCAGCTGATACTTTCTATCCAGCCTTAACTTTCTTCCTCTAGGACCACTACAGGAGACACTCTCTCACTGCAGCTGCAGTCCCCCTTTGGCTGTCCATGGACCTGTCTGTCTTTCTACCCCCTCGCAGACTTGGCTTAGTCACATGACCACCTGTCTCATGACCTGATTCATTCTCGTCATCTGGGGAGGCAAATCAACTGTGTCACAGGCAGCCTGAGACCTATTTCCCTTTAGAAGAGCCAGACACCCTGTGACACAGACCTTGGTAAAGAAACTGCTGGAATGTTCCACAGTAATGAGGCAAGACAGTGCAGCAACACTATTGTGAGTTTAATTGTGAGGGCTCCTACAGATTTTGGTATGTTTTTTGTGTTGTTTGTTTGGGTTGGATTTTTACTATTGTTTAAATCTAAATAAATCCAAATGCGAATAAACAGAATATGCTAGTGTTTGAGACCATTCCTACAGAATACTCTATGACTATACATAAAAGGAATAGTTCAGAAAAATGAAAATCCATCTTCTGCACCCTAACTCACATTCAGATTTCATGCTGCACCTACTGCTGTAGTATCTCAGAGAATCCCTCACTTCGATGATTTTTCTTGGAATTTTAAAATTATCCAGTTTTTTATTTTTCTACTCCCTCCAATACACTGTTGTAACCCACTTGTCTGTTGGTCAATGTGTATTATGCCTGATCCACCCAAAGATATGTGTGAATGACTCTTTAGCTCAAAAGAGCTGCAGCAACTTGTGCTTTTAGCTCTTGAAGGTCCCAGTTCAGACCCTGATGTGTTAACCAATATGATGGCCATCACAATCCATCTGAGGTACTTCTATGTCCCCCATTACCATAGTATCTGACCACTGTGGAGATAAAGGAAGAAGGAGGCATGCCTCATGGCCCTATTTCACTCCAGGGTGTTTGCTACTTCCCACCACCCAACACAGATGTAATGAGGTTAAGTGGTGTCCGTATAAACCAAGGAAGAACTACTGATTATTCCTCAAGAAAGGCTTTTAATGGATTTCCGACTAAATAACAGCATAAACAAAACAAGAAAAGGAAAACCAAAGACCAGCACTGAATAAGGACCATTTTTGAGTTCCTGAACAGTGACTCTACATATGCTGGCAGGACAATAAAAGCCCCGAAGACAAGCATAGGTAAAGCTTTTATTCACCAGCCCTATATTCCTGGTGTAAAACTATTTTAAAGGCAACATAAAGCTGACGAACGACAGCGCTACATGCATTTGCTAGGACTACGTAAAAGACAAGCAATAATACATGCAAAGCTATTATGCATCAGCCATTTACTATTGATTTTGTACTACAGTATCGATACAACTATGATCTATTCGGCTCGAGCAACCAGACTTCTTTACTCTATAGACTTACCCTGCATTCGTCCGAAAAATACGTTACCCTTCAGTCAGCCGCTTTCCGCACTTGCCAGGTACAGACAGTCGAGAAGTGCACATCCCTTCGGTTCAGGAGGTGTGGATCAGGTATGACCGAAAAAAACACACATACTCCATGCCTTCGTCCTTTTCATCTGGTCTGACGGCAGTGTTTTAGAACAGACCAACCAATCAGGGTGGGCCACATTGTTTGTGTGCTTGCCCTAATTGGGCATAAAAATTAAATACGCATCAATTATACAATTGTTTGTTGTTCGTATAATTGAGGCCTATTTATTTTCTGTAGACAATTAGAACTTGAATGTGGGTAATTTTGGATTGATAAGTATGTAGGAGTCAGCATAAATTGCTATCTGGTCACCTCGCTTCCTGACCACAAGTCACAAGCTTAAGTTTTATTTTTGCAAGGCTTGCATTTTGCAGTATACGGAAGTTTGAGGCCTAACATTTACAATACTTCTATTTCATTCCAGCTTGACAAGACAGTTGTTCACTTTATTCATAACCACCTCACAATTTTTAAAGTATTTATCCTCACAGGCAAGGAAGTAATATGTCCATTTTACAGATGAAGAACTGAGACACCAAGAAACTTTCCCAAGATTCACTTGGTCTTCCAGGCCCTAAGCCAGTGCACTAATCATTGTACAATCCTTTTCCTCCTTACAAAACCCCTGTATCCAGGCAGCCAGCTTTCCTACCCAGAGAGGAAGTCCCGCTTGTCCTCTCCTCCCAGAAGCCCCTCAATAATCTTACAAAATAAAACCTAGTTTTAAAAATAGAAAATCAAAACTTTTCTTTCATATTTGTTGACAGTTCTTAAGGACTTTTAGTTCTCTTTCTCCACTACATTTATTCACACATATGGGACCAGATGCTCCATGGGTATAAATTAGCATATTACCATTGACCTACTGAGGATCTGGCCCATTTACTTGCCTGTTCTTTTCTGTTGGAAATATTACATAAAGTAATAGAGAGGCATTTTCATAGATTCATAGATTTTAAGAGCAGAATGGATCATTATGATCACCTACTCTGACCTTCTGCATAACACAGACCATAGAACCTCACCCAGTAATTTCTGCATCAAGTCCATAAATTGATTTAGACTTCACATGATGGAAAATCAACTATATCCCTCTGCAAGTTGATGCAATCATTAATTACCCTCACTGTTCAAAATGTACACCTTATTTCCAGTCTGCATTTGTCTATCTTCAGCTTCCAGCCATTGGATCTCATCATGCATTTTCTGCTGGATTATAAAACCATCTACTATCAGATGTATTTTCCCCAGGTAGGCACTTGTTGACTATGTTCAAGTCACCTCTTAGCCTTCTCTTGAAAAAACTACATTGATTGTGTTTCTTAAGTCTCTCACTATACAGCATATGTTCCTGAAGCTCTTTTCTGGACTTTTTCCAATTTATCAACCTACTTTTTAAGTATGGACACCAGAACTGGACACAGTTTAAAAAAATGATCTCATTAATGCTATATATAAACCAATACCACCCCTGTGCACCTGCTTGATGTTCTCCTGCTTACACCGGATCACATCCACCCTCTTTTTCAGAGAAGCAGAAGCATTTACTGAATTTACTGAATGTAAAAAGGCTCCCCCTTGTGTGAAATGCTTTCCAGGCTTGCAGTAACAATCCTAGGACCTAATTCTCTGATTGCAATGGGGGTTAAGGGCTTTCAACACATTTGAGGAGGCACTCATAATCTTTACAGGATCAGGACCCAATTTACCCAACTGAACAGGTGGCAGATGGGTGCTGTGCAGATTTTCAAATACTTACCTTACATGACAAGCCAAATGCACCACAGTTTAGGCCAGGAAGTTCACAGAACAACCCCTTTTAAATACTTATTTTAAAGAAAATCTTTCATGAAGAAACATTTGTAACCTAAAAGTCAACATATTTAATAAATGAACAGTGACACTAATAATATTAGCATAGAGAGACTGGCAGAGTGATAGAAAAAACAGGTATTTGCAGGTGTTTGAATAAAGCTTCAGTTCATACTGTCTTTAAATGCAGCACTAGAAGAAGAGGCTTTTGTTCATCTATGTTTCCCTTTTAATAAGCTCATCATGTTTAATGTTGCACCATTACATAGATCTTATTTTGCATAAATACATGGTGATTATAGCTGTATAACCTTGGCAACACAGTGTCCTCTTGAAGCAGCCTGAAATGGAATGGAAATGCAGACTATGCCACATAACTGCCCTACTGGGAGCAATATTTTATTATGTTTTATTCCCTTTCCATAAAATTAAACTAAAATGAAGGTAATTTGGGTTCTACTGAACCAATGATAAACTAGGGAGAAGGAGATCCTTAAATCGTTATGTACGCATGCGTGCACATACATGCATAGACAGAAGACTGACAAAATCATCAGCTCACACGGTCATCTAAATTCGGTATTTGGATCCCACCCTATGAACCCAAAGGCTCTAGAGGCAAATAGAGACTTTTATAAAACAGAATCATAATTTATGTTAAAGATGTGATGCCAAATCTCAGATGCCAGGAAATGCAAACATAGTCCTTAGTTTATGGCCGTGTGAAAAATGATGCACAGAAAAGAGTGGAGGGGCAAATCTTCAGCTAATGTAAATCCATTGACATCAGTGGTACTACACCTGTTTATACTAACTGAGGATTTCCTCCAGGGCCTCTCTCAATCTGCGCATTAGGACTATTGTAAGGATTTACGGTAATCTCAGTGATAATCTCATCTTTCATTTAATAACAGAAAATAAAGGCCCTTTTTATTAAGAAGGTGGGGCCTGAGTCTGGTCTCATATCACTTTTTAGAAAATCCTTTCATACTTCCAGGATATATTATCTGACTGAACTGAATCTTGGCCTGTTCTGTATAACAGAATGAGGCACCACCTTTCTGTGACTATGTCAGTTCCACACTATTTGGGAGAGATCACTTTTTTGTCAATGCCTAGTCAGAAACAAGATGCAAATGCTTCATAGGGTTTGATACTGCATCCTCAAAGCATACAAAACTGTGTGTGAGTTTCAAGAGTTTTGTCTGTGTGAGGCATATGGAGATAAGTCCCGTACTGTGCAACAGAGCTTAAAGAGGAAAAACGTGAAAAGGCTGGCCTATGAATCAGTGGCATAATCTCTAAGAAACTGCTGAGGAATAGATCCCTGTAACTAGGGAAGCACATAGCTGTAACTTCATCAGTGATTGGATGGTGCCTTTATTCCTCAGCACTGTAACTGAAAGAGTGCTTCATTAGTATGTGAGCCCATTAATCTTGTATTTGGTATATGATTTCCCTCTTGATTTGAACATCTGGCTGAAAGGCACATCTCTAATTAGAACAGACATGTTATTCCGGAATTAAAATAAACATCAAAACATATTTCTTATTCTTTCAGCTCGCTTTTCTCATGCTACCTGAGTTGTAATAATCATGGCTGAAACTTGTCAAATCCCAATGGAGCTAACATTACATTAAGAGAGGGGAATGGAATAGTATAATTCAATACACATTTATGGGCTAATCCTCCACAGGGTTGTATTACTTCTAGATCATGGGAAACCAAACAAGACTCTAGCATAATAGTGTCATGCCAGTTACAACCCAAACATCTTTAAATAACAAACTTCTGTTTAATGCCAAGCTGTTTAGCACAAATATTGCTTTTGGTGGCATTAAAGAACAAATCTCTAACCTAAAATGACATTGAGGTTAAAATTATGCTCTGGATCTTGAAATAAATCTTTTGCTGGGCTAGTCCTATAACAACGTGCTTCAAGTGGAGTGCCGAGATGCTAACAGAGGAAGAGCTCATCTGCCTCAAGACGAGATGTCATAAATATAAAGGGAAGGGTAAACCCCTTTAAAATCCCTCCTGGCCAGAGGAAAAATCCTCTCACCTGTAAAGGGTTAAGAAGCTAAAGGTAACCTCGCTGGCACCTGACCAAAATGACCAATGAGGAGACAAGATACTTTCAAAAGCTGGGAGGAGGGAGCGAAACAAAGGGTCTGTGTCTGTTGGTATGCTACTTTGCCGGGGATAGAACAGGAATGCAGTCTTAGAACTTTTAGTAAGTAATCTAGCTAGGTATGCGTTAGATTATGATTTCTTTAAATGGCTGAGAAAAGAATTGTGCTGAATAGAATGACTATTTCTGTCTGTGTGTCTTTTTTGTAACTTAAGGTTTTGCCTAGAGGGATTCTCTATGTTTTGAATCTAATTACCCTGTAAGGTACCTACCATCCTGATTTTACAGGGGTGATTCCTTTACTCCTATTTACTTCTATTTCTATTAAAAGTCTTCTTGTAAGAAAACTGAATGCTTTTTCATTGTTCTCAGATCCAAGGGTTTGGGTCTGTGGTCACCTATGCAAATTGGTGAGGATTTTTACCAAACCTTTCCCAGGAAGTGGGGTGCAAGGGTTGGGAGGATTTTGGGGGGAAAGACGTGTCCAAACTACGTTTCCCAGTAAACCCAGTTAGAGTTTGGTGGTGGCAGTGGTTACTCCAAGGACAAAAGATAAAATTAATTTGTACCTTGGGAAAGTTTTAACCTAAGCTGGTAAAAGTAAGCTTAGGAGGTTTTCATGCAGGTCCCCACATCTGTACCCTAGAGTTCAGAGTGGGGGAGGAACCTTGACACGAGACAAAAGAGACTTGCTTTATTTAGTTCCCCAAAAGAAAACAAAGGTAGATGAACTATGGCAACATCTGAAAAAAAGGGGGCAACTTTTCCTGAACACTGGTGTATTGAAGGGTTGTCAACCAATTTTTTTTCCAGTGGAAGAATACCCTCTCCACCTACTAAAGCCTGGGGCCTTGCATATTCTAGATTGCAACACTAACACAGTGAAAATGACACTGATGGCATTCTAAGACACTTCAGAATGACTCCTTGAGCACACCTGAAATTTGTGGAAATCAGTCTCACTGTCACATTTTGTAAGTCTTCTGAAAGATATCCATTCTGTAGGGTCACCATAAATATGCCCCCAGTCTTCCATTTGTTCTCTTACCATTACATGCTAGATACCATAGAGCATGCTAGTATCCAGAATCTTTAATCCCCCACCCTCCACACATGATACATTCCACTGTCTCTCTTTCTTCTTCTGCGAGGGTGAAATTTACCTAGCTGCACAAGGCCCTCTACATTGATTAAACCCTGGGTGACCTGGGAGGAGGAAAGCAAGCACAGTAGATATGGAACAGCCACAAGGATTCCAGGAGCATCTACACAGGTGTTCTGAATAGGTCGCTGTGGCAGAAAATATTGGGGATGGGATACGAGTCTCACGCTTGTGCAGATCCAGGGTACCATACCCCACACAGAGGAAGTGTGGAGAGGCATAGGATAGGGAGAGGGAGGAGTTTAACCCTCATCTTCCCCACACAAATCCCTATTTGTCTGGCTTTGTCCCGGGAGGGGAGAACATCACCCTCTGGTATGTGAATCTGTCATGCATGCTCACACTGGGATGAAACAAAATGAATGAATAAATGCATCAGGGAAGTTTTCACTGTCACAAAGTCAGAGACGGAAAAAATTATCACAATAAGTGTAGGAAACTAGAAAGGATGGCAACCAAGCTGAAAATGAAATAAGCCACCTATTATGTCCATAAAGAGAAAGTAAATAAAACACTTGACCTTTCATGAACTGAACAGTATGGGCAGAACATATATTTACCTTTTGATTACATGGAAATCTGTTGAACATGTGACTCAGATTCATATATGGTTGCAGGCAGGTGTACCTGTTTCTACTGAAAACATATGCTCTTTGGGAAAAACACCCAATTCTACCATAATAGTGGAGTATAAATATTTCCTTTTGGTTGGTGTGCCATGGCAAATGCAGTTAAACTTCCATTGTAATTGAGCTTCCGATTTGTTTATGGCTCAAACTCTGCTTACCTTTTTAATGCAATAATTCAGTTACAGTGCTGGAGACTTAAAATTTCACTTGCTTCCTCCAGGACAGGTTGAATTTTAAGGCTCAAAGGCTGTACTATAGTGAAATGTCTTGCATGCCTAAGGCTAGCCTTATAGTCTGATCCTGCCCCACTGAAATCAGTGGAAGTTTTGCCATTTTTACTATTAGTAATGTAATGCCAACAGGGATGTGTTAATTACTTTACAGATGCATGAAGATGAGACGTTTATAATCTAAATAGACTACATACAAACTAAGCACAGGAGTAGGAGAAAAGGAGTAGCAATTTGCTGAACACAGTTTATGCTTTAGACAGGGGGTCATGCTTTATTTGTTGCCCCCACATGCACACATACTCCATGCTTTATTTTGACAGGTGTTTTAGAAAGTGATCGTGTTCCAAGAATTGATGTTCCAAAATATATAAATAAAAGTTGTTCCTGACGAGTTGATTTTAGATTTAGGGAAGGGTGAATTGAAACTAATACTGAACCCTAATTATGAAGATCATTGAAATACTTGTTGCAAGCTGCTGTTTGATGTAGATGGCCTCCAAAGTATCAGTTAATGTATTTATAATCAGTTAAGGTATTAATAACTAAAGAAAATACTGTCACCCTGAGACATTGCAAGATAACAAACCCTATGGTAATAATAAAAATAACCTTTTTAGCCATAGTGGGACATAGTCTGTTTCTAGTTACACCACTGTAAAGGCAGAATAACTCCACTGAAATCACCAGATTAACTCTGGTTTTCCCATAGTGTAACTGAGGGTGTATTTTAAAAGAATGGGATAGCTTCACCTCCTTCCCTTATGGTGTTGGTCCTGCCTCCTTTGTGCTGCTAAAGAATGCCAACCACATTGTCCCTTTTATTTGCCTCTCAACTATTTTTCTTCCAGATCCTACCACCATGCATGGGATACCCTTCTAGACCTGGTGCATAAAGCCACCTCCCTCTCCACTTTCAAATCCCTTCTGAAGAGCCACTCTTTTCATGATGTCTACAAGAAACTAGCCGGTTAAGACATGATCTAAAGCCCACTGAAGTCAATGGAAAGACTTTAGTTGATTTCAGTGAGCTTTGGACCATATTACTTATCTGTGTTGCTTATTTATCTCATGAGCGAATTGGAAGTGAAGGGAAGAAGTTGAATGTTGAGGCAAGGATCCAACAAGGACACCAAAATTGAAGCTGGGAGTTGGTGCTGGAGAAAGAGGGGACATCTGAACTGTGGAGGGTTGATGGAGAACAAGATCACTTGGCTAATATATTGTCTACTTTATTTGGGAAGCATGTAGCACATTGTGAGTTCTACGGCAATCTAAATAATGATGCATGGTTTATGAAGTCTTTACTAGTCAGTTATAAAGAACTGTTCAAGGGACTGTAGAATGTTATTATGGTACTTTGATTTCTTTAGTAATGCTATAGCTTTGTCTCAGAAAAACTCTCAGTGAAATGGGGATGGAAGTCTGATTGGTTTCATTTTCTGCAGATTTCTTTGTATTATTCACACATTTATTGCTGTAATTTTTAAATACTAGAAGAGTATTTTGAAATCAACCAGCATCCACTCTGCAAAGTATAGGAGGAATAAGATGGGTGAGGTAATATATTTTATTGGACCAACTGTGAGAGAGACAAACTTTTGAGCTACATAGATCTTCTTCAGGTACTCAAATGTACTCAGAGTGTCACAGCTAAATACAACATGGAACAGATTGTTTAGTATAAATTTCAAGGGACCATTCAAGGTGAAGTAGCTATTAACACTCCTCCAATCAGAGTGGGAAAAGGCATCTGGGGCATGGGGTTGTTAGTGGGTTATAGCATCAAGAAGTGTGATTAAGACAGATGCACCTCAGTGGTTGGGGCACTCACCTGAGCAGTGGAAGACCAAGTTCACGTCCACATCAGGCAGAGGAAGGAATTGAATCTGGGTTTCCCACAGCTGACGTGAGTGCCCTCACCACTGGACTAGTGGCTATAAGGGAAGCACCACCATCTTGTCTGCCTTCAGCTGTGCTTTGTCCTATTAGGCAGCATTTGAGCATGTCTACTGCTTTGAGCCCTACAGGGAAGATAAGTAGGCATTCCTTCATCTCATGAATCCCACAAGGTCTTGGCCAAGAGTTAGGCAACAAGCTGCTTGGCAGTGTCAGGATTTAGGCAGTTTAGCACATGCCCACCAGCAGAAATTTAGGTGCCATGGGACTTTGGGCACTTACGGGGTAGATGGCAGTTGAGCAGGGTTTTTGTGAATGCCAGTGATGCCTAAATGTAGGCAGATAGGTGCCTAAATCCCCCTTGTGAACCTAGCACTAAGGACCTGATCCAAACACCGTTCAAGTCAGTGAAGAGACTCCCATTCTTTTCATAGGCTCTGGGTCAGGCTAGAGTAGGGATTCAGCCTGTTCACATTCCCTATCACATAAAGGCCAATATCCATTAATTGACTATGATGGTAATTTGAAGCCTGAGCTAAATCAAGGGAAATAATGGACTTCAGCATCAATAATCTGTTGGCAATCAGAATACAATGGAGCTGAGAGAATTTTCTTTTCAAATGATGTGGCTTTTCCCCACCTCTCTTTTCACTAAGGTGTATGTAACAGATTATTTCTACTGAGGGTAAAAACGTTTCAAGTGTCAAGCTATAATTCCAGCAGGATTTCAATAGGAGTTAGTACCCATGAATTAGCTGGCTGACTGAGGTGACAGAATATATCAATATAATTTTAATTGTGATATTAAAATACAGCCATATTTCCACAGAAGGTAACATTTTATTTTATCAGTACACAAACAATTTGACTTTTCCTCCCTTTTTCTTGAATTTGGAATTACCTCATTAGTCAGGCTCAGAAACTCTTTATATTTTCTTACTTTCACTCGCGGAGTGATGATCACCTCTCTGGCCAAGGAACGCTAGACTAGCCTGCCCCTTTGAAGTCTGTCAGTGCTGTCATTTAATTGGCTTTCTAGGTGTTTCTTACCCTTCTGGTGCTAGAAGTACTGCCTTTCAAAACTACAAGCAACCCAGGAAGAGAGAAACAGAAAACGGTAACAAAAGAACTGGGGGTCTCCTGTGTTGTGGTACAAAATGCAACCCTGATTAAGTGCTACAATCAGGGCTTTGGAGCTGTGCTCTGGCTCCGCTCCAGCTCCAGGCTGAAACATGCAGCTCCACTGCTCCGGAGCTGCTCTGCGCCCCAGCTCTGACTCCGCTCCAAAGCCCAGGCTACAATCTTACATTTCCAGTAGTGTAACCATGGATGGTGACATTGCAAGTTCTGGGTTCTCTCACTGTGACCTTGGGCTAACGTCTGTGCCTCAATTTCCCATATGTAAAATAAGGATGATGCTAATGATCTCACAGGGATGTTGAGGTGTAATTATTAATTGTACAACACACTTGTGGTACTCAGATGCAAGTCAATATAAAAGCAAAGTACTATTATACAGTACCTTTCAGTTGTACCCATGCACAATAACCCATGTGGGTCTCCTTGTGCCCACAATATCACACACAGCCCTTCTGCAGCTCTGTTTGAGGAGGCAGACTGTATTTTCTAGATATGTACCTCAGCAATTACTTACACCTTCCTCAGTCTCTTGAGAAACTTTATACATCCTCTGGCCTTGTCTTCACTATTAAAAGGTGTTTTACCTGAGGGTAACTTAATGATATGTCTACACTTAAGCTGGAGGT
The DNA here is from genome assembly GCF_965152275.1 of Natator depressus. NCBI lineage: Eukaryota > Metazoa > Chordata > Testudines > Cheloniidae > Natator > Natator depressus. Next base: position 35,778,567 of record NC_134236.1, read on the forward strand.
ATTATTTCCAGCTTGAGTAAAAATACCCACACTGGCTTGATCGGAATTGGTGTGCTAAAAACAGAAGTGTAGCTCCAGCAGCACAAATGGTGGAAAGGACTAGGTGCCTGCGTATGTACCTATGGTCTTGGACAGGATCTTATTCAGGGTGTCTAGCCTGTCCCACTGCTCACACTGCCAGGGTTACATTCTATTTTTAGTGTGCTAGCTTGATCAGAGCAAGCATGTATATGTCGACCCAAGATGGAAGTTATACCTCCAGCTCCACTGTAGACATACCCTAGCATGTGCAAGCTATCCTGAGGTAAAAAACACAGAATACAAGGCCTTTTGTCTTACTGCAAGGTGAAACTCAGGCAAAGATATAATGCTGACCTCAACAAGTATACATCACAATAAAAACTAAAGCACCTGGTCTTCAGTGTTTTTACTTTGGGACAGTTTACGAATATTAGGGAAAAAAATGAACCTTTTTTAGCAGTGAGAATTAGGTCTCAGAGTGCACCAGTTAGTAGCCAGCCTAGTAAACAACTCTATAGCCAGAGTCTCTTAAGTCAAATAGCTTTTTGGCAATTTTACTGAAATAGAAAAATTATTAAATAGAGGTAATATAAATATGAATCTGCAGCTAAGATTCCATGAAGCTTAGTTACAGAGTAGTCCAATCACATCTGCACAACAATTCCTTCTTAGTCACTCTTCTCAAACGGTCTTGCCATTCGCTCTGTGACTCTGCCATGTGTTCTGCAAGGTGTATCTGTATAACTGGAGAACTTTACCTTTATAATCATGTTGGGGCCCGATTCTTTCCTATTCTCTGCCTGTGGCATGTAATAGTCTAGTCTCCTTTCAGCTGTAATACTTTAGTCTAATTTTGGTTGTTGGGTTCAGTGTGAGAGTGCTGTTTGTTGTTGTCACCTGTGTTGTACAGGATGTCAGACTAGATCAGGAGTGGCCAACCTGAGTCTGAAGGAGAAGGAGCCAGAATTTACCAATGTACATTGACAGAGAGCCACAGTAATATGTGAGCAGCCGCCCATCAGCTCCCCCACCCCACTCCCAGCACCTCCCACCCACTGGCAGCTCCACTGATCAGTGCCTCCCGTCCCTCCCCGCACCTTCTGATCAGCTGTTTTGTGGCATGCAGGGGTCTTGGGGGGGGGGGGGAGGAGCAAGGGCATAGCAGGCTCAGAGGAGGGGGCAGGAAGGGGTGAAGTGGGGGCAGGGCCTGTGGCAGAGCCAGGGTTGAGCACTGAGCACCCCCCAGCACATGGAAAGGTTGGCACATGTAGCTCCAGCCCCGGAGTCGGTGTCTATACAAGGAGCTGCATATTAACTTCTGAAGAGCTGCATGTGGCTCCGGAGCCACAGGTTGGCCACCTCTGGACTAGATGATCTTGTGCTCCCTTCTGGCCTTGAACTCTGTGACTTTCTTTTTTTCCAGCCACATTATTTCTCCCCAGATGATTCACAACCAGAGAGTAGTTGGAATAACATTTGAGTGGAAGTTCCCACTCCTAGAGTTATTCCTTGTGTTGCAAAGAAGCCAGGACCAGATGATAAGAAAGGGCTATCTATTTAGATATTAATAATACTTTCTCAAACACAGGACTCACATGTCTGCTGTTAATGGCCTGTTAAGGTCAAAGGCACTATTAAGTGAAAATAATGAACCCCATGTACATGTAGCTCATTCTGCTCTCACACTAGTCTTACAGTAGTGGAATTCCTTTAGTTTCAATGGAAATACTCTTGATTTACATCATCATGAGAGAAGGCTCAGACTCCTGGTATCTGCAGTGACTGTGTAACCCCTTGTAAGGAGGACACTGACATGTCATGAGCACCTCCTGTCAGTTGGGTGCAATGCGAATATGTACACACTCTCTCTGCTCCTGGTGTCCCCTGTTGGCTGTTAACCCCATGAGGTGGGTGTTCAGTGAAACAGCCCTCTATATTGAGAGTCTCAGTCAATATACACAAACCCCTTCCTAGGCAAAATGTCCAAAAGAGCCTGTCCCTGTGCCCTTGTTAAAGTCTTTATCCCTTTGCAGGATCTTCACCCCCACCTTTGAGCCCTTTATATTCCCACCCTGTGCTTGGGCTTTGGCCACTTCACCAGTGGCCAATGGGGGGACCCAGGCCCTCCAGCTACTCTGGGTCCCAACCCAGGCACCCTATAAATAGCAGCCACATGCTGCTTTCTTTAGTAGTTGCTGCTGCTATTCCATAGGCCACTTCCCACATAGCCTCTTCCTCTTCACCCTTACCTCAGGGTGATCGTCCTTGAGTTCTCGGTCTGTTTCCTGCTTGAGTAAGGTCTCTCCCAGGCCTCTTCACCTGGACAGTTTCACAGCCTTCCAGTCCTTCCTCATCCTTCTGACCTGCAACTGACCTGCTCTGCCCCTGCAGCATCTTTTATCTGAGCCTATTGTGCTCTGATTGGTTGCTTCTCTGCAGGCTTCCAAGGAAGCCTGAAGGACCCTCCTTCACTGCTCCTTTTATGGGGCCAGTGTGGTAGGACCATGAGGCCTCTTGCAGTGGGCCTTAAAGGTCCTGGTACATCCTGTCATGCCCCTGCTGTAGGTTTCCATCTCAGTAAAATTGTTTAATCTCTTTCTTGCAGTTACTAAACTATTGATCCAAGTCTACAACCATATACAAATAATTTCACTGTTGAGGGGGTTAGGAAAGATATTTAGTGGTTCTGCACTGTAAGGCTTTTGACTCACCCATCCCTTATTCTTTCCCTTTACTGGGCTAGTGATAGGGTCTACGGATGATCTAGCAGATCCAAGACGATTAGAGCCCTTTCATACCCTCCCCATTTCTAACTTAGTATTGTGGAAGGATAGAGAGTTGGGAAAGTGTCTTCCTTACCCCATCCATCCTATTTAATCTCTTTCCTGGGCCAAGGTTTGCCAGTGAGCTATACATTTCCTCATTTAAACTGAGGATAACTTTCTGCCCCTTGTGCTCTCAAGGCAAGTAAATCTGGTCCTTATAACATCCACACTTCAATCTTATAAAGAGTCTCTTCAGTGAGTTTGAGGGCTGCCATAGTCTGAGGCACAAAATAGAGGCAACCTGGCCCCAACAATCCCATAATGCTGCTGGTGAGTGTTTTCCTCTTTGCTCCCCTTTACTTTGGCATACATTTTGTGGGATGGAGTACTGTGAGAAGGTAACCTTTAAAAACCCTGACATTCTGCACTGAGAGATTTTTAGCCAAGCAGATTGGACAACAGATCCTCTTGCTTTCTTTCACAGGTGTTGTCCTGGTATCTCCAGTCCAGTTGGGAGCATGCGGGAAAGCAGAGGGTGAGAAGTCTTATGCCTATTCAGCTTTTGGTCTGACTGGCTTTTGTATTAACTGACGCCAGCTGCAGTGGTGGACAACTGCTTACTAGAAATGGGACTGACACCACCAACTCCTACCAAATAGAAATAAGGATAGGGGAGTGATGAGTTGGTCCAGATTCAAACTGGTGACCAATTCTCAATCCTTCCCTGAGCCATCCGATCCAGCTATACTCTTAAATTCCTCTCTTTCCTAAGCCTGTTTTCTTTTTCAAACTATCAAAAGAACAGTTATATGAACAAGCATGGCTAATATATCTAAGTTAATATTTCAAACATGTTACTTCTCTGCCTTAAAAAAAAAAATCAATGAAAAGATGCTGGGGTTTTTTTATTTGATTTTTTTTAATTGAGGCAAAATACAGTTTCTGCTTCTAACACTGGATACCTTTGTCACTAGGCACACAACTGATGAATGCACATTCATAGTCTGCATTCACATTCTCTGCTTGGAAGAACACAGCCATAAACTCAGTTACACGCTGTGCTTTCCTCGTCTTTTTAAAAATGTTACTGGGTTATTTTTAAAGTAAAAATATGCATTTCTGAATTTAGTAGATTTTATAAATGTAAAGCTATACTCAGAAATCACATGGTCCTGAACCTGTATCAATGTAACTTTGATCCAAGAGTGACAGGGAGACCACTGTTAATTGATTTTTAAAAGTAGCGTAGGAAAAGTGCCTCCAGAAACTATAAGACACATGCTTCTTTCCACCAGATTCTAGTATTTTCAGAATGCAATACATGCAAAATACAGGATAACAAATAATTCCCTAAAGTGCTCTGCTAAAAATCACAAATCTTAAACCAGGGACAAATTCTGTCCCTGGGTGTCTTACGCCAGGCAGCAAAATCTTGCCTTGTAAAGACTAAAGCTGGGATGAGGCATAATGTGGGTATGGTGGGAAGGAGAAATTACCCTTTAGTATGAATTTTCTATAAGTTTGTTTTTCTGTGTTTTATAATCAGTAAATGTTTTTTCTTTCCACAGATTTTTAAAAAAAGACTAATTTGTGGAAACAATAAATATCGCTGCCAATATCTGCCTGCATTTTCTCTGCAATTTTCTGCAGTAAATGGGCCTTAATCCCACAATTTTCCCAGCAATTTCCTCATGGCCTTGCTCATTATAGTACTAAAATTGTTATCCGATGGTTTTCTTCAGATGCAATATAATACCATCTTTGAAAAGGTAAGAACGAACAATTGCGAGCTTCAATCATCTTAGCTTTTAAGCTTACAACTATCTAAAGATGTTTATAAAGTTTTCGCTATGCCATTTTTTCAAATGCTTAACTCTTAAAGTTCTTGTTTAATTAGTGCTTACTTTAAAAGCAAGATCTTGAACTTGCATCTACAGTATTATATATATATTAACAACTTTGCCATCTGCATAGCACAGTTTTAAGAATATTTCCTTTTAAGCTTTAGCTCACCAAATACAATGTAGAGGGGAAAGTTTTCCACAGCTTTCTTGCCCTGATTTTTCTGTTTGATTTGGATCCTTATTTTGAAGGAATTATTCAAGCAGGCTAATAATCTACACTACAATACCCTAAAGAAAGAGTGAGAGTGTGTGTGTGGGTGGCCTTGGGGATGCTAGAGGGGCTTAGAGCACAGTGTGTGGACCACTCCTTTCAGTCAAATTAGTCCATGAGACCATTGCAGGAGGTCAGGAAGCCGTAACATTGCATTACATTTCTTTCTTCATTAAGGCATTAGCTGCTTTGTTATGCAAACTGCAGGTTGAGAGATTTCAATTAATGATGATTATGAGGTCTACTAATATTGACTGCAGTCTCTACTATTGATTACGAGCACTAATAAAATCCCCCAAGCCTACAGTGCAGGTTTTTGAGAAGGAGATACATTCTGCTCCTGACAAACTTACTCCCCTATCATTAAAATTAATGGTGATTGTGTGTCTGATGGCAGGTGGACATGCATTTTTGCTGGATTCATGGACAGTTTTCCCTACAATGACTCCTACAATTATTTCTTGGCTAAATAATTCATAGCTCTCCTACAAAAGCAAAAAGCATGCTTATTTTTAAGATAAGGGATTGGTCCTGCTTTGAGCAGGGGTTTGGACTAGATGACCTCCTGAGGTCCCTTCCAACCCTGATATTCTATGATTCTATTCTATAATATAAAGAAAGAGGCACAGTAAAAAAAAAAATAGGATAGTGGAGATGCACTATCAATGCTTAATGCTCATAGATAATCTATTTGTCATCTTGACATTAACAACATAATCAAAGATTTTGTTTGGCTGGTTGGTGGCTATTTATTTATTTTGCACATCTGACTAAATGTTCCTTCCAGCATTACAGCTGTTCAGTGAATTGCATGAAGTGAAAGCTTTCAATCCTTACACAGGATTAACATAGAAGGGCAGACCTCAAGAATAAGTTTGTTGTGTGAAATATTTGGTAGTTGAAAGCCCATGGCTAAAATTAAGTAACACCATGTCTTGAGAGAATGAGGGATTTGCAGAAATAGCCCCATTTAAAGCCCCATACATCTGAAGATGTGACAGGGCAAACTAACCAAACCCAGAAAAAAAAATTAAAAGTAGAAAGCATTAACTCACAGCACTGTCAAGAAAAAACAAGTGTACTATGAACCTGATCTGAAGCCCATGGGAATCTATCCATAGTCATGAGTGCTTTTTGGATGTGGCTCTACCACTTCAGTTAAAAAAAGGATTAACCTGAATGGTGATTAGCTTCTGTTTTAATTTCAGTTAAAGACCCTGTAACAGGTTGTGCTCACCACTATGGTGTCTCCTGCTGGCTGCTCTGGGAAATAGCTCCATCCATCAGCAGGGCACTCTCCTCTTGTGGTGTCTCAATTTCCATTGCTGCTTCTCCACCATCTCTGCTATCTTGGGTGGACCTGCATCACTCCCAGACCACAGTATCCTCTTCAGGGCACAGCCAGAGGGCTGTGCCCCAACTCCATTCTCTCCCCCGTTCCAGGGGAACCGGCAGACCTCCACCTGGCCTCTCACCACAGTGGTGAACTGCAGCCCCTAGTCCAGCCCCTCACTCAGGGGCAAACTGCAGTCCTTTGACTGGCCACTTCTCTCAGCAGCCAGTGGGGCAAAGAAGGGGGCCAGGCCCACCTGTTTCTCTGGGTCAAGACTCAGGGACCCTAAGCTGGTAGCCCCTCAAAGCCTCTCCTTCCCCTCTGCCGCTACCTGCTTTCCCTGGGTCACTTCCCTGTAGCCCCAGCACCTACTCAGCCCCTGTATCAAAGCCACAGTCTGGGAGCCAGCCAGGCTGAAGTTCCACTTGCTCCCCTGACCAGCACTGCTCTGTCCCAGGTACATCTCTCTACAGGGAGCCAGTCATTCTCCCTCAAGCTCCAGGGAAAGACTGAGCTCCTATCTGCCCTGCAGCCCTTCTTATAGGGCCTGGCCCTGGCTGGCTGCTTCTAAGCCTTCCTCTGGTAGGCTGGGTTCTGTGCAACCACGCCAAGGGCTGCTGTTAACCCTTTGCCAGCCAATGAGGGCCAGCTGCTGTGTCACAGACCCATTCCATCTTAAAGAAGCCTCATGACTGCTGGCCCATTGAAGCTCTGCAGGCTCTTCCCTGTTCTGAGAGTCATTTTGGATTCAGTTGGGTACTTTTTTCCCAAGTGTCTGACTGCCCAGCTTGATCACCATATATGGCAATTAGGTTTATAGGATTGATGCTGGGAGAATAATTGGGTAGGAACATGCTTGGAATCCCCTGCACCCCACAATATTCTCAGCAGCGAAGAATTTCAGTGATGTGGCCTGAAAATATGGGGCTTTCCATGGCTGACAGCTTGATACAAAACGTTAAACAGAAAAGAGCCATTTAGAGCATGTAGCCAGAAGATACTTTCACTTTTGCCACTATGAAAGACAAATGGAGACAGAGAGCAATCTTCAGCAACAAGAGGTAGGCAGAGGCCCTTCCCTCTACAGATACTTTCAGAGTTATGACTGGTGTTGCTTATCCATAGCACAGAATTTAACAAGAAAGAGGACTTGTCCTTCATAGTGCTGGGTGAATAACTGATTTATTGGTTTGATCTGAAATGTTTGATTCAGGTATTTTTAAAGGTCTAAATTAAAAAAATAGTGGAAGGAGGAACAGCCTACTTATAACCTTTCCCCCAGTGGCTAGGGATAGAGGTAGGAGACTAGGGTTCAATTCACCTTTCGCTTCATGGTCAGAAGCAGTTTGAACTTTGGTCTCCTACAAGAGTGCTCTTACAACTGAATGACGAGATATTCTGTGCCAGGGCACTCTCAATCCTGTTGAAGCTGTTCCACTTCTTATAAATCAAATCATCATTAGAGCAGGAAAAGCGAGTGAGGCTGAGTTTACATCCGAGTGGTAAAGCATTCACTTAAGATGTAGAAGACTCAGATCCCTGCTCAGGTGACTATTCCATGGATGGCATCTAAGTCTCGGGGGAGGGTGGGGAACTTAGCCAAAACCATTCAGAGAATTCAGATCAAATTTGCAAATAACATTGAGTTGACTGAAGCCGTACTTTTTGGAGAATAAACTAGTCATCCAGAAAAAATCACCCATCTCTAGTCCTGAGTCACAGACACGGAGGAATGCTCCAGCTAAGCTCTTTTAGGAATGACATAGCATTTAGTTATGGACACTGGGAGGAACACTATATTCATTATTTTAGATATTGCACGGTCTGATTTAACTCATACCACCATCAGTTCTTCCAGATGATTCTGGGCCTAATGTGGTAAACCCTTAATGTGGAACTTCTGTTGACTTCAGCTGAAGTTTTATGCATGTGGAGAGTTTGTGGTATCAGATTCCATTGTCAAAACACAGGATAGGCCATCTGTTTGTCCACAGTGGAGGAACCCCTCTAGTGGGAAGGAGAAATAAATGAAGAGCAAAAAGCTGTAGCATACAGAAGCTAAGAAGCTCTTTTCACAAGCTAAATTCTTTCCTTTGATAGCTCCCCAACCTGGGGCTTGATCCAAAGCCCATTCCACTGATTTCAATGCATTTTTAGATCAGGTTCTTGGAGCATTTCTTATCTTGCTCTGGCTTTGAGGCTTCTGCTATAGGTTTACCTTTTCCCCCGAATAGGAAAGCAAATCTAGCAACTACACCAACACATGTTGTGCTGCTCAGAAGGTTGTAGCTATACTGTGATGAGACCTAAATACAGCTTTGTACTCCGGTATTACTTTTTTAAAGGAGTTTGTTTAAAGGAATAAATGCTAAATATATTTATTTCCCAGGTTTTTTGTTTTGGTTTTTTTGGGGGAGTGGGGGGGCTTTGATGGTGGGGTCTCATTCCTATATATTTTTAAAAACACTATCTTATTTTCTAATTTTGCAAGATAATTTTAAGTCCCAGGCTGCTCTCCCATTTGCTAAGCTTAAACCTGGAGCAGAATTTTACTGACTGTGATATGGAGAGAAAAAAAACTAGATAAGACAGAATTTATGAGGGGAATACAGGTAACTACCATATGGTGCAACAATAATAATATCTGAACAGGTTTATTCATTTTAAGAAACAGACAATAATTCATACGCACACCAATTGAAAAAGGAATACTTTTCTGCTCACAAGATTTTTCAGTACCTATATCTGCTTTAAAACAAAACGGTGGTATGGTGTGAATGTATTGCTCTCTGCACATACAGTAGGGACATATTACAGAAATTGGAAAGAAACTGCCTGGAAAGTCTGTTTTTTTTTATATTAACTTCCTTTCAACTTCCTTTGCAATCAGTGTATATGAGACTCTTGCATGCTCCAGAAGGTAATAGAGTGACTTTTGTTAAGACATACATCTATTAAGTTTCTCCAGTACTAAAGACCATGATTATTATTTCAAGCTTTCCATGAAAATTGTGTTCCAGGTTACTTAACTCAGGAGGAAGCTTTATTTTACTACTGACAATCTTATTGAGAAAACCATTTCTACAACTCCTCCTGCTCCTCCTTGTTCTTACATTTATCATTTTCACCACCATCTCTCTTCTCCAAACATATGGTGAAGCTAAAAATGCCCATCGTTTAAAAATTGCATGAAGTTTTACTCTTGAAGGCTACCTCTGGCCGTTTTGTGATTCATGTACCTAAGTGTGAATGTTCTAAAGAGGTCTCTGTGGCACCAGGGCAGCCTAATTTATTGGGCTTGCCTCCCTTATCATAGAATCATAGAATATCAGGGTTGGAAGGGACCTCAGGAGGTCATCTAGTCCAACCCCCCGCTCAAAGCAGGACCAATCCCGAATTAAATCATCCCAGCCAGGGCTTTGTCAAGCCTGACCTTAAAAACTTCTAAGGAAGGAGATTCTACCACCTCCCTAGGTAACACATTCCAGTGTTTCACCACCCTCTTGGTGAAAAAGTTTTTCCTAATATCCAACCTAAGCCTCCCCCACTGCAACTTGAGACCATTACTCCTTGTCCTGTCCTCTTCTACCACTGAGAATAGTCTAGAACCATCCTCTCTGGAACCACCTCTCAGGTAGTTGAAAGTAGCTATCAAATCCCCCCTCATTCTTCTCTTCTGCAGACGAAACAATCCCAGTTCCCTCAGCCTCTCCTCATAAGTCATGTGTTCCAGACCCCTAATCATTTTTTTGCCCTTCACTGGACTCTCTCCAATTTATCCACATCCTTCTTGTAGTGTGGGGCCCAAAACTGGACACAGTACTCCAGATGAGGCCTCACCAATGTCGAATAGAGGGGAACGATCACGTCCCTCGATCTGCTCGCTATGCCCCTACTTATACATCCCAAAATGCCATTGGCCTTCTTGGCAACAAGGGCACACTGCTGACTCATATCCAGCTTCTCGTCCACTGTAACCCCTAGGTCCTTTTCCGCAGAACTGCTGCCTAGCCATTCGGTCCCTAGTCTGTAGCGGTGCATTGGGTTCTTCTGTCCTAAGTGCAGGACCCTGCACTTATCCTTAGTGAACCTCATCAGATTTCTTTTGGCCCAATCCTCCAATTTGTTTTGGGCCCTCTGTATCTAATCCCTGCCCTCCAGCGTATCTACCACTCCTCCCAGTTTAGTATCATCCGCAAATTTGCTGAGGGTGAAATCCACACCATCCTCCAGATCATTTATGAAGATATTGAACAAAACCGGCCCCAGGACCGACCCCTGGGGCACTCCACTTGACACCGGCTGCCAACTAGACATGGAGCCATTGATCACTACCCGTTGAGCCCGACAATCTAGCCAACTTTCTACCCACCTTATAGTGCATTCATCCAGCCCATACTTCTTTAACTTGCTGACAAGAATACTGTGGGAGACCGTGTCAAAAGCTTTGCTAAAGTCAAGAAACAATACATCCACTGCTTTCCCTTCATCCACAGAATCAGTAATCTCCTCATAGAAGGCGATTAGATTAGTCAGGCATGACCTTCCCTTGGTGAATCCATGCTGACTGTTCCTGATCACTTTCCTCTCATGTAAGTGCTTCAGGATTGATTCTTTGAGGACCTGCTCCATGATTTTTCCGGGGACTGAGGTGAGGCTGACTGGCCTGTAGTTCCCAGGATCCTCCTTCTTCCCTTTTTTAAAGATTGGCACTACATTAGCCTTTTTCCAGTCATCCGGGACTTCCCCCGTTCGCCACGAGTTTTCAAAGATAATGGCCAATGGCTCTGCAATCACAGCCGCCAATTCCTTTAGCACTCTCGGATGCAACTCGTCTGGCCCCATGGACTTGTGCATATCCAGCTTTTCTAAATAGTCCCTAACCACCTCTTTCTCCACTGAGGGCTGGCCATCTACTCCCCATGCTGTGATGCTCAGCGCAGCAGTCTGGGAGCTGACCTTGTTCGTGAAGACAGAGGCTTTTTCCACATCCTCTGTCACTAGGTTTCCTCCCTCATTCAGTAAGGGGCCCACACTTTTCTTGGCTTTCTTCTTGTTGCCAACATACCTGAAGAAACCCTTCTTGTTACTCTTGATATCTCTTGCTAGCTGCAGCTCCAGGTGCGATTTGGCCCTCCTGATTTCATTCCTACATGCCCGAGCAATATTTTTATACTCATCCCTGGTCATATGTCCAACCTTCCACTTCTTGTAAGCTTCTTTTTTATGTTTAAGATCTGCTAGGATTTCACCGTTAAGCCAAGCTGGTCGCCTGCCATATTTACTATTCTTTCGACTCATCGGGATGGTTTGTCCCTGTAACCTCAACAGGGATTCCTTGAAATACAGCCAGCTCTCCTGGACTCCTTTCCCCTTCATGTTAGTCCCCCAGGGGATCCTACCCATCCGTTCCCTGAGGAAATCGAAGTCTGCTTTCCTGAAGTCCAGGGTCTGTATCCTGCTGCTTATCTTTCTTCCCTGTGTCAGGATCCTGAACTCAACCAACTCATGGTCACTGCCTCCCAGATTCCCATCCACTTTTGCTTCCCCCACTAATTCTTCCCGGTTTGTGAGCAGCAGGTCAAGAAAAGCTCCCCCCCAGTTGGCTCCTCTAGCACTTGCACCAGGAAATTGTCCCCTACGCTTTCCAAAAACTTCCTGGATTGTCTATGCACCGCTGTATTGCTCTCCCAGCAGATATCAGGAAAATTAAAGTCACCCATGAGAACCAGGGCGTGCGATCTAGTAGCTTCTGCGAGTTGCCAGAAGAAAGCCTCATCCACCTCATCCCCCTGGTCCGGTGGTCTGTAGCAGACTCCCACCACTACATCACTCTTGTTGCTCACACTTCTAAACTTAATCCATAGACACTCAGGTTTTTCTGCAGTTTCGTACCGGAGCTCTGAGCATTCATACTGCTCCCTTACATACAGTACTACTCCCCCACCTTTTCTGCCCTGCCTGTCCTTCCTGAACAGTTTATAACCATCCATGACAGTACTCCAGTCATGTGAGTTATCCCACCAAGTCTCTGTTATTCCAATCACGTCATAATTCCTTGACATCACCAGGACCTCCAGTTCTCCCTGCTTGTTTCCAAGGCTTTGTGCATTCGTATATAAGCACTTGAGATAACCTGCTGATCGCCCCTCATTCTCAGTATGAGGCAGGAGCCCTCCCCTCACAGACGTTCCTGCCTGTGTTTCCTCCCGGTATCCCGCTTTCCCACTTACCTCAGGGCTTTGGTCTCCTTCCCCTGGTGAACCTAGTTTAAAGCCCTCCTCACTAGGTTAGCCAGCCTGCTCGCAAAGATGCTCTTCCCTCTCTTCGTAAGGTGGAGCCCGTCTCTGCCCAGCACTCCTCCTTCATGGAACACCATCCCATGGTCAAAGAATCCAAAGCCTTCTCTCCGACACCACCTGCGTAGCCATTCATTGACTTCCACGATTCGACGGTCCCTACCCAGGCCTTTTCCTTCCACAGGGAGGATGGACGAGAACATCACTTGCGCCTCAAACTCCTTTATCCTTCTTCCCAGAGCCACGTAGTCCGCAGTGATCCGCTCAAGGTCATTCTTGGCAGTATCATTGGTGCCCACGTGGAGAAGCAGGAAGGGGTAGCGATCCGAGGGCTTGATGAGTCTCGGCAGTCTCTCCATCACATCGCGAATCTTAGCCCCTGGCAAGCAGCAGACTTCTCGGTTTTCCTGGTCAGGGCGGCAGATAGATGACTCAGTCCCCTGGAGGAGAGAGTCCCCGACCACCACCACCCGCCTCCTTCTCTTGGGAGTGGTGGTCATGGAACCTCCAACCTCAGGACATCGCATCTCATGCCTTCCAACCAGCGGAGTCTCCTTCTGCTTTCTCCCCCCAGACGTATCATCTGGTCCACTCTCCGCAATGGTACCTGTGGAGAGAACATGAAAACGGTTAGTTACCTGTGTCTGCGTTGCTGGAACCCGGACATTCCCCCTTCTTCTTCTGGAGGTCACATGTTGCCAAGCTTCTTCACTGGCCTCTTGGCTCCGCTGTGCAACCTGCTCTAAATCTTTAGAGCTTTGTGCCCGTAGAAGCATATCCTGACTTTTGTCCAGAAAATCCTCAGATTCTCGTATGCAACACAGGGTCGTTATCTGTTGCTCCAGACCTTCAATCTTCTCTTCCAATATGGAGACCAGCTTGCACTTTGTACAGACAAAGTCGCTTCTGTCCTGTGGAAGAAAGACAAACATTGCACATCCAGTGCAGGTCACAACAGCTGAAACCCCCCTTCCATATCACCTTCCTACTATGAGCTTCCTCAGAGAAATTGGCAAGATGTAAGCCTCACTGGGCTCACCCCAGGTGAACTCCCTATTATTTTTCAGACGATCCTTATTTTTCAGAACTCCTTATTTTTCAGACGATCCAAGTTTATGGGTCTACTTCTGAGTGAGGTTCTTTGTTGGTGTATTTTTTTAAACTAGCCCAAATATCGGCCCAGAGATTCCCTTCATATAGACTAGATCTCTCCCAGCCCATGTGAATGGGATGAAGTGCAGTCTCTGTGGTCCCAGTCCCCTCTACTTGTCCCTACTGGAAGCCATCCTGCTGGGGCTTGGTGAAGAAGGGGCTCAGCAAAGTTCTGGGGTTAATACTGGAGAGCAGAGGGTTGGAATAGGGATATGATCACTCTCCATATTACCTTCCAGATTTCTGTGTAGTAATCCAGGAAGAGATTCATAGCTCAGAAGTGAGCAATATAATAATCTAATCTGACCTCCTGTATAGTCCTGTTCAGACCATAGGACTTCCCTGAGTTAATTCCTGTTTGAACTAGACTATCTCTTGTAGAAAAAAGTCCAATCTTGCTTTAAAAATAACTAGTGATGGAGAATCCACTGCAACCATTGGTAAATTGTTAAACAGGTGCGCCTTATTTCCGGTCTGAAACTTTATTATTATTAAACTAAATTATTTCCGGTCTGAAACTTTCAACTTCCAGCCATCGGATTGCGTTATGCCTTTCTCTGTTAAATTAAAGAGTCCATTTTGTTACCCATATAGGCACTTACAGATTGTAATCAAGTCACTCCTTAATGGTCCCTTTGCTCAACTGAATGTAATAAGCTCCTTGAGTCTATTACTATAAGGCCCATTTTCTAATCCTTTAATCATTTTCGTGGCTTTTCTCAGAACCCTCTCCAATTTATCAACATCCTTCTTCAACTGTGGACACCAGAAGTGGACACAATATTCCAGTTGTGGTCCTATCAGTGCCAAATACAGACGTAATATAATCTCCTTACTCTTATTGGAGATTTCCCTGTTTATACATCCAGCAATCACATTAGACCTCTGTGCTACAGCCTCGCAGTGGGAATTCCCATTCAGCTGGTTATCCAACATGAACTCAAGTGTTTTTCTGAGTCACTACTTCCCAGGATAGTTTTCCCCCAGCCCCACCCCACATACTTTATTCCTAGCTGTATAGCTTTGCATTTGGCCATAGTCAAACATGTATTGTTTCCTTGCACCCAGTTTACAAAGCGATCCAGATTGGTCTGTGTCAGTGGCCTGTCCTCTTCATTAATCTATCTCAGAGCTGAGAAGGGGACTCTGCTAATGGTAACAGCTCCTAGGGAAACTTTAGTGCCATGGGGGAAGTAAGCCAGAAAAGCAGAGTACATTCAGGAGTGGTCTAGGAAGAAACTTCCTGCTTACTCAAATCTGGGAGAGTCCTTCTCCAGTTGTCAGAATCTGAAGCATTGAAAAAAATCTTTCTTCATGCTTGTGGCTATCCAAAGAAGATGTATGTGAGTTGCTAAATTAATTTCTGGTGTAATACCATCCATTTCAGTGGAATTACACCTGAAATAAATTTGGTCCAGGCAAGCCACTTTTTTATTTTCCTTCTAGGCCTCCATAAGCCTTTAATTGACTTTGTTTAGTAGGTGACTACAAATCTGGGCCTTTACTATTAGGATTATTTAAGTTGAATAGCTGTTTTGTAGCTAAATGAAGATTGATTAAGTAGAAATTAGATTTTAAAATGCATTATCAGAACGGTTTTTATAAAACCTGTCATTCTTCATCTCTCCCTGTTACTAGAGACTGTGCAGTGACTCTCAGTGGGTGCTGTCATTTTACTAAAATCTTCAAGCCGGAAATCTAGTCTGATTGTGTAATTAATAGTAGGAAATACAGCTGAGCATCTAAATTCATGAGGAAGTCAGGAATTGTTCAAAGTTGTAATGTAATGTTATGTTATTATTAATAATAATTTGATTACATGAACAGCAATTATATATATTGGCTTCCTGTTCAATTTTATTCTATTTAACATGCAATTAAATGTATTAAATTTATAATTTATTCTTTGAAATTAGATGTATGGCAATAATCACAAAATTTCTTATGGTCCGTTTCAGTTTTTCTATGAAAAAGGATTATCACCTTCTTTTCTTTTTTTAATTTGCTAATTAAAATTTTCAGATACAGCATACTTGAAATAGAATGGTCCATGTCTGTTTTCTGTCTTTCACGGGATTTTCTACTGGTGAAGATTGGTTGGTGATGTTGGTGATGATGACTTCCCAGCTACATTCATTTGGGGTGGATTTAAAATGCAGAGCTAGACCCTCTGCTATGGTTCCTTTTTGTGCCATTCAAATGTAGAAAGCATACCAGTGGAGAGAGAAGGTATGTTGGGGCAGACCAGGGATTGTCAGAAATCAGGTGGGACAGAACATAGGGTCACTATACTGAATGTCAATTTGTGCAAGGTCTCTTTGGTTCTTTAGGTATCTTACATCAGTGGTGTAAATTGGAGCTGCTTCTAGGCTGCTCAAACTCTTGCCTGACTAGGCTGGTGCAGTTGCAACCAGCTCTCTAAAGTTTCCCCACCCTCCCTTGTGTTGAGTACTGCTGGGTGGTGAGTGCTACATTCTTCTTTTACCTCAAATATCCCCATTCAGAAGTGCTTCTCAATAAATCAGACTGAGCATACAGTGTGCTGTATGTTTCCTTCACTCATTTCTAGAGTTGCTCACAAAAACTGCAGAAAAGTTGACATTTTTCTCTTCCCCCTCCTACGCTGTCGTAATTTGAGATTTCAGCAACATCATCAACATTTCAAAATTCAGAACATGTTAACTAACTCTACTCCTTTCTCTCCCAACAAGGAAATAATAACCCACTCCTCTAGGCCAAATCATTCCTGACTGCACAGAAGCCAGGACAGCACTTTGTACGTTTATGGGGCCTTTTCTCCAACAATGCTTTACAAACTTTAATGAATTAAATCTCATAAGACCATAAGCAAGATAGGAACTGTATTTTATGCCAATTTTCCAGATGGGTAAACTGAGGCAGAGATGATTTGACATGTCCATTGTCACATATCAAGCCAGTGGCAGAGTTGAATAGAACTCACGTCCTATCTCCCAAGTCTCTGCTTTAACCACTAGGAAGAGTTTGATCTCAAACAGATAGAGGACAATATAGCTCAAAACTGAGTTCTTTAACATGCAACTGATTCTCTAGAGCACTATTACCTTTCTCTAGTCTTTTATGCTTTAATATTCTCTGAAGATAAAAATCACTTTTCATGGTACACCTTTTGTGTATGTGCATTAGTACCATGATAACTGTGCTTTTAAATTTTATTTTCTGAGCCAAATTATTGGATATTTTCATAACTTTGGAGTTCCACAAATAAATAATTAAAAATAAAACCCTACAAGCAAAACGAAAAATATTTATTCTGTGTCTCTTTCTTTTAAAGAGCAAAAATGTTGGCCCAGATTGTGGATAATCCCTTGTTCTTGTTCAAGGCACTTAATGGGGGGGGGGGGCGAGTTGAGGACGGGGGAGGGCTGATTTTAGCCTGCCCTTTCACCAAAGGACATACACTATTGGTTGGGGCAGAGCACTTTCTTCCTTGGAGCAGGGAGAAAGCAGGAAGTAGATTATGACTCTGAATCACAGTCTGCTTCCCAGACTGCTCCTGAAGCAATGCGATAATGTATTGCCCCTGACACAGGGCTTCTCGCAAAACCATCATTTAGCTCTATATGTTTTTGTTTGCTAGACTGGCAACTTTCTTAACATTTGACAGTTTATTTTCCCTTCTAAAAATAATCCCATCGTAGATCTAGGCTTTTAAAATTACACAAATAACCAAACTGTTGTTAGGGGCCTGTAACAGGGTGGCCTTTCCCTTTAAGAGTCAGAGGCCTTCGCACCATTTAGACCTGTTCAGTCGGCCCTACCCCACTACACCTGTGCAGGGTTGGACTTCCGAGAAAGGAAGCCTAGCAGTGAGGGGTGGAGGGAGTCGAGCAGGTGTCCATTCTATGGTGGTGTGGGCAAGGATCTTATCAGGGACCACAGCTTGCCTGAAAACCCTGGGTAAGGGGATAATGCACCATTGAAGTCTATGAACTGGAGTTGGTGCTGGGACAGTTTATTGCAGGTGGGGTTAGCCTGCGAAGAAGGAGCCTAACATCTAGGTCCAGCTGAGCCAAAGATTTCATTGTTTTGCTATTTTCTTTTAGACATCAAATGACAGGCTCTGAGGCCCTGAAAGGGGCTGGATTCTGTTATCTGCTTTGCCAGAGGGCCTGGTCGTTCCTATGGCCAGAGAAGAGAAGACATGAAGGGATACAAAGGTGCAGTTGCTTCAATACCACTTTCAGCCATGGGGGGGCAGGTTGGGATGGCACCTCTGTGCAACTACCCCAATACCTTCTGTTTTTTAGCATTTCCTCTTGTAC
Organism: Natator depressus; assembly: GCF_965152275.1. NCBI lineage: Eukaryota > Metazoa > Chordata > Testudines > Cheloniidae > Natator > Natator depressus. The sequence goes on from NC_134236.1 coordinate 35,796,556, forward strand.
AATTGTGATTGTCTCTGCCAGCTGACACCTATTTAGTAAGTACTGCACATCCAGAAGCTACATGCACAGTAATTCTAATTACTCCGTGGACCAAAGTTCACTTCAAATTCAATGTATCTCTTTGTGCTCCTAATCTGCTCCAGGCTACTTTGTGAAAAACATATGTCTATTAAGGGTGTGGGGAATTATGTGTGTGTCAGGCCCCAGAGCAGTTATTCCTTATCCCACATTGGTCCAAATGACTACAAAGCAAATCTGAGAAGTTAATCCAACTAGGTGCTGGGGTAGCAACAGCTACACAGTGTGGAGAGACAGCAGGGAGGATCAGAAGCATGCAATCAAGAGACAGCAAGGTTAAAGTGCTGAGGGTGCGCCATCCTCATCTACTGTAATAAAAATGACAAAGGATCATGGAGGCTGCTGGATGATGGGCACTTCTGCTGCATTCTTTTGTGTTCTGTCTTCTTTACTTCTGCACTCTGCTACTTGGTATTTTACTATATTACCAGAACATAGGTGTGCCTGGTGTCCCCTGGTGCAGCTCTTCAGAGCAGTGTTCTGGGCCCTCAGAGGACCTGCACCTGATCTTGAATTGGCAGCTGTCTGGTTTCTACAGCAAGGGGTCTGGCAAGTAGCCAACACTCCAGCAAGGGTTGATGGTTGGGGGAACAGCACATACGTGAGAGCTCATAGCCTGATCCTCCCACAGCCAAATATGCAGCTGTCTAAGGACGCTCTGCGGAGGTACAGAATGCTGAGTAATCCTGCCTTATATTTAATCTCTGCTCATTTTTCCACTCAGCAGGCAAGTTTCTATTTCCTCTGTACAAACACACAGAATTTGGCCCTATTTTATTGCCATGGAGTGCCACCATCGATTGAGTCTCATCCCTCCACATACAGTCTCATCCCTCCTACTGTTATTCTGGTGAAACATGTTGGCCTTATATACTGGTTTAGGAAGCAATTCACAGGACAGTTTTATTTTATTCAAGCCATACTCTCTCTGGATTAGAATTGGTTCTGCGTGAGCCTTGGTTGATCCATCACAACCCATCTCAATAGAGATTTTTTTTCTTTAATTTTAAATACTAATTAATTATTTTTGTGATAATGTGAGCTGTTAGAAAGTTTCACAAATACATTGCTAATTTTAGCTTATTTTCACATTTGACAAAGTACTAACCTTAACATCCAATTCTACTTGGAAAAGTGACTAAATGATATTGTAGGAGTTCATGTTTATTGTCCATCAGTATCATCTCCATATCAATTATGCTCATTTTCGCAAGTAAGAAGTTATGCCCTGCCGCTTACCCTACAATGTGAAAGTCAAACTGGGTAAATCATTACTCATTTTTATTGTAATACTTAGAGGTTCTACTTGAAATCAGAATGCCATTGTTGTAAGCATGGTCCCTAGCTTCAACAGCTTAGAAATGCTCTTCATCTCGACTAATGAAGGTTGTGCAAGCCAATTTATTTTCTGTTATGCTTGCCAATGTGCTGTTAATGACACTCAACCCCATTACCTTCAATGGGTTTGCACAGGTATAACAGACTGGCCTTCTCTTTGGAATTAATTCTGTTGATGCTATATGAGAAGTAACAGAATTCAGCTCACTATCTCTTGACTGTCTTTGCTTTGCAGAATGAACAGGAGTGGAAAGTACCAGTAGAAGAAATGTATTTTTTCACTAATGTATGAAGATGTGACTTTGAGTACAAGCAGGGAGCATATCTGCAAGTTAGAAGGTGCCATTTTACACAATTACTTTTCCACCTGGACTCAGCAGCTGATCCTCTCAGGACCAAGAGATGTATTGGCTGTGCAGGCTGGGTCCCAACCCCTTTACCATGCTTGGATACAGATCTATTCTAGCCTTATTTACTAGAGAATCCATCCATTAGGGTAATGTTTGGTCCACAGTAGTGTGTTCTGTGGACCTAGAGGGAGAGTTGGGGGGAGTATTTGTTACTATTAGAAGGTACAGAGCCTGTGAAACTTACACTTGGCTATCAGCTAATTGCACTAAATTGGGATTTTGTCTCAGTAAGAAATAGGCAGCACTTAGCGAGGTGAGGATTAATGAATTCTTGCCCTTGGGTAGCTGGGCTTATGGGCAGAAGATGGTGCCCTATAGAGTGAGAACCTTAGTGATCCAGGGAATGGATCTTTTATTTGCTGATCCCAATTCCTGTACCACTGTGGTTACAGGCTGCAGACTTCTGATTGACCAGCAACTGGGAGGACCAGTCTGCTATTAACCAAAAGGGTGGAATGCTGCCAGATGCAGAGATCCCCAGAGGGTTTGTTGTTGACCAGGTTCTGAAGCATTTGAAAAGATTGGGATGCTGCCATTTCTCAAGCTCCAAAGATGGTGTCACACATGATATACTACGGTCACAGTATAACGAGTAAGAAGCCATCTCCAAGAGAAGATCAAAGGGGAATGTGTTTTGATGCATGTGCTAAAGTATAGAAGATGTTATGTTGAAACCTCATATTTGAATGTTTGTAACTGAAACAAAAGGGGGGAAAGTCTGTGTAAGAAACATGTGTTTATTCTTTAATAGCTTTGTGTAGTAGGGTGCTTAGAGGGCCAGGCGGTCTACTGGCTGGTGTGCCTGACCTCGTGCTCCCTTGTTTCCCTGGTCAAGGTGCCTTAGTCTTTCAGGCGGGGGGGGGGGGTAGAGGGGACTGAGACCCTTCCACTCCACCAAGTCCCAGGCCAGGGCCCTGTGAGAGTCAAGACCTGAAGGGGGGAACTCCAAACAGGATTCTAAATTCACTGCCCTGTGCTACTTCCTACCAGTGTCCCTTCAGTTTGGGGCATGGCTCCTATAGTCCAATTTGCTGGGGTGGGTTGCCTCTCGTGGTGCCCTCTCATGAATTTTGGGTGGTGCCATAGTCCCAGGCTCCTTCAGGCTGGGCAGCTGTAGTTTGGTGAAGCCAAACTCCACAATGTCTCTGAGCTGCAGTCACCTTGGTTGCCAGAGACTCCTAGGTCTCCTCCACAGTCTCCCTTGGCTGCAGGGTTGCCAGGTGTCTCATTTTCGACCGGTATGCCCGGTCGAAAAAGGACCCCGGAGGCTCTGGTCAGCAGCACAGCAGAGCTATGGCCAGCTCCCTGACTGCTGTGGCTTCGAACGCTCCCGGAAGCAGCGGCATGCCTCCCCTCCAGCTCCTACGCGTACGGGAAACCAGGGGGCTCCACACGCTGCTCCCACCCCAAGCGCCGGCTCTGCAGCTCCCATTGGCCAGGAACCATGGCCAATCGGCGCTGAGGGGGCAGCGCCTGCGGACAGGGTAGCACATGGAGCTGGCTGCACCTCCACGTAGGAGCCGGAGCGGGGACATGCTGCTGCTTCTGGGAGCTGCTTGAGGTAAATGCCACCCAGAGTCTGCACCCCTGATCCCCTCCCACTCCCCAATCCCTTGCCCCAACCCCGATCCCCCTCCTGCCCTCCAAACCCCTCAGTCCAAGCCTGAAGCACCCTGGGGTGGAAAGGAGTTTCCTTGCTCAGTTCCTAGGGGTGCCTTTTCTTAGCCGGAGCTGCCCAGCAGAGCAGACTTCATCTTGGCCATGAGGCCGCTCTTGTTACACATACAATAGCCCTAAGGTTCAACTCTGTGTAATGCTTTCTGAAAAGTCCTGAAAAGACAGAACTCTGGCCTGTGCTTTAGCAAAGAGTTAAGCTGAGATGCAGGAAGAGGGGAAGTGTATAGTTATACAGAATATCATCTGAGCATCTTCTGCCCCATTACAGTAGCTTCACTGAAGAAGATAAAATGAAAAATGAATTGCCATAATACATGTGGGGTGTCATTTGGTTGGCAGTTCTGCACAGACAGGTAGGAGAACCTCATCTTTCTTGTTTTTATTTTCAAACCTGACTCTGTAGAGCAGTTGTTCTTGGCACAAATTGCATCATGTGGGACTCTTTCAAGCTCTGTTTCTATACTGACAATTATATTTTCTCCATTACTAATTAATCTCTTCTGTGCTAGAGATTGGGGACATCTATTTAATTTACTGCTTGATCCTGCTCATAAAGAAGTCAAAGGTAAAAGTGCCAGTGACTTCTGTGGGGCCAGGAGCTGGCAGTTAATATTTAGTCATGCTTGAAAATAAAAAATGAGAAGAAGAGTGGTCCCCTATGTCTCTGGTTACAACAGGAAATACTAGTGCTGGCATTCCTCTTCTTTAATTTCTATTCTAGCTATATTGCTGGACAACTAACCTGCATGTGAGTGACACTGCAATTTGTTATAGGCTTTGCAAAAATGTAGTAAATGTACTGCATGAATTTGCATCAAAAGGCTCCAGGATTTGCCAAATTCCAGACATTTTGGGAGATATATCAGCTTTACTGTGAAAACGGAATTTTGAGCAGCCCCTTATAAATTATCATTGTCACACACTGGAACAGAAACGCAGGACAATACTGCTTACTGTAAAAGAGAAAACGCAAACAAAGTAGAGATGTCTATTTAAAGAAGAGCATTGGATAGCAACAGGCAAACTCCAAAACAGTACCAAGTTCAACTCTTAAGTTGAACACAGAAGTTTGGTGGTTGATCCACATCTCCTAGTTCAGCAAAATGAGGCTGGAAATCTTATGAGAACAACTCTTCTCATGGGGTGAAATCCTGGCCTCATTTCATACTGAAATCAGTGGGAGTTTTGCCATTGACTTTAATGAGGCCAGGATTTCACCCATGAATTTTTGTCACCTGTACTAACTAGCTAAGCATTTGATGCATTGTTCATCAGCATAGTATCTGAGCACCTCTGTACAACCTGAGTACTTGGTCTTAGTCAGAATCAGAAAGTGAAGAAAGTCAGAAAAAAGTGAAAATAATAGTGAAAATTACACAGATATTTTTGAACCCCAAAGTATTCAGATGAGGTTCATTTCAAGTTTTGGGCAAAGGTTTCTCTGATGGAGGGAAGTTTTTATTTTATCCATACTAGGTTGCCATTCCATCTTGTCCATCCATACTTCTACGTGAAATTCACAAAAGAAAACATCTAAACAAAGAAATGTGAAACAATTGTTATACTTCAGATGTGTGTTGCTGCTTTAAAAATGTACAGTCACTTTGCCATGAGAGTGTAAGCAGAGTCAGGATGGGCTCCACCCTGACATCTGGTGGTGAGGTGTGGCAAGTAGTGGAAAAGAACTTCAGGGGCTGATCTCAATTTGCATAGGCACACCCACCCCGCCTAGAATGAGGCCATAACTGCCCAAATGGTCACTTTGGCTGTTGTGGGATCCCCAGTGTCTTTGTTATTGGGGCGGGAAGAGTAAATTGTTATTACCCTGATTATGGGAACTGTGCTTGGAACTGTACTTGGCCTTTTGTTATGATGGAGGGACTCACCATCAACTGAGTAGCACTCGCTAGGCAAGGGACATGGGTTCCAAAACTCTGTGAAGGGAGAGAGACTTGAGACAGGTATTAGTACCTGGTGGTGTGGGCCCCTTTGTGGGGGCCTGAAGCACCAATTGCACCTCTGTCTCTCTCCACTGTGGAATGTCAGAGCTAATTTTGGGTCTATTAAGAGTCTTGCTACAGGTACTGTGCTGCATTCACTTTGGCCTTATGGTGCACCAGCACTAAGGCCCCCACTACTATGAGCTGAAATCACTAAGAGCTGAAATCACTGAGCACTGTGTCAAGTAGTGGGGAGCCGGAAGATCTAGAGTGCAGTGGTGCTGTTCGTGGATAGGCTGGCTGAGCGGAGCTGTTCGTGAGACAGCGGTGTGTTCATGAGACGGCGAGCTGAGCAGAGCTGTTCGTGAGACGGTGAGCTGTGCAGAGCGGAGCCGGTCGTGGTGTAGCAGAGCCGTTCGTGAGACAGCAGAGCAGAGCAGAGCCCTGTGGGGCAGTCAGCTTCAGGACACGTAAGGTACCCCTTTCCCCCACACACAGGCACATTTTAGCCAGACTGGGGAGTAACACTATGCAGATGAACTTTTGAACTCTGGGGCTGGACTTTTTGGACTTTGGGTGATTTGTGGATTGCTGGACTCAAGAGACGTTTGGGTGCTGGGACTCAAGAACCTGAGGGAAAGGGGCATGCCCCAATTTGCTTGGGGTGGGTTTTTTTTTGCTCATGGGTTGTGTTATGAATCCTGTTGGTAGTGTCTCCCCAACATAATGCCACATTGTTTCTCTCTGTTATTAAAAGGCTTTTTGCTACACTCAGACTATGTGCTTGCGAGAGGGGAAGTATTGCCTCTTGAAGGCGCCCAGCGGGGGTGGTATATATTTGTCCCAGGTCACTGGGTGGGGGCTCAAGCCGGTTTGCATTGTGTTATTGGAATGGATCCCCTAGATATTGAACCCGGCCCTTGTTGCTGCCAACTCTGATGGGCAGAAGGGTTACAAGAGAAAGGATCAAGGTAAGTAAAGAAAGAGGGAGATAGTTTCTAAAACAAAGTCATCAGCATATATGTCTGGTTCTGAACTGGTTTCCACTTTCAATAAGTACCTGAATTAATCTTCATTATCAGTCCGCCAGACAACAGGCGGAACATTATTCTCTAGGTACTACAGGAAAACCTGAAGTGCAGACTGCATGATGGTTCCCTATGAGAGTTAGAGCCATGAGAGGCATGCCAGTTTTTGGCTAACAAATATTTTCAGCATGATCTAGCCTGGCAGTTGTTCTTGCTTAATTTTTTCCAGTGTGCTTTGATTATAGGATTTTACCATTAGACAGAGCACATTGTCTGTAATCTGGTCCCTCCTCCCCTATATCAATGATTGACTCTGACAGGGGAAGTTTAAAGCAAGAAGTAAAATGTGATAAACAATATTCATCACTGCATAGGGGAGCCTGGCTAAAAGCTTTCTGTCACCATTAATAATACTGTTTAGTTTTCAGCCTGCCCATTTATTGCATTACTGTAGTGGCAGATGTAAAATACTGCAAGGAGCAAACAACTCTCAGTTTGTACTACCTGTAAAAACCTGTTCTCTGACTGAAGATGTTTTAAACTTCCTGAAGATAGCCATGTGAATATTATGATGAACAGTTGTAGCTCCTATTCTGAAGGCCTCACAGGTAATTTATTTATAAGGAAACACTTTATTAACTTGCACAATGGTGACACACTGTTTATAATATGCTATCTTGTGACATGTTGTACATCACTGTGGATACACATATTTACAATGTGTTAATTCACAAGAGAAATGCCAGCTATCACATCCCAAACCAATATTTACATTCCTTTAGAAGTTGACATTGTATCTATTGCTACTTCTACTTAGTTCTTAGAGGGCTTGATTCAGCACCCATTGAAATGGGTGGGGCCATATAATGTTTTTAATTTGAAGATCTAAAAGTCCTTTACAAAGTATAGTAAGTATCATTATACCCATATTGGTCCTGATCCGTTAAAGCACTTAAGCACATGCTTAAATGTAAGCATGTGAGAAGACCTAATTGATATCAATGGTACCACTGTCAGGTTTAAAGTAAAATACATCCTTATGAGCTTTGAGAGACTGGCCAATCTGAACCATAGATGGATGAAGTGTCTAGAATCCTCAGACAACACTCATACAGTATCTCGAACATAATGCACTGGCAGACACTAGTCATTTTATATCTACCTATAATATATCTGGAAACCTGTAAAGTAGGCAGCTATGCCACTACAGTGCTTACGATGTTTCATTATAAATACCACACATCCCATAAATTATGCTGCCTATTAATATGAGTACTTTATCTTAAATTTATGATAGAACATACAAATATATAACACTGCATTAGTTTGACATTACAGCTAAAGTAAGGATATTTTAATGTGCTGTAATGTCCTATTGCTATACAAACAGTCTTCAGAATTAACATATTAGAAAAGTACTGCAAAGTATTTAAAAAACTATAGCAAATAGTCTTAGGGCTATTGATGGCTATTTTAATCTAGAAGGTTTTTGCTTCAGTGAAATCTGGGCTGCCTTCATGTATTACCTCGGTCTCTCTCTCACAAACTCAAACCCACCCACACACACACGGAACTAACAAAAGACACCAAGACTAAAGCAATCCTAGATGGAGATTATTTGCTTTCTACTAATTAACAATGAAAAACATGATAGTGATGACGATTTGAGGAATCTGTCTGGATGATTTATGAATTCTGTGTGAGTTTACGAACTCTCCGTATGTATCTTTACCAGACTTCAGACTCCATTTTGGACATGGGATTCTTTACCTTCTTTGTTGTTCTGTTACCTCCATTTTGGACTAAAATCTCAAAGTTTGGTGGTAAAGGGATAAGAAAAGAGGGTTGTTGTCTTAAGTGCACAAGAATTGAAAGGTAATCCCTCTAGAAAATACTGACTCCCGACCAGAGAACTGGTTTATCAGGTGAGAGGTTCCTAACAATGAAGTTGCCAGGGAGGTGTCTGGGATCACCTGGGGAGGCTGATCCAGGGGTCACCTGACAGAGGGACTAGAGTTTATAAAGAGCAGGAACTGATCTATTTGCTCTCTGACTTCAGTCATTTTTCACAAGTTTAAGGTGAGCGAGGATGCTGCAGGAGCTGGATGAGACACAGATGGTCTCCCAAGGGATGGGTGAGCTGGAGAAGGGAAATGCATGTGGGGTTTACTATTTTTGTATGGCTCTGTGTATTTCTTGTGTGATTAAGTAAAGAGTAACAATGTGTTAGAATCTGTGCAAAGTGTCTCTGTGTGTTATGTGCTACATTTACCAATGTGGCCCCTCAAGAGGTAAACCAGAAGGCTCACACCAGTGGTGGGATTCTGGGAGAGGGTGTGTTTAAGCCACAGGGGGAGTTAGGATGCAGCACTGGTTTCAGAGGCAAGGTACATGGGCACAAGGTGACAGCTCTCAGGGGTGCCAGGCAGAAGGCCTGCATTCTGAGGGTGTGCCTAAAGACCTGAACAGTGCCTTGACTCTGTTGAGACTCTGGAGGTTTAAAACATCTGGAGATACGGAGGCTGGGATTCCCCTCACACCAATCTGGTGAGTGGCCAAGAGGGGGTGTTTGACCAGATCGGTGACAATGATTTTACATTTTAGGGAGCCCACATTAACATACAAACAGAGCTGTAACAAACAATAGTAACAGTAACTACGTTAGAAGTTGCAATTCTGGCACTGTTGAAATGAGATAGTAAGATTTCCTTTTGAATAAAAGTGGAGCCTTCATAGTGATAGCAAGATAAATTCAATCTAATAAAGTATATGCCAGAGAATACTCAACTCATAAAACACTGTCAAAGTAGAACCAAATGACAAAGTAACCCAACACCCCTCAATTATTACTCAAAATATACCTACATGTTATCTAAGAATGCCTGGTAAAATTCCATGAAGACCTATTGCTCTGTCACTAAAATAGCTTTCTGAATGTTATCCATAATGTGTGCATATACTGAGATGCAGAATTTGAACAAACATTTACATCCATATGAACAACAGAGACTATTTATGACATACTCAAATACAGCAAGACCGTACTTCCACTGAACTACAATAAAAGTTGTAAATTGTTTCAGTATTACAGTCAGCTTATAATGAACTTGTGTTTTATGGGGGGGAGGGGCAGGAATAGCTATGTTGTATAAGCAAAATCTACTTATTTTGTTGTTGTTTGGTGTTTCCTCTGCGTGTTATTCAATTATAAACAATATAAGAGGCCAATGGTGAAATCCACTTCACCAGCCTAAAGCCCAGATAGCGTAACTGGATCCTCTACAGCAGAAATGTGAGTGAATTAGGAAGGTAAAATCCACATCCCTTCGCTTCAGTGCCAGGATATACAGCACAGCTCCCCACTACTCAGCACTGCTACACCAGCCTCAGCCCCTCTGTGCCATCTCGGTGACATAGATGCCGCATAAAGTTGGACTTTTTGGAACCTCACAATCCAGCCCCTCACAGCTCTCCACACTAGTATATGCAGGATGGGTACTCCTGGAGGAATTCTGTGCCACTGAGCATGCACAGAATTCAAGTCTCCTGCAGATTTCTTTGCTTCCCTGCAGAAAAAATGACTTTTTGACAGGGAAGCAAAGGGAAGCCCCAACAGCAGTCATACAATCCTCCCCAGCAGTATGTTTTGGGTGTCCAGGACAGCCAGCAGAGAGGTAAATCACTATGAAGTGGGTGGGGGGACTAGGAAACACCTGGCTTGTGGCTCCTATCCTGTGCCGGGCTCAGCTGCTAGTCCCGGCTGGGCTGGGAGGGTTGGGACTTCCTCTTCCCCTGTATGGCATCCGGGGCAGGGTCACCCCCACCCCCATATTTCTCCCCTGTCTCCAGGAAGCTCTGCAAACTTCACCCCCCTACCCCCGTGCTTCCTGAACCCATCACTCCTCAGCTGCAGGGGGAGGGATTACTGTACAGGGAGCTGCTCCCACATCCACCCAATCCCCGTGCATCCAGACCCCCTCATGCCCAGGCCCTTCCACCGAGCCTCACCCCCCCAACACCCAGAACCCCACCAACAAGCCGCACTCCCCCTGCACCTGGACCACCCCAACAAGCCACCAGCACCCAGATCCCCACCCTAACAAGCCCCAACCAGCTGCACCTGGATCCCCACCCCACTGAGCCCCACTCCCCCACATCTGGAACCCTCCCCACCGCACTGAGCTTCACACACCCAGACCCCCATGCCAAGCTCTATCCCCCCACACCCAGACTCCCTGTAATGAGCCCCAACCACCTTCACCTGGACCCTCCTGCAGAATCCCATTACCGTTGCACCCAGAATCCCCCCAACAAGTCCCTGTGCATCCAGATCCCCCACGCACCCGGATCTCCCACTGAGCCACCCACACCCAGATTGCCCCACATGCAACCCTCAACGCACACCTGTATCCCACCACACTAAGCCCCTCCACACTAGATCAAGCCTTGCTGAGCCTGCCTGCCCACACCTGGGGTGCCTGGCATGGAGGGGTAGGGCCTCGGGGTATTTCTGGAGCAGGCCCATTCCTTGCACTGTGTCAGGGTTGGGTGTAGCCTCACCACTGAGTCCGTATCTTAGGGGGGAGCTGCACAGTGATCTCCCACCTCTGTGCAGCCAGTGGCCTGTGCTCCCCAATGCCATAGTGAAACCTCCACATTTATTTGACAAATAAAATTTGCAGAATTTTAAAATACTGTGAGCAGAATTTTTAATTTTTTGGCACAGAATGTCCTCAAGAGTAGATGGGCAAAGCGATCCCCTTCTGTAATCCAATCAGATACCGTTTTGAAGCTAATACACCCACAGTCCCCAACTCCCATTTGGAATTTAATTCTTTGGAGGGTCTTGTGTGGCCTTCCATACCACATGTGAATTGTTTGTTTATAAGTTTTTTTTTTTATGGAGCTCATTACTGTTGTATCTCAAAACCTCATAAACATACAATAATTTAGCCTCATAACTCCCCTATGAGGTGGGGAAATATTATTACCCCCACTTTACAAATGGGGAACTGAAAGATTGATGGCCTGATCCAAAAGCCCACTGAAATCAATGGGAATCTTCCCACTGATTTCAATTAACTTAAATCTGACCCTAAGTGACTTGCCGTAGGTCATAAATGAAAACTATGGCAAAAGTCCCTGGAAAAATCACGTAGCAGGTCCTCAAGGAATCCATTTTGAAGCACTTGGAGGAGAGGAAGGTGATCAGGAACAGTCAACATGGATTCACCAGGGCAAGTCATCCCTGACCAACCTGATTGCCTTTTATGATGAGATAACTGGCACTATGGATATGGGGAAAGCAGTGGAAATGATATACCTTGACTTTAGGAAAGCTTTTGATATGGTCTCCCACAGTATTCTTGCCAGCAAGTTACAAAAGTATGGATTGGATGAATGGACTATAAGGTGGATAGAAAGCTGGCTAGATTGTTGGGCTCAACAGGTAGTGATCCACGGCTCAGTGTCTAGGTGGCAGCTGGTATCAAGCAGAGTGCCCCAGTGGTTGGTCCTGGGGCCAGTTTTGTTCAACATCTTCATTAATAATCCGGATGATTGGATGGATTGCACCCTCAGCCAGTTCGCAGATGACACTAAGGGCTTGGCTACACTTACATTTTATAGCGCTCTAACTTGCTGGCTCAGGGATGTGAAAAATCACCCCCCTGAGTACAGCAAGTCAGAGCGCTTTAAAACACTAGTGTAAACAGGCTCTGAGCACTGGAAGCCAGGCTCCCAGCACTCGGAGCTAATCCCCTCATGGAGGTGGATTACCAGGAGCACTGGGAGAGCTCTCTCCCAGTGCTCGTGCGCAACCACACTCGCACTTTAAAGCACTGCCGCGGCAGCACTCCCGCGACAACGCTTTGAAGTTTCCAGTGTAGCCATGCCCTAAGCTGAGGGGAGAGGTAGATACGCTGGAGGCTAGGGATAGGGTCCAGATTGAAATAGACAAATTGGAGGATTGGACCAAAAGAAATATGATGAGGGTCAACAAGGACAAGTGCAGAGTCCTGCACTTAGGATGGAAGAATCCCATGCACTGCTAACAGGCTGGGGACCGACTGGCTAAGCAGCAGTTCTGCAGAAAAGGACCTGGGATTACAGTGGACGAGAAACTGGATATGAGTCAGAAGTGTGCTCTTGTTGCCAAGAAGGCTAATAGTATATTGGGCGGCATTAGTAGGGGCATTGCCAGCAGATCGAGGGAAGTGATTATTCCCCTCTATTTGGCACTGGTGAGGCCACATCTGGAGTATTGCATCCAGTTTTGGGCCCCCCACTACAGAAAGGATGTGGACAAATTGGAGAGAGTCCAGCAGAGGGCAATGAAAATGATTAGTGGTTTGGGGCACATGACTTATGAGGAGAGGCGGAGGGAACTGGGCTTATTTAGTCTGCAGAAGAGAAGAGTGAGGGAGCAGTTGATAGCAGCCTTCAACTACCTGAAGGGGGGTTCCAAAGAGGATGGAGCTAGGCTGTTTTCAGTGGTTGCAGATGACACAACAAGGAGCAATGGTCTCAAGTTGCAGTGGGGGAACTCTAGGTTGGATATGAGGAAACACTATTTCACTAGGAGGGTGGTGAAGTACCGGAATGGGTTACCTAGGGAGGTGATGGAATCTCCATCCTTCGAGGTCTTTAAGGCCCAGGTTGACAAAGCCCAGGCTGGGATGATTTAGTTGGGGTTGGTCCTGCTTTGAGCAGGGGCTTGGGCTAGATGACCTCCTGAGGTCTCTTCCAACCCTAATCTTCTGATTCTATGACATTGGGCTTGTAAGGTGAATCTCTGTCATTTTGAGACCTTTGAATGGAAAGAACTGTGAAAAGGCAACATTTATTATCACAAAGTAGATTAAGAGAAAAATGTGTTTTAAACATATCAAATCATGGTTAAATTATGTGCAATGGTTTTAATTGGGAGTTTTTGCCCATTCCAATCAACAATTTCCAATCAATAAAAAAAATCCACATAATTAAACATTGTAATTCTGGATTATCTTTAATAGTGAGAGACCATGTCTTCATCTTTAAAGCATTGGAATATTGTGTTATGATTATGTCACAATCAATCTATAATTGTTTCAACTGAATAATACTGTATTGGTCTCCTTTCCTCATGACTGAAGACCGTTAGGTAAGTCTTTGCAAACTCTACCCAGCTAATTGTAAATATTTCTTTATTCCCCTGCCATGAGATTTGTAGAGCTAAACAGTTTTTAAACTTTAGTTTTGTTTTTAATGCTTTAAATAAAATCTTGATTTAGGGTTTTTTTTAATCTCCTTACCTATATTTTTGCAATTCTTATAAGTAACCCAAACCTATTTTATTATGCACACACACATACACACATTCTCCCTCCTATTGGCTCTGTCTATGTAATACATGCATAAAACTTGCAGTTTAAAGCTGCAAATTCTGAAATAACTGTGAGAGAAAAATCACATAATGATATTAATTATATCTTTCACAAGTCTGTTTTATAAAGTACCTATTATTCTGTGGCCTAGCTTGATTTCTTATCATTCACTGACCCGTCTGGTAAAGTCACAGACAAACTTTGGCAGAGGTGTAACTTGATAATTAAAAAGTATGTTATCTCTTGCCAGCTTGTTATAGCCAAGTGTAAACTGAACGCTAGCTTTCCCTAATCCCATCAACCCAGTCTGTAGGAAGGGTCAGGGGTCAGTAACTGCTTCTGAAAACACTGTTCAATTGAATCCAAACAAGCTCTTACCTACTAAGCAGCTGCTCACAAACAATTCTGAATCTGTGCTCATTACCAATTGTGAAAGTCTCTTGTTGCAAGAAAAGCTGGGTTTTGAATAGACCCCTAATGCACCAGTAAGTCTGCATTTGATAGGCTACGATCTAAAGTCATCGAATTATTATTTTTCCAAGCACAAAGTTTTGGAAACCAGTTAAAAGTAGCTGGCATATGCTCTGATTCTGGCAGGAAGTGATACATGATGATTTAAAAAACAAAACAAAACAAAACAAATTTGTACAAGAAGTAAACCTTCTAGCAATCAGAGTAAATGTAATAACATCTAGAATTACAAAAGAGGATATAAAATGTTTGCTTGTCAGCGTCTACCAGGGAAATTTGTGCATGTATGTATTGGAGGGAAAGAGGCTTATAAACTGAATACTACTATCCAAACACTTTAGTGGTTAACATGGATTAGAGAAACATTTTTTTGTTTCCTGACCAGTATAATAATAATAATTTACTATATAAATAATAATTTACTATAATTATTTATTATTATTGTTATGCTGTTATATTACCATATTGCCATAAGAGGGCCAGGAAATGGTACTGCTAAAAGAAGGAGCAGACATGAGACACCCTGAACGTGTGAAAGGGAATTTCTACCTCTTGTACGGATTAAACACCGCACATGAAAGCAGGACAGGTTTGAGCAAGTGAAGATTTATTCATTGGTTTTCACTAAAGTAGAAATATTTCTTTTTTAAACAAGGAAAAAATGTTGTCAGTGGTTATCTATAAAATCAGATTTCCATATAATCAAATAAGGTACAGGACCTCCACAGTTATAAATTAGTGACTGATTCCTACTTCCACTTACTTCAGTGGGAACTGGATAAAGCCACCTGTGTATTTCTATTTTTTTTAATTAAAGAGAAATTAATTTGTTTCTCTGTTCTAATCAACGTCCTGCTTTTAACTGTATTTCTTGTTGAATAGTGAGAGATGTCCCTGAGAAAACCAGAAAATTTGAAATGTGAAAATCCAGGAGTAACTCACCTGCAATGAGGATTAGGTACAGCTCAGCACTTGGGACAGTTAGTCAAAAGGTTTATGTGCCTGTGACTCAGAGAATCACTCTCTGGCCCCAGGATCTCCCCATCTCCTTCCACTTACTCCAGAGGGATGTACATTTTGCTTGCCTTTTCCTGGTGCATCTTACTTCCCCCTCTGTGCCAACTGTGCTTTAGCTGCACTGGATAGTTGACTCGGGTATGGAGAAAGGAGAGTCAGAATCAAGGGAGCTGCCTACATTGTGACCCATGATTTGGGTATCCCATGCAGAGGAGTAAGGAAGTGTCTTATGCCTCTTTGTTTCCTTGTGTTGAGTGCATAATACACACTACAATTGTGCCTTTAATCTTTTGTATATATCATGTCCCTGGAACCTGTAAATCAATAGTGCTTCTCTTTCTGCACTCTTTTGCTTTTGCTTTCCATCTGCAAATCTCGAAGCAGTTTACTGAGCTGGCTAAGCACCCTGAGACAAATATACTAGGTGACTTGCCAAAGCTCAAGCTAAGAAAAGAATGTAGCTGTGCTGACTCGCAGCTCTGCTTTCAACCCACTGGCCCTTAGCTGTTCCTCTACCACAGGGGTTCTCAAACTTCATGGCACAGTGACCCACTTCTGACAACAAAAATGACTACATGCCCCCAGCTGGAGGGACCGAAGCCTGAGTCTTGCCACCCTGTGAGGAGGGGCACAAAGCCAAAACCAAAGGCCCGCCCCCCAGGCAGGGGGACCAAAGCCAAAGGGCTTCAGCCCCATGCAGAGGGCCTGGATCCTGAGCCCCACCACCCAGAGCTGAAGCCCTCAGGCTTCAGGTTTGGTCCCAGGCGGCAGGGCTTCGAAGCCCTGGGGACCACATTAAAACCGGCTCACGACTCCCAACCTACAGTCTGAGAACCTCTGCGCTACCACATACATTCCAGCTGGTCTTCTGATGTTAATGCCATGATGAATTTTACAATAAATACAGCTTTATAAAAGTTGAACAAAAAATTGCTATAAATACGTTATATCTGACCTATGACACTGACCTATAGTCAAAGTTTTATCTGGAGACGTAAGAATATAAAAATATCTATTTGTGAGTGATAGAGAGGGAGATGGGAGTTGGTGGGGGGATTCCAGTTCTTTGGATTCCAGAGGCAGCACTGGTATAGAGTATATGGCAGGAATTGCCATGTTAAGTAAATGTGCTTAATTGAAATGGGGATTCATTAGTGTCAAGCATTTGTGTGAGAGGAAGGAGGGTCCAGTGGTTAGGGCACTAGCCTATGACTTGGATTCCATTCCTAGCTGTGTCACAGATTTCTTGTATGATATTGGGCAAGTCACTTAGTTTTTCTGGCCCTCAGTTCCCCATCTGCAAATTGGAAATAGTTATACTCCCCTACCTCACATAGATGTTGTGAAGATAAATACCTTAAAGATTGTGAGGTGCTCAGATGCTATAGGGTAATGGGAGCCATATATGTACCTTAGATAGATAGTGTGTATGTATGCACGTGCCGTTGAGTTGCTTGCTTACTTTCAGGTGCCATCAGCCTCCATAGTAATGTTTATTTTTCTGGGGACTTTGCATGTTGCCTTTTTTAACATACTCCTTGAAGAGCAGGGACAAGAGCACTGTCAAGGTCTGAGCCTTTCCTCTTCACTATCGTCTCACTGTCCACCTTCCCTTACTGAATTTCCCCCTACCCTCCTCCACACTGGAGGTGCCTTCGTTACCCATGTTAGCAGCCAGCCATTCAGATATACTCCAGCCGTGAATTTGCCCCAATGGATTTTGCTTTCAATACAGCATACCATTGTGCAAGCCAATGAACACAAATGCTAACTTTCAAAATATCATCCCTAGTGGTAGCATTGGGCAGCCTATGTGAAGTGAGTTTGTTGTCTCAGTCCACTTCCCGGTGGATTAGTGTTCACACTATTAAAAACACCACCATAAATGGCAAGATCAGCAGAGGCTAAAGATGAATGAGCTAGGGAGAATGAGCTAACCTCTCACTCTCAGAGTATGTCTACACTGCAGTTGGACATGTCATTTCCAGCTCAAGAAGACATACTCATGCTAGCTCTGAATGAGCTAATGGAATAAAAATACAGTTATCATATTTCATGTTCCCCAAAAGAGGATGCTGCAGGGGAAGGAGGGAGGAGCTGGGGGGCATAGTTGGGGGTGCTTGAGATGATACCTGTGGCAGGGATCCTTACTGGAAGTAGGGGGCAGTGTCTTATAGAATCATAGAATATTAGGGTTAGAAGAGACCTCAGAAGGTCATCTAGTCCAATCCCCTGTTCAAAGCAGGACCAATCCCCAACTAAATCATCCTATCATGGTGGCTGGCACTAAATCTTCCTATCATGGTGGCTGGCACAAGCCGAGGATGCAACTACAGTCGTCAGTCAGCGCTTCCCTGCAGGACACCCTACCCAAACTGAGAGCTGGGGCCTCGGTGGTTGGGATCCTGGAGCTGTGGCTTGCAGGGGAATGGATCATCAGCTGCAGATGCAGAGGAGGGACCAATTGGGAAGCGGACCAATCGGGGCTCTTTCTGAGTTGCAGCATGTCTGCTCTGCAAAAACCCTGGACACTGCCTGTTATTTGAAAATCCCATCTGGACAGAGAAAGGAGGCTCAAAAAAGAGGCTCTGTCTGGGAAAACCCAGACACACAGTAACCCTAATTAAAAACAGAAGCATAGCCACAGCGGTGCTGGTAGCAGGTGTAGCTAGCTGCCCTGAGTACGAGCCATCTGAGATCATAGGCATATACTCAAAGTGCCCAGCCCCTCCTGCCTCTTAGGCTGCTGCAGCCAGATTTCTATTTTTAGCGTGTTACCTTAATCAGAGCTAGCACCGGTACATCTCTTCAAGTTTGCAATTACACCTTCCAGTTCCAGTGTGGACATTCCCTTAGAGATGGCTCTGCCAAGGGCCGGATGGGTGAACACTGGTGGAGCTATTTGCTTCTGCACTCTGCATAATGACAGTAAAAGATGTCAAGCTCCAGGGCTGACTGAAAAGCACCTTTCACCAGAATTCACACGATGTCAGAAGCATTCATGTATCACTTCTCATCTTTGTTATTCATTTTGTGGATAACAGCTGCAGAGTCAGCATATTTTATTATTATTTAGAACATTAAAAAAATCAATTTCCCTTCTAATAGCATTACAAAATATGCAATTTTTATTGACAGGAAATAACAACATTTAAGATTCAAGTCCTCATAGGATTATTTTCTTTAAGAAAAACCATGTGTTTCCCACATCACCTGTGCAGTCCTTTGCTTTAGCTTTGTCTTCAGGTGTCCATTAAACTTAAATATATCTGTTTTCGGTGAGCATGGAAAGCCAATGGGTTATCTAGTACAAGATCCCCCAATTTAAGTGTGGAGCCAAATTCTGCTCTCATTGACAGCGGTGTAAATCCAGAATAACTCAATTGGCTTCAGTGTGGGGACTCCAGATTTTCACCAATATAACTGAGGGAAAAATTTGGCTTGTTAAGTTTATCTTCTACTGTTGAGCTGTTTATAGGTAACTTCTGTTTAAAATCGAAGTTGAACTTTTCCAAGTGGCTCTCTACATAAATCAGCATCCAAGTACATCTGGTCTCATAAAAATACCTTATTTTCTAGGCTCTGTTAATCTTTATTTGAATGTTACTCTTTGTTTGGCTTCAAATCCTAAATAACAGCAACTTACTAACAGCATGGGCTTAATTTAAAACTAACAATGACAGTTTAAGACCCCCTGAAAAAGGGTTAACAGTAGAACATACAGTACAGTATCTGCTTAAAAAAATAAGCCCTTAAATCATTTTAAGTTTAAAAGAAGTTTTCTTTGCCTCCCTCCCCCTCCTTTTTTTTATGTGAGACCATCCTAACTGTAAGAGAAAGTTTATTCAGGTGGTATGAATCAGACCCGGGGCTCACTGAGGCAAACTATAGCCTCAGAAAGCACAGCAGGCTCTAACTCTCACAGGGATGTGCCACTAAAAGAAGCATAACAAAAACCAGAGAAGAACAGGCCTGCAGTAATCTCCTTGCCCTAGCCAAAAAACACGGGTGAAGGAAAGCTGCCCTCTCATTATGGATTTGGTCTCAAGGTTAGAATTAGACCCTTAGGGTAAGCAGCTGTCAATTAGAGATAACTCCAACCAATGCTGTCTGAAATCTTGGACTTATCTCCTAGCAACTCCCCTTCTTTCAGGGCAACAACCCTTAGCTCTGCCTTCAGCTCAAGAGTCATCCTGAAGACAGTGAAATAACCTTTTCAATTTGGGCAGATGCATAAAGAATTCAGCTTCTAGAGCCTGCGTGAAGCCTGTGTGACATTTGACTGAAGATGGGTTTTAATATAGGCCAATTCTATATTTGTTTTGTTTTTAAAATGGCAGATGTTGAGATTTAGATGATTTACTAAAAAGTGTTCTCAGAGAATACCTACAAATTCACTTGGATTTTTGCAAGTATCCCTTTGCTTAAAGATATGCACAGCTATCGTGTTTGTATATCTGCCGGTGCATCTCCCATTTGCATTGCCTTTTACATTAAGAGAAATTTGCCAACGATGGAGAATTAAGAGTGGCCATGGTTACAGCAGGAACTCTGGGGCTCTCTTTATCTAATGTGGCAGGGTATATAGAAAGCTGACAAGCATAAATCCTATTAGGAAAAGCACAAGGTTATGCACCCTTTATATAGGGAACACCACAGAATTTAAGGGGAAAGTGTAAATGATACCAAAAGCCACATCTATTTCTGGAGTGTTCCATTCATTAGAATTTTAGATCCATAGTGTTTATCTTTCCTAATCTCAGATTGCCTGGTGAACGGACTAAAAGAGAGAGAGGGTGATAGCGGAAAAATAAGGGGGGGAAAAGAGCTTGTCTTTGATTCAGTTGGGGTCCATATTCACAAAGGGATCACTCAGAAATTTTGTACAAATTTCACGAGCAGAATGTAAGCGCAATGAGGGGTCTAATAAAGCCACTTGTCCTTTAATCAAAGATTCAGCTCAACATGAGTCCTTTGTGAGACAACAGCATCATTCTCCACCCAGGCTAACCCCTGAACGCAGAGCAGCTTTCTGAAGTGACGCATACAGATCAAGCCTCATCTTTCTTTATCTCGTTTGAGAAATATGATTGTCTGATCCATTTTACAAACAAAGAAAACATTTTTTTGAAAACTGCCTGTGGTAAGCAAGGGGATGTTTGCATGAGTACTGGCAGCCCCTCTAGAAGAGATAAAAAGCAGATGGGCTGACATGATGGAATGAGTGCAGCTCCATTCTGCATTTGGTGCGACTGTGCATAAAAATGGCTGACATTTGTATGCTAGTGAATACATGTAAGCAGGTATGGGCTTGTTACTATACATAATGACAGTTCCAGGTTTCCTCGGACTTTATCAGTCCCACATAAATGTACATACATTATTTTTACCTTACCTATATCCATTTTACAGTAGAATTTCTCAAGACTTTTAAAGGTTTGTCTTTATTTTATCATTTGTAAACAACAGACAATTTCAGGAAGGAAACATAGGATCTGGGAGTTTGGAAATACCTTTTTTATTATTTGGTCAATGGAGCTGATGTCCATTATTTTAAAAATAATAGTGTATAAGATTACTGAATATTGAGAGAGAAAATATTAGAATTCATGATACCTATCTAGTGTCTAATTCTGTTGTCTTTATTCACACTGAGTAGTATCTTACTTTCTGAATAAGACCCACTGACTTGAGAATCTGGCCCTTAATAATTAGGAAACAATATTGCTTCCTGTTTAAAATTCTGAAAACATTTCCAAATGGTATGGTGACGCTTTACATAAAAGGCCACAAAGAAATACAAATAAGAATGGCCAAACAGAAAGTGAACATAAAAATAAAGAAGCTAATTCAACACATTTTTACTCTGGAGTTACATCAGTATAAATCATTTTTACAGCTGCTTAAAACAGTGTTACATTGTTGTGGTGAATCAATCCCCAAATTCTTAAGAGTCCAATTTAATTGTCTTCCATCTTCATTTGTTAAGTGCCTATCACTATAGATTGCTGCTTATTACCTCAAACAGCACAAAAGATATTATTTTAAGAGGCTACCAAGGAAAGGGCTCAATCCTACATTCCTGGCTGACATCACTGGGAGTTTTGGGTATATAAGGTATCAAGCGGGATATTACTTGACACTGGATAATCAGAAATGGTAACATTTTACTATACAATGAAAAGCCTAGAATGGGAATCAGAGGGGGGAAAATAAAAAGGGAAAAAGGAAGAGGAGTTAAAAATACACTTTGTAAATGTTTAAAATTAAAATGACCAGATATAGAAAATATCAAATATAATTTAGAATATTTTGTTTGTTTTGATTTAACTGATAGCTTATTTCTGACATATGCCTGATATGCAGCCATCAGGCGGATCCCTAAGATGTGTCTGAAATTAACCTCTTCACCACCCCCACCCACACAAAGGTAAATGTGTGTTTTGCATTATAGGATAATGGATTTACCTAGGAGTGCTAGAAGGGAACCTTCTCTCTTCAATCAAAGCCTGGTCTGAATTCTTTCAGTCACAAAATCTTGCAGATCATTACCATTCTACTTTTCGCTGCAGAATAACAACACAAAATCCTGTAGACTTTATAGGCTACTGGGCTCTATTGGACTTCAGTGAGTTTTACTACTGTGTTTTACACTTCTTCCCTGTTCAGCATAGCCTATAAGAATATGCTTGACTTTAAGCACATGCTTAAGTGCTTTGTGGAATAGATGCTTAGAAAACAGGCCTACATGGTTTGCTGAACTGAAACATAATTAAGGACTGATGGTTCAAATTTAATATCTCCATATAAACAATATAAGCAAATATTGTTCTACAGCAAAGATCATGATCATCAGAGATGGTAAAAAACAGGCTGAAAAATGAAAATGTTGTTTTTCAAAAAAATTGTGAAAAAAGTCTCTCTCCATTTTTTTCAATTGTTTGGTGGGAAATTTGTTGCCCCGTCACACTTCCCCCGCCCCCCATCCCCCTGATTTTCCTTTCTGTAAGTTGGACAACTTTGGAGAAGTTATAGAATAGCACAGGATAAATGAAAATAAAATTTTAAAAGTGAACAAAAAAGAAAAAAAAGCCTGAACATAATTTATTTTATTTTAGTCAGTGGCAAAACGGCAGGTGGGAGAATAGAAAAAAAGGGGAGAAAGGGGGAAATGAGGGATTTGATTATGATGTGTAAGTACCTTCCCATAGAGAAAATTCCAGATACTAGAGGGCTCTTTAATCTAGTAGAGAAAGTCATAACAAGAACCAACATCTGGAAGTTAAGTGGCTTCAGAGCAGGCTAGCTCTGCAAGTAATTACCTAGGGTTCCAGGTGGGTTTGTACTGCCTTGCCTGTGCTGAAGTGCACGCTGCTGCGGCTTCCCTGCTGCCAGTTTCCAAAGTGCCTAGATTAAAGATGACTTGGGTAGGTCTACATGAGCGGCAGTCACACCCGTGACTGCAGTGTAAATATACACACTGGAGGATATGTTTTAGTCAAACACAAGTTATTGAACTCATTACCGGGTGAAATCCTTTGCCTTGTACTATAAACAAAATCAAACCAGATGATCTAGTGGTCCCTTCTGGCCTTAACAACAACAAAAATCCATGAATTTATGAAACAGGAAGTTCTGTCATTTCAAAGATTTTACATTCTGAAATTTTGAACACTCCATTTTCTGAAAAAAATATTTCATTGAACAAAAATTTTACTTCCTTGCAAAGGCTGCAAAACTTCAAAATTTTTCTTTTTATTGTAGTTATTTATTTATTTATTTATTCTGCAAAACTGTTCTTCCTTTTCTTTTTTAGCCACACTAATGATCATGTCCATGGGACAGTTTGCATGAGTTAAACCAAAAGGACTTCTTTCTGTGAGATCAGATCTGTGAACTTATTTTGATTTATTTGCAAACAATGCCTATGAATTCTTGACTAATTCTGTCTTTTTAGCACACCAGAAATGCCCACTCACCTCACTGTGAATTTGGGGTGTGCCAGGAGTGCAGCAATGGTCATCTCGTGAAAATGTATTTGCATTCCTAATCTGGTGTACAAATTCAAACAAGAGGCAATCTGTGTGCAGACGATGGGCCCAATTTAGCACAGAACTTTATTGAAGTAAGTGCAGTTCCAGCCATTTACAACAAGTATAAATGTGGTGCTATGTATACAATGAACACCCATATTCCTGTGCAATACATTTATACTTGTCAAAATTGCACATGTTAAGTAGACTGAATGACTTTAAAACTAGTCTAAATGCAATTGTCAGTTGCAAAATACTATATGTACTCAACACCAATCAATTTCGCATCTGTATAGTATCTTGGTGGTCTTTATCTCAAACCTGGACATTGCTTAAAAAATAAAATAAAATTATATTAAGCACAGAGTTTTAGAGAATTCTCTTAATAAGCGTGAATAACAGAAATTGGCTAGCATCCAACATACCAGGATGCCTGTGGCCACATTCAAAAACACCCTCTTAAACTCAATCACAGATACGATTTTTCTCATTCTTCCTTTAGTTAAAACTAATACTCACATTTTTTTAAAATGCTAGTTTTCTCTGTGCTCCTGTTGTTATTTCAGTGGTGGTTAGTATACCCCTGTTTCATGGCGCTCACTGGTGTCTTGCTGTGTTTCATTTAACTTGCATAGCATCTGCAGCAATTAGCTGTTCATGCCTCTATTTGCTTTCCTGTTTTGTGCATTCCCTTTCATGTATCAGATGTTTGCAAGTTTTCCATTAGACATTTCCTGCTTCTAATAGATTTTTGCAAGGATTTTGCTTTGAGCTATGGAGGCTCCAATTTGTACTGAAATGCTTGGTTTTATTTTGGGGCTAGCGATAGTGGTTTTCCCCTCTCCCTCTTTCTTTCTAGAAAATATTTCAGTCATTTTGGAGAAAAATATATTTCTTGGAAAAAAAGTGAGTATGGATCCTGCACTCAATGTCATGACTTGATCACATCCCATTTGTCAGGGTATACTTCTAAAATAAAAGCCCTAAATCCATACATGTAATTCCACTCAGTTAATGGCTGCAAATAAGTGGCAAAATTTGTGCATGACATTTTTAAATGCAGTTTTGTACCTCAACTTATGCATGTCACCTTCTTTGCCTAGTTTTTTTATTTTAAATAATGGCTTTCTGTGCTGGGTTTACAGACAAACAAGTATCTTTAATTAGCTTTTGAAACGAAAATATATTCACCCTTAAAATATTTCAAATAAGTATCAGCACTGAGAGATGGCTGTCAAAATTAACAGTAAGGGCATAACTGTTGCACTGAAATTTATACATGAAAAGTGGATTTTATTTTACAAAACTGTTTGATATGTTTATGAAGTTAAATAGATATGGCACCAATCTTTTAATCCTCTCATCCATATTACACCAGCAAAACAACGTATCCTCATATACCACGGCAGCCAAAGACAGTGTCCTGGTGTTTATGTAATAATGCATTATCTGTCATCCCTTCATTCACACAGTGTGAACATTACTAGATTTTCGTTTTGTTCATAGAATAACCAAACCAAGGACTTGAAATCATCAAAGGAAACTGTCAATTCATAATACATCACGTGTACTTTGAATTTAGAAATGAGTTGAACGTTTCAGAGTTTTATTTATTAAGGTCAGCCCTGGATTTGAATTCAAAATGCGGGGGAGCAGGGATGGAGGAGGGCTGCTGACTCAGGAAACCTGCTGGGACTTTGTGGCCTACTGCTAGGCAACAGCCCATCCCCAATACAGCAAACATACGACCACAAAATGAATGACCTCATCTACAAATCAGCTATTTGATATGCAGATCGGACTGCAACCCTCTTCAAATACAGCTCTGCTCCGGCAGCAGGTGCAGCATAAAAGTACATGGCCTTTCCCTATTTTGAAAGCCAGGACGGGTTTGCGTTCTCTCCCTCTGGTCCACAGTAATTCTTGAAGCACCATTATCTTCATTTTTTATTTAGACCTTCCATTTAAAGAAAGCATGGCTCATCCTTTATGTTCCTTTTCATGCCCCTAACCTTAGGTCAAGACAAGAAGAGGTAGGATTAAGAAGCTGCTTTAGCAATTTTAATTATTTCTTCAGCATCTTAATACAAAGCTAAAATAAGAAGAGTAACGCCACAAAATACATCTGTAATTTTTAATGTGCTTTTCATTAAATAACACAGGTATCTTTGCAAATGATGATTGAAACATCCTTTTCTAAAATGGCACTCCTCTTTCCATTTGCATAGTAACCATTGCATTTACAGAGAAGGAATTCTATTTGTGTAGCTATTTCTAACTCAAGTCTGTATAAATTGGTATTTCTGCTGTCTGATAATTGAACTCAATGCTGTTTTGGGGCTAACTTGACAAAGAATGATAGCATGTTGGGTCACAGAATTAAGCCATTTTTCAGCTGTGAGGTAGAAGAATAAAGAGCTACTATCCTTGACTATGAACCAGTCCTGAGTCTCTTAGTGGGCCTCAATGAGTAATAAAACACAAGAACGCAATATAATTTGTATTGTCTGTGGTTTTAGGTTATGTCCTGAACTATTACTATTTATGTCATAAACTATTACAGCTTTATAGCTATGCTGCTGGTATTAACTAAATGAAAGGGTTATTTGTTCTAAATCTTGTAGTCTATATGATAGCTTATGTTAAATTCATCAAAAGCCATTGATGAAAAAGGAGCTGGAAAGGCTGCAGGTCTAACAGACACCAATCTACAGTGCAACATGGGGGGAAAAGCAAGATAGTGGTGTATGTTCCTTCCAAGCTTCTACCACATGCTATTGTAGTGGGTAACTGAACATCTCCAACACTGCAAGATGTATTCAGCTGCTGAACCCTAAGGAAGGTCTAAATCTTTGGACTGTTTGCTAGGGAAAATATGACTAAAGAGATATTTACAGTTTTGTTCTGTGGTTTAAGGTGTGCTGTAGTTATAGGTGGTCAGAAATATGCTGTCGAAATCTATTAGTTTCTACAAAACTTTCATCAGGGAGGTTTTTGGATGTGAGAGAAATTCTACAGGAATTTTGTCAGGAACTGGTGTAGGAGATGGAAGACTCAGGTTCATGCCCCAGTTCTGCCTGATTTGGAGCATGCACACACATTACTGCCCCAAACAGAATTGTCATCCTCTGGTCAGCTTTTACTGTAATACTTTGTTTGCATCCATGTCTGAATTCAAATAGAAATGCACTCACAATGAGGTAGGTATTATCAGATTTATCCAGTCTAGTAAATTATTTCCCAAATACTTCTGCAATTAATTCCTAGTGATCTGTAGCTTGTTAATAAGCAGGTTTCAGAGTAGCAGCTGTGTTAGTCTGTATTCGCAAAAAGAAAAGGAGGACTTGTGGCACCTTAGAGACTAACAAATTTATTTGAGCATAAGCTTGTGTGAGCTAAGGTGCCACAAGTACTCCTTTTCTTTTTGTTAATAAGCAGTTTCTTATGAGAATTAAATATTTGAAATTCAACCTGGTTTGATTGATCAGAGGATACGTGGCATATTTTTGCTTATTGTCTGGATGAACGTCACTCTTTAAACCAGATCTGCAGTGCAAACACTTCTGATTGTGAATTCAGTTTGCTTTGAATGAATATTCTGAAATATTTGCTTCAAAGTTACCGATTTGACAAACGTTCCTGACTGTAAACTCATTTGCTTGAATACTTATGGAAAGTAAACACAACTGCGGGCAAATATTATTAAAACAATTTAGTGTGTACACTCAAATGAATATTAGTGAACATTTTTTGTGATATTTTCCTAATTCTGTCAAGTATGATGCTACCTCTAGACATAACTGTTACAAAATATTTTGGATTTAAGTGTCGTGGGCTTATTTCTGAACTGATCTACACATGTTCCTTTATCCCCAAGATTTCCTACCAGGACAGAGGACCATGTTACAATGCTGCCAAACCCCAGATCTTTCTGCTGAGTGAGATAAAATTAGGGACAAATAAGAGCCGTCTTATCTTTGGGGATTTACTATCACTCAGTTTGCATGGGCACTGGAAAACCATGTGTCGGGGCTATGGCTCCTCAGGCCTCCTCAGCAGACATGGTCCTGCCCTGCTAGTATAATACAGGAGGTGACAAGCACACCCCCCCCCCCCCCCGTGGAAGGAATACGTAGAAACTGGCACTTCCTCTGCAGCAGTGTTTTGGCTCTCGCTTGAGAGGGTCTGTGATTAGGCAATCGATCATGGGGCAGTAGGGAAAGAAGGATCCTTTTTCTCTTGCCAGTGAGATAGGATTTAATCTTGGTAAGGGACTGCACCATTACAGTACTTGGATGTGTACTTGGGCTTCTGTATGTTTGTGTGAGGTACCTCTGAGAGCAGTTCTGGTCACTTAGCAACCATCTAGATTACATCTCTCCTGCTCAAAAAGGGCCAGTTGCCGTGAGTGCTCTTGTACATAGGAGTCATGGCCCACTTTGAGAAATCTGGCCATTGCCACTGCAGAGACCATCTTTGGGCTGCAAACTACTAGTGTGTTCCTGGGGAAGATTCACTTTCTATTTTTGTAAGCTGCATTCTTTTACCTCACTACATAATTCTAAAAATAGTTTGGTTTCCCCTTATTCACACCAGGCCCTCAATACACCTCTTTGAGGTGCTCATAGCCACACATGCTGTGGTACCTTGGAGGCACTCAAGGCATTCCCTTGTAAAATCCCCATTCACTTCCCTAGATAGCACCCTCTATGGCTATTTTCACCTGTACTACCTTTAGCCTTAACAACTTACCCCTGATTATCCAGTATCACAGCTGGCTCTGGAATTTAAGAGTCCCTATCGCTCAGTCCCATGGGTAGCTGACTAACAATAGCACTGAATGCTCCCTCTTCTGTCAGGTATAGAGGCATACTTACCCTTTACCTCTTAAGTCCTTTAAAAATATATCTGGAAGACAGAGAAGAGAAATTCCAACTCTTGGGGAGCTTCATTCTGACCCATAAGCATTAGAGAACTTTCTGATTAACCGGAGTTGGAATCTGTCATCTCAGTCTCTTTTTATTTCTCTCTCTCTCTCTCTCAATATGATTTAAATAAAGACGTAAATGAAGACTAGGCATCTATACACATCACCAGAGGCAGTATACCTTTCTCTCCCCACCCCTTCCAGCAGCATGACTCCAGCTGTTGGAGACAGCTCTTGGTACGGAAGGCATCTTCAGTGAAGATTGTGCACTTTGACAGGGCTAGGTAATAAGAAGTGATTAAAAATCATTTCTGAGGCAGCTCAGTGGCATCTGTTAAGATTTTTAGCCTTTCCCCCTTGGGAGATCACAATGCACTTTCTCCCGGCCCTGCCTCACAAGAGGCGGCAGCTGCCGCTGCTGTCCCTGAGCCTGAGAGGGGTTGGGGGTGGTGCCCAGGCCCTGCTGGGACAATTTGAAAGAAGGAAATTGTTCCAGTCTGGTTGAAATGCAAACAGAGAAACCCCAGGAAAATCCTGATGTGTGGGGCTTGCGGGGGGGGGGAGGGGGGCAGGGGAGAAGGGGCGGGAGAGCGGGAATCACAGATCATACGGTATTTGGCCTATCTTCTATCGCCAAATGCATCCCACTAAAGGAAGGAAGCACAGAGAATGAACTCTTGCAAGAATATGATCCACCACGCAGTGCTGCTGCAACTTTAACCCCTTCATAGCATGTTTCTGGGCAGTAATTTGAACTGAATGCTTTTGCAAAGCAGTAGATTGCACGCTGTACCTGGAAAGCACTGGAGAAGCATATTTCTTTGGTGGTGTGTGCAGGAAATGCTCTGGTTGAAACAAGTGTGTCTTTGCTTTTGCTCTAGTTTTTTGAAGGGAAATATTATTAAAGCAGCGTGGAGATGTATTTTCAGCCCTGCAGCCTTGAAAGAGTTATTACAAATCAGAGGATAAAATGTCAATGATGCTTGATGCAGAGAAATGTGCAGAGTTAGCAGATAAGGCTGCTGAGCCGGTAGCACCAAGCCCTTGCCCCTCAACACTGTGAAATTCTGGGTTTCAGTATCCAGCCCTGAAGCAGGTCCTGCTTGAGGCGTTGGGCCAGACTGTGGTGCTCAACTATCGGCCAGTGCTGGGCACAGAACACAGCTTACTCCTGGGGGAATTCTGCACCCAAAAAAATAAAATTTCTGCGCACATTTTAAAATTCTGCATTTTTTCTTTGTCAAAATAACACAATATAATTGCATCAGTTTCAATTATTTTGGTAATTTATTTCAAAATACCTGTCAGCAAGTATGTCTGCAACAATACAGACAACAAAAAAGATTCAAGAACTGTTTTTTTGACAAACAGATTCTTTACTAGGTATATTAATACAGAACTTTGATTGATAATTCATTCATTTAAACTAAAATATAGAAACATATTTCCCGCACCCCTCAGAATCAGTGCAAAGGCTTGGAGGAGTCAAGGGTAACTTAGGAGCTGAGGAAGAGGGAAGTAATTGCTGGGAAGGAGCCTGGGCGTGAACCTGGAGGGTTGTTTGGTGTGTGAACTATGGAACAGGGGTTTTGGGAGGAAGGGGAAGCAGGAGTTTAAATTTGTCCACTTTTGAAGGGGCATATTAGAGCAGCAGCCAGGGCTGGAGCAGTGGCTGAGGTTGGGGCTGGCTGGGTCAGCGGCTGGGGCTGGGGCAGCAAACAGCGGTCAGCTGCTGGGGCTGGAGCAGCAGCTGGGGCTAGAGCAGATATACATACTTTTAGATGAATATTGGGGGGAGCTGTGCCCCTGATTGCCCCCCCCCGTGCATTCCCATGGTGGGGAAGGTTTGTTGGGGAGCCTCCCGCGTGCAGACCCTAGCCTCTCCCATTCAGTCAGACACATCTGTCCCATCCCTGTGTGTCCCTACACCCTCCCTCCCCCTGTATGTCCCTGCACCCCACTCTGCTACCCCCTGCGTCCCCTGTGGCCCTGTACTCCCACTCCCATTCAGCCCCTGGCTCAATGCTGTCACCCCACTAGCACCTGGGCCCCCACCCCAGTCCGTCCCTCCCACTAGCCCTTCTGAACCCCCAGTCTATATGACCCTCCAGCAGCCCCATGTGACCTGCTCTGTCCATCCCCCTCATATCCTGTCCCTCCTCACCTGGCCCCGTGGGAAGAATGCTTTGAGGAAGGGAGCCACTGCCCTATCTCTCTCCATGGCTAGCTGATTTGGCCTGAAGCCCTCTCTTCTGGCAACACAGCAGCCCCTGGGGAGGGGGTGTGAATTGTGGCGCCTCCCCAGCAGAATATATTTTCTGTGGGGGGAAAGAAATTCTGTGGGGGACATGAATTGTGTGTGTGCGCAGTGGTGCAGAATTCCCCCAGAAGTAACAGCTGCACCACCCAGGAGAGCACTGGGGGGAATTGTGCCCAAGCTTGCCAGCTTTCTGGGAGAGTGAGCAGGCTGCATCGTACTTTGATGCAGTCCACTCCCGTACCAAGAGAGCTCATGGTCTGACCTCCACCTCATCCCTCCCACCCCTGGGGGCACATGAAGAAAACAGTCTCTGCATAGTCCATCAATGGCTATTAGCCAAGATGGTCAGGGACACAAACCCGCTCCGGGTGTCACTAAACCTCCAACTGCCTGAAGCTGGGGCTGGACAAGAGGGGATAGATCACTCGAAATTGCTCTGTTCTGTTCATTCCCTCTGAAGCATCTGGCACCAGCCACTATCAGAGACAGGCTACTGGACTAGATGCATCACTAGTCTGACCCAGTATGGCCATTCTTATTCCTAAAAAGAAAAGGAGGACTTGTGGCACCTTAGAGACTAACCAATTTATTTGAGCATAAGCCTTTGTGAGCTGTAGCTGTAGCTCACGAAAGCTTATGCTCAAATAAATTGGTTAGTCTCTAAGGTGCCACAAGTACTCCTTTTCTTTTTGCGAATACAGACTAACACGGCTGTTACTCTGAAACCATTCTTGTTCCTGTGAATGCAGGAACTGTGATTGTGCAATGTCCTAGAGTTTGCCCCCTGCCCTCCCTGCATTCATTCAGCAGGAATAATCTGGCTCCTTGGGTCAGAAAAAGCAAAAACACATCCTAATTGGTTTAGAGCATTGGCCTGCTAAACCCAGGGTTGTGAGTTCAATCCTTGAGGGGGCCATTTAGGGATCTAGGGTAAAAATTGGGGATTGGCCCTGCTTTGAGCAGGGGGTTGGACTAGATGACCTCCTGAGGTCCCTTCCAACCCTGATATTCTATGATCAGCTGGCTGTATCTCATTTAATTTCTAACTCTAAACAAGGAAATTCTCTCTAAGGCCTGGTCTACACTGGAAAGTGTTTGCCAGGATAGCTCTATTAGCAAACTCTCTTACTGGAGATGCAGATTGAGTTCTGCTGTAGTTTATACCAGTTCCCAAAACAAAATAAGCTATTCTGGCAAAAGGCATTTTTGCTGTTATAACTGCATTTACACTAGGGCATTTTCTGGGACAACTGTGTTGTTTAGGGGTGGTGGGTTTTTTTCACACTCTTAACTGACATAGCTATGCCAGCAAAACTTTGAAGTGTAAACTATTCTTAAGAAACCTACCATGCATCTGCAAAACTGCATTAGAAGACAATAAAACATGCTGTTCTGCCAGGCCTGAAGATGGTCAATATTTTTACTCATTGGTTACTCTACTTCTAATAAAAAGAAAAGGAGGACTTGTGGCACCTTAGAGACTAACAAATTTATTTGAGCATAAGCTTTCGTGAACTACAGCTCACTTCATCGGATGCATTCAGTGAGCTCATGAAAGCTTATGCTCAAATAAATTTGTTAGTCTCTAAGGTGCCACAAGTACTCCTTTTCTTTTTGCGAATACAGACTAACACGGCTGCTACTCTGAAACCTATCTACTTCTATTGTGAATTGCGTTACAGTTATTTTTCTATAGCACTTGAGAGAACAATTAAGTGTAACCTGGCGTAAACATTAAACAAGGGATACCCCCCTTTGTCTTCTCTCTAGCTGTATATTTAAATAATTACTTTATTTTAACAAGTCAAGTTGCATTTCCACCAGCTGCCCCTCAGCAGAAACCCTCAAGGATGTGCAAAGCAATAATAATTGCAAAAATAGTAAATCCAGAGACCTCTAGATCTCCTCAAAGATTAGATGTCATGCTGTTGCACTTCTATAACCTCACACTCTCATGCAGATTAACAGGAAGATAATATGCATATAAATTGTCCCTGCCATGCGAGTTATGAATGGGATGGGTTTGGCCCACTGAAATGGTAGATTTGCTCACAGCATAAAGAAAAGACCAAAAATTCAGAGGATAATATGCTGGTCTCAGTTACTCTGGAGTAAATCTAGAGTTATTCGGATGAACTCAATGGAGTTATATGGCTTAAAACAGTGTGAGCACAGAACAAGGCTTAGAGCCCATTCTAAATAGCCTATGCCCTGGCAGTCATTAAAATGTCAAATATCCCTCCTTAGAACACAAATCACAACACAGATGTTTTTTCTTACATTTAATTGTAGGCCCATCATCTTGTAGTATCTTCACATATGACGTTATCATGTCATTTGCCAGGCAGTTTTCTGGTGCAAAATGTTGTCACATTACATGGGCTAGCATTGTAACCAAAGGAACAGATCTCATCCAAATTGCTTGCATGTTAAGCAGCAGATGGGGATGGATAGAATAAAGGATTAGCAATTCTTCCATCCTTAGCCCACCCCTCCCCCTCTCCCAGCTGGCTGTTTAAAAAAAAACCAAAAAAACGCCATATACCCTTAGTACAAAGACAAATGATTCTCACACCCTGAGGCTTTCCTTGATTCAGCATTGGCCTTAACTGCTTTTCCAACCTTTTCACTTACATTGCTGTGACTTTAGTTTTTACATATAATGGCTGAGTTTGGAAGAACAACTGACAATATATTTAAGCAAAAGTACTCTCATACCATCAATTATGACATTTTTATTAAAGTTCTATAGCTTGATTCTATTTAATATGCATATACACCTATGGAATAATGTGGTTCAAATCAGTTCATTGTTTTGGTCACTGACCTCTATGCCTGTCAGATTAGGCATGGCCTACAATTATTCATAAAATAGAACAGCAGCATAGATAGGCACATGAGGCATCATTACACACTGGCCATTGACCATCTGCAGTAGTTAAATTTACTATGAGATGATTAAGCACATGTAGGTTGGCAGAACTCAAGCTCATGTGAGTGATTTCCCAGCCCCGGTGTAAGGGACATAGCAAATAATGTAGCAATGGTGTGGTAAATGACCACACTCAGTTGATCGTAAGCTTTGTAATGATACCTTACAAGAGACCTTTTGCATGAAGCATATTCCAGTTACATTAGATTCACACTCATTAGCATATTTTTATAAAATCTTATAGAGTGCATCACACCATCTACACTGAACATTCCAACTTTCCCTGCTAGTTAAATACACAGGAAATCAAAATATGGCTTTGAAGAAACATTCTTGTTTTTCATTTAGCTTCTGGAGTCAGAGATGAGATAATCATATGTTCACATGATAGTAGTGCATGTGCTGAAGTAGGTGTTTCATAGTCAAGCAGCCGTTACAAAGAAACATGGGAAAAGTATTTTTGCAGAAGCAGTAAAAAAGATTGGTCATTTAAAGTAGAATCTAGTGGAAGTAAAATATATCTAAAATTGTACTGAAGACTCTTTGGAATTTACTCTCTCTGAATGCATGCAAGGATATAGGCAATGCTATTACTTTAAGTCAGTTTTAAGGCCTTTTTAAAGTCTTTCTGTTACAATAAACAACTTTTCTTCTCAAATGTAATTTGTCTGTAATTCCCTGTTGTTGATTGTATAGACAGTGTGTTATTAACTTGCCTAGAATTTAAAAATGTGTATTTAAGTTGGATAGAAGACATCAGCTTTCGCAACTAGAAATATCACCCCCCCACACACCCCCCACCCCAACCAAACCAATCCTATTACTTTTTTATTTTGAGAGATTTTTCTTGGAGAGTCACACTTTTCAAAGGCAAATAGAAAATGAGGAGCTGACTTAGAACCAAATTCTGGCCTAATTTAAACTCTATGCAGTGGTGTAAATGTAGGCAGGAACATAAGAATCACCATAGCAGATCAAACCAGTGGCCCATCGAGTCTAGTTTCCTGTCTGTGACAAGTGGCCACCAGTATAGCATGTTTCAGGGGAAGATGCATGGAACTCCACAGTGGCTATTTATGGAATAACCTTCCCATACAAGAGTTTAAAGGATATAGCTACAGTATTTAAAATACAATACAATATCACAAATTGAGTGTGTAGAAATTATGAATTAAGCATTTAATCTAGAGACACTTTTTTATTTCATACATCACTTAAAGCACTTACTTTATTCAAACTGTGAAATGACTTAAATTTTATGGCTTTTCTCATGCAATATGATCTGCACAGTGTCACGCAAGTCACTGGGTTTCCGTGTGGACACTGTGGACTACTCCTGCAGAGCATCTTTTAGGATCAGGACTCAACTGTTGATTTTCATATTAACTCCTGTTTCTTTATGGATATAATCACATATCATGTAATAAGCCTTGCATTCTAAATCAGCTATAGTCACGGCCATTTCCTTCTGGCTCTATTTCTTGCTTTTGCAAAGCTCAAATTGAAGTCAATGGAGTTTCAGATTAGTAAAGTTTTGGCTCCTAAGAAAGTATAAATGCTTTACAAAGGGCTTGTCTAGCACATGTGAACTGTCATCACAATGATAAACACTACTTAGCGCTCAGTGTAGACACAGTCTGTGGTGTTTAATATCATGTCAGCTGGTCACGGTTAACCCTAAAGTCCAGAGTTTACCATGGCAAGCTGATAGCGTTGTTAAACATGATTAGTGAGATTTCCAAAGTCAAACATGGGACTTAACCACACAACTCCTAATGAAGTTAATGACAGCAGTGTGGTTCAGGAAAATGTTTTTAAAAGTGAAAGATAAGGTGGGTGAGGTAGTATCTTTTATTGGACCATCTTCTGTGGGTGAAAAAGACAAGCTTTTGAACTACACAGAAGTATACTTTTTTTTTAAGGTTTTACCCTAAATCCCCTAGTCAGCTTTGAAAAATCTCAACCCACATGTTCTTCTCTACAGAGGGTCTTTAACATTGTGCTAAATTAAGTTTTCTAACATAATGTAGTTTTTCACTGTCAACAAAACCAAGGAGGGCACTGCAGTACAAGGTGACAAGCTTCCAGACCCACAGAACAGTTGCAGATTAGCAGAAATGTCTTTTGTAAACAGGTTCTTGCAAAGACCAGGGCTGTTAATTGTTATTGTGATGCATAAATGGTTTAATTGAGTTAATCATCACAAAATGTTTATCTCTGTTTACTGAGATAAAATGTCAAAAGCTTGTTGACAGCAATTGGAATTACAGTAGGCAATCTTGACAATAGAAGCCAATTTATCACAATGTATTGCTGTTTGGATGTGCTTATGGTCAGATAAAACAATGTTGGTTATCTCCTAAGTATCCATTTTGCCTTGGAGAATGAATATCCCAAAGTACTTAAACAGTTTTTTTCTCCTGGTTCCCACTGGCTGTAGAGAGAGGTTGAAGAAAGGGCAAATGCAGATTAATTTCCCTTCTTCATGGAAGGACAATTAGCATGGGCCTAAGCCTTCATAACATAGAAATATGCAGGTCTTTTCTTTGCATATTCCCCGTAGCAGCCTATGTGTGTACTGGTTCTAAGGGGGAAAGCCGGGTAGTTAGTCTAGCACTACATACTCTACAAGCTGCAAAAGGGTATAACTGAGCAAATAAATGATTTTTCGGTTTGGGGACTGACCTGAAAAATCCAAAATACATTCAGTTCATCTTCACCCAAAACTTTCTTTTTCCCTCACCAAAATGCAAAAACCAAAACAAAAATTTGTTCGGGTCAAATGAAACATTTTGAATGTTATTTTGAAACAACATTTTCTTTAGCAAATGTTGATTAAAAACCAAATATGAAAATGGTTCACTGCAAAAATGTTGAAACAAAACATTTCAACATTTTTTAAAAAATCAGTTTTCCCCAATTTTCTCCAGATTCGACCTGAATTCAATAATGATGTCAGGACATCGATAAATGCACCTTTTTTTTTTTTTTTTTGGAAGGGGGGGGTCAAATTTCTTATTCTTAAAAAAAATATTGTTGCACTCTAAATACAGAATCTGCTCATGCCCTTTTAACTCCACTGACCCTTAGCCTTCTGTTGCCTGTTCCACAAGAAATGTATGTATGCTGGAGTTCAATAAGGGGCGTGTGTTCAAAGGCCAGATCAAGATGATTTGGAATTATGGTAATTAACCACTAGAACAATTTACCAAGAGTTGTGGTGGATTTGCTACTGACAAATTTTAAATAATGATTGGATGTTTTTTCTAAAAGATCTGCTCTACGAATTATTTTGGAAACGTTCTATGGCCTGTGTTATACACTAGGTCAGTCTAGATGACCACAGTGATCTCCCCTGCTCTTGGAGTCTATGATGAGGTTCTCAAATGGGGATTTGAACTGTACATGCATCTGAACAAGAACTTTATTACATCTCCCAGATCTCATTTGATCCCCCTTTTGTGCATTTAGAATCAAGTCCCCAAGACCTAGGGATAGACGTGGCTGCCATAAGCACAGAGCTAACTATTTCAACAACCATGGGGTAACCATTCTGATGGATTAAAAGAGGGCTCTGAACTGCAGGATCTAGCCCTGGAGCCCTCAAACTACAAATCTGAAACCTGTTTATGACAGGTTTCAGAGTGGTAGCTGTGTTAGTCTGTATCAGCGAAAATAACGGGGAGTCCTTGTGCCACCTTAGAGATTAACAAATTTATTTGGGCATAAGCTTTTGTGGGCTAGCACCCACTTCATCAGATGCATGGAGTGAAAATACAAGAGCAAGTATAAATACATGAAAGGATCTGACCTGGGTTCCCAGCGGTGGTAGAGCCTGTTGAACCCAAATTTGCAGCCTTTTCAACCTATGCCTAATTCCTTCCACATTGCTATCACATTGTGTGTGCACACAAGTTGCCTGGGTGGGATGCTTTTACAGTAGATTCAGCGAATTGGCTGTCTAGTCAACTGTAGATAGGGTAATGCCAAATGTAAACTCAACATGAAACACCGCATACCAAGTAAGATTACAAAATAAAATCCAGTGCACATGTGATAACTTTAATATTACTGTTATTTACTATTTATATTTGCAATAGCATCCACAGTGTGCTAGTCAATGTACAAAAACAGGTCCTGTTATCTAAATAAACAAAAAAATTGCACTGGGGATTTTGCCATTTCTAAGGCACTCAAATCCTATGGTGATGGTTGGTAGAATAAAGATTTATGATAGATACTTAGGCAAACAAAATACAAGCATAATATCTGAGATGATATTAGGTATGCATCTTGTTAGCTATAATTTTTCCTTCATCCTTCTCCACCCCTCCTCTCTAACTACCACTGCCAGGGAAAGAATTTAATACTTTGTATTTATAAAGCACTTTATAAATATCATTGAGACCTCAATCCTGCAAAGTCCATTGGAAATACTGGCCCCATTGAAATCAGTGGCAAAGCCCTAATTGATTTAAATGGAGTCAATATTTCTTCTACAGTGTGTATAGTTAAGTATATGCATAAATATTTGTAGGATTAGAGCCTTAATCATGCCTCACAACACGAGTATGCAGTACATAGATGTAAGCAGGGTCGGAACGCGCTCTTCCTTGACATCTAGTGATAAGCTGGGGGGGAAAGACTTCAGGACAGACAATATTTGCATAAACACACCTACTCTACCTAGGTATTCAGCAGATGGAGCTGCTTTTCTAAAGATCAGTTTTGGCTGGTGTTGGATTACAAATATACTTGGGTATCTAAGTACCAGTTTTAGGCACCACTGTGATTCATAACACCCGCACCCTTGCCATTTGGCTTCACCTAACCCTATAGATGCCTAAATTCATGTGGTGCCTACATTTTTGGTTTAAAAGTTCCCAAGGTGCCTAAGTTTCTGTCTCTGAGCACATGCACTGCAACCTCGCTTTAGGTGTCTGGATGACTATCTCCCACCTAAGCCCCATTGCAATCTTCACACCGGAGAAGATGGTCAAAGTGGTGCCTATATCACCCATGGGGGCTGGGGCCTGATCTGGTGGGTGTGCTCAGAGGTCACCTACCGAATTGGGTCTCATTCAAAATCTAGGTGTAGGAGGTGGTGCCAGTGCTATCATCCACCTTATAACTTTTAGCCCAGTGGTTAGAGCACTTACCCAGGATGTGGAAGACTCAGGTTTAATTCTGTCTGACAGTGAGAAAGCATTTGAATAGGGGTCTCCAAGCTCCCAGGCGATTGCACAAGCTACTGACCTATGGGGCACTGTGAGATTGTGCACCTTCAGTCTCTCATGCTGAAGCTGTTCCACTCTAGGTAAACAGTGAACAAGTCAATGGAGCAGGGGGAATGGATGCTGGGTCTCCCATCTTCCAAGGGAATGCCCTGATACCAGCCTATAGAATCATTCTCACACACACACACTTTCTCTCACTCTCTCTTTGGCCCAGTGACTCTAAGTGTTTCTCCAAAGTGGAACAGCTTCAACAGGAGAGACTGAGAGAACCCCACATCAGATTATCCAATATCTCAGTGGTTAAAGAACTCTTCTGAGAGGTGGCAGAGGCCCCCAGTCAAAACCTTTCTCCTCCTCAGGCAAAAAGGGGAATAGAAATTCGGTCTCCCACTGCTGGGCTTCAAGTTATAAGGTGATCAGAGCCTCCTCCTTCAGCTGTTTTGCACAGAGTGAGGCAGATGCTTAACCCATTCTCACAAGAAACAACTTGGGTGCCTAAGCTCCAGGAGAGTGGTTTACAGTTGTGGATCGCTAGCAGAGAGAAGCATCTCCTAGGAAAACCTAGGAAACATACACCTCTCTCATCAGCATCTCCCATTGGCTAGCTTAGGCAGCTCCCCAACTAGCATGCCGGCTTCTGTGGATTACGTTCTTAGATAATCTTTCCCCATTCATTGTATAGGGAGCCTAGATGCCCATAGGTGTCGACTCCATGGGTGCTCGAGGGCTGGAGCACCCATGGACAAAAATTATCGGGTGCTTAGTACCCACTGGATGCCAAGCTCCCTTTTCTCTCCCGCCCCCCCCCAGTGCCTCCCGCCCGCCAGTGACCCTGCCGATAAATTGCTGACTCTCCCTCCCTCCCAGCATCTCCTGCCCGCCACTGTTCTGCAACATGCAGGAGGCTCTGGAAGGGAGCAGGAGGAGTGGGGATGGGGTGTACTCGGGGGAGCAGTGGAACTGGGTGGGAAGAGGCTGAGCCGGGGTGGGAAGGGGCAGGGGTGGGGCCCTGGGGAAAGGGGTGGAGTAGGGTGGGGTCAGGGGTGGGAAGAAGCAGGTTTGGGGTGGGGGCTTCAGCAAAGGAGTGGAATGGGGGCAGGGCCTGTGGCTGAGCAGGGGAATACCCCCGGGGAAAGCTGGAAGCTGGCGCCTGTGTAGGAGTCTAATTTATGCTTTGTGGATCTCAGTGTTATTCCAGTTATTCTCTAGGTGTCTAAAAATTAGATGTTGCAAGGTGGAGCATTCACAACACCTACGTCCCTTTGTGGGTCCAGACCTTAGTGACTTGTTCAAAGTCACACATCACATCCATGTCAGAACAAGGACTGGAACTCAGCTCTCCAGAGGATGAGGTCTATGTCTAATCTCCTGTACCACTGTGCCTTACAGGCCTGCTGTGCAAGCTGGCTATGTTTCAGTTTCTCCATCTGAAAAATGGATGTAATGATAGCCCCCTAATTACCTTACAAGGGTATCCCCACACACCATGCCCTTATGTTAATCAGCACAGTTAACCATCCCCATTGCAGGTGACAGTGTCATAGGAGCTATGTTTTACTTGAAAAGAAACATCAAGAGATTTGGTTGTATTTGTCCAAATTCATCCACCAGTATAAAAGTCTGTTCCACAGCACAGTTTGCAACAGGCAGGTCCCAAAGTTCAGGATAGAGTCCATTTATACAATTACACCTTTTGAAACAGTGAAATTATAATGCAACCTCATATAATCATTCTTGTTCATTAGAACAGTTAATTCTGAAGAGGGCTGTATTATAGCAAATTATAAAATCATCCCAATTAGCACTGATATAACATTTTATGTGTTTCAAATGCTGTACAAATCTTAATAGGATTTAATCTAGCATATGGCAGTAAGTAACAAGGCCTAAAAAGCATTTACAGTACTGGTAAGATTAGACTTGGACTGCATGAGATCTAACAATAAACAGTGCTTTAGAGCTTCAGCCAATTGTCTGCAGGGGGCAGGAAAGATTTTTTTCCCCCGGTGCACAATTGGCCAGATATATTTTGGATTTTTTTTTCTTTTTTTTTGCCTTTCTCTGAAGCACCAGGGATTGGGCACAGCTGGAGGTGGGACACAGATTGGGTGGCCCAGTGCTCTGAAGTGGTACAGAGAATCAGAGTGGACTAGATCCAGCATGGACAGTTAGTCTTCAGCAGGCTAGCACAGGGTAAATTCACATCCCAGTTTGCTGCCAACTAATTGTTTGTGGAGACAAGGCCTTAAACTCGATGAAACAACAATGCTGGAGGAGGACTTTAAAAATTAGACATCTGGATTTTACTGTAGCCCAATAAATCTCTTAAGAAATGCAGAAGCATGATTAGTCAAGGAGATGAAGAAGTAGTGCCATTTATGTTTACTTAATTTTAACACCCCTCCCCCCAAAATGTTCAGGCTATAACACTTGCCTTTCGTTTTCTGTAAAATAGAAATGGAGATCATTTCACCGCATGCTTTGGGATCTCTTCATCCACCAGATGTGAACATAATTCCCCTTAAGGTGAATGAGAGTCACGAATACATAACAAGAGGAGAACGTGCCCCTTAGTAGGAATCCAGCCACTCAAGCCAGCAGAATGCTTGTACTCTGTGAACACATACTTTCTATTCCTACATCACCATCAGTGATCTCATTTTTAATCATTGAAACATAAATGTGTGAAAAACCAGCAGTTTTAAAATACAATAAAATGACCAAAAATGGGGATGAGTCCTTTTTGTGAAAACCTCCTTTTCACAGAAAGTATCACTGCTAGAAGATCAAGAATGAAATCCTGGCCTTATTGAAGTCAGTATTAGTTTTACCATTGGCTTCACCAGAGCCAGTATTTCATTCCCAGGCTTCTGGAAACTGAACTGTTAAAATCCTCAGCCATTCCCTCTAAAAGATTTTGGTTTTGTTGTTTTTCCTTGGGATTTACATTATCTTAAGTGTTCATATCAACAAGAAGCATTATACTTAATTGAAGTCACTGGGATTACTCATATGCTTACAGTTAAACATGTGCTGATTAGTGCCGTGGTCCCCTGAAAAAGTTTCCTGCACAAAAATATTTAACTTGCAGACCTTTGCCATGTTTTCTGACTTTGAAAAAAAAACAGCAACAAATATTTAAATTTGTTTTTTTGCAAAAACTGGCTCCTTCGGGTTGCTCTGAATTTTAAGATTACGTTGGTATTAATTACACCTACGGGGTCATTTTCCTCTTTTGAAGTAATAGGGGTCAAGCAGGAGAGTAAGACTGGAAGGGGAAGGGAGTGCTTGGACTAGAAGGCAGCAGGACTTTTAGGGGACTGCTTACATGGTAAAATTAAGCACCTGGTGGAACAGGGCCTAAAATCAGCTCATCAAAGAATTTGAGAATCTCTGATCTCAATTGCAAAATGGTTCAAAAATTTTTCAGCTGTGACATGACAGTGAACGTTCTCAAGTAAAACCGAGTAGCTATCTACAGCTGTATTGCCTCCAGATGGATGGAATATCCCCCTTTTGTATGAGGCGGCACATTAACAACAGTTGGATTGTTATTCTCTTTAAAATTACAAATCTTTCTGCACTAGCAAATTCCATGAATGTGGCCCTCTGCTTTGTCCAGAGACTGAACTTTCTCAGTGGTAGAAAGAAGTGCTGGAATGCAGTCGTGTCAGAGAATGTTGCCCAAGGAAAAGGATGATAAAGAAAAGTACTGACACTTTAGGTTAAACAATTTGCTTTCCTTTCCCCCTCAGGGAGTAGTTTGTAAGGTACATACCTGTTGAGAGGGTGCCTGTACATTGGTATGCTATTTTTAGAGTCACAGATTTAGTTCGTGTGATTTTTCCTTCTGCACTATTGGCTAAAACCGTGTCATGTGAGACATAGAAAATGGGTTTCTCCAACCAACAAAAAGAGGGGGGAGATTATTCATACAAAAAATTAAAGATCTTAGGTCTGATTCTCAGCACTTCATGAGTTAAACTTAAATATAAGGCAACATCTGAGGATTTCCCTTTTGGAGGGGGGATCCTCAACAGGTGGAGGGCTTGCACATATAGTTCCAGGGTGGGCTGGGGAGCAGGGAAGGGGCCAGAATGGTGAAGTGAGGTTGGGAGAGATGGGGCCAGCGCACCATGTGTTGCTGGAATCTCCAGCAGCGGAGTGCCTCTTTGGAAGCAGTTATCTGCCAGTGTGAAGTAAGTTAGTCCTGAAGCTGCTGTAATTATTATGATAGTTCCAGGAGTATGTATGCTTTGCGACATGCTTTCCAAGCAGTGCAACTCCAACCAGTGCTGGACACTGATTTGACCCCTCCTCCCCCCCACCCCGATGTTCTCCAGGACTGAGGAAGGGAGAGAGTGGTGACATAAAGCCATATCCCTCCCCGTCCCCCTTTTCTCAAGTATTCTGGCATCGTGACCTTTATTTCTGATCAAGTCCCCTGCGGAGGGGAGGGAGAGAAAAAATAAACCCTCTTAATAACACATGCTGAATTATTTGGACCAGAGCAAGTCCTATTCTGCATACAGAGACCCACTATTCTTTTTCCTATCCAAGAATGACATTTTTCAGCAACAGGGGATTACATGGACTGTATTTCACTATTCTGGCAAATATACCACCCAATAAATGAAAAGGCTTAGTAAGCAGGGCACTATGAAGACAACAGTAGTAAATCAACACAAAGGTTAATGTGGCCTGAAGCCACAGTAACTTTTGTGTGGTGACCTCTCTGCAACCTCCCGTTGAGAGGTTTTGGGGATATGAGGTGCTGGGAAGCCCTGACAATACTGCTCCTATGGAGACAGCCATTGCCAGGGAGCGTGGAGATACAGGGTCTCTGGAAGATCCCTCAAGACTGGCAGATTAATCTGGGGGTAAAATCCCTTTCTTCTCCAAAGCCCAGTCTCCCACTGGATGAAGTTCTGTATGGGTCACTTTACTGAGCTTTTCTTCTCAACCCACAGGGGTCTCTTGTGACTTTCCCAGGGGTTTATCTCCCCCATATT
The DNA here is from genome assembly GCF_965152275.1 of Natator depressus. Taxonomy (NCBI): domain Eukaryota; kingdom Metazoa; phylum Chordata; order Testudines; family Cheloniidae; genus Natator; species Natator depressus. The sequence continues at coordinate 35,840,280 of NC_134236.1, forward strand.
GTTGGCATGTATTATTTTCAGTGGTTGATTTAAAAATAAATTGCAATCATTTCCTTTTCAAATGGCAACATGAACCAGGATCATGAACTGTTCTTATAGAGAATGCCCAAATGCCATCCTTCATTAAGAGAGCCCTGTAGGAATGACATGCAAACTGGGTAGAGCTCCTGTAAATCCAATAGTCTGGGGAGAAATACCATACTTTCTTTATAATCTCTCCTGAATGTATTGAGGTACCATCTAGGAACTCTAGTCATGAAGCAGGACTCCACTGTGTTAAATGCTATACAAACAGTGCTATAATATCACTCCTAAGCAAACCTTCCTGTTCTTTAAAGTGTCTTAGGTCACTGGTTTTATTTTTTTAAATGCCTCTATAGCAACATTTTCAAATTGATCCGAACAGGAGGTACCTATTGTAATGGGCTGTATTTTTCTCCTGGGAAAATTCAATTGTATTGTTAATTCCTTATGAAACTTTTGTACATTTGGACATTGAACAGTTCACAATCCTAGAACTGATTGTTAATGAGAAAAGTTGTGTCACTCAATTTGTAGAAGTAAGTCATCATCTTCTTTTGTGGTGATATTTTTGCTGACTGAGAGCATTCTTCCTGGAATTTATTTTCTCTCTTGTTAAATGATTAAGATGATGGTTTATTGCACAAGACCACAGGAAAAAACCAACAACAATGTATTTTACATTTATTACAAAACAGTTTTGCAGTTCTGCTGAAGTTTGGTTCAGGAGGCTGTAGAAGCAGAGCAGTCACACAAGACCATTCAGTGAGTTCAGGCTAGTGGGGAAAGTACAAGGGCAGAAGAAAATCCAGAATAAATTAATATTAGCAAAAGGGGGTAAGGGAAATAGGAAGGACATTTGCAAATATAAGGCAGAAAAAAAATACTATAGTGCAAGCAGGTCCAATAATAAATGTGGAGGAGCTGATACAATTGTATTTACTTAGATTGTAAATGCTTTGAGGCAAGGATCATCTTTTGTGCTCTGTGTTTGTAGAAGAGAATATAACAAAATGGGGTCCTGGGCCTTGACTAGGATTCCTAGGGGCCATTCTAATACCCTTAATGATATGGTAAAGAGACTAGGGAAATTTGAACACACTCAGATCAGCCAGTTCAGATGACAGCTAATTTGTTAATAATGTAGTATAACAAATGTAATGGAGCAGGGAGTTGGGCAGCTCTAGGAAGACTGAGGAGAGGCAAATGTAGTACCAATTTTCAGAAAAGAGAGGGGGAAAGAGTAAGCCTGATGTGACGCTGGCAGACCAGGTCATGTCAGAGTGTATTCAGGCCAATTCACTTATGTATTAGATCAAAGAGATTGTTAAATGTATAAGTGTTTTGGGTGTTTAAACTTCATAAAACTAATGGGATGTTACACGCATTGTTTTTACTTATCTGTGTCCTGTCATAATGTAATAGCAAACATTTACATTGTAAATATCCCTGTAACTAAATAACTCATCCAACATCAAAGAAGCTTTGTGGAATGCTAATGAAGGACTTTATCAGACTGGACATGGGATGACCGGAGGTCAAAGACTCAAAGTGCATTCCTCTCTCAATGTCATCAAAGGAAAGTGCATTCCTCACATTAACGTCATCAAACGTCATCTGTGAAAAGAAGATACGAGAATGGATTCAGTGAAAGATCCTTCATCTCTGAACTGTTTGGACTCTTAGAGGGAAGTGTACCAGATGCAAACCAGAGATCCCCAGAGACAATCTGGATACCCTGAAAGACTTTTGGGAAACTGGCAGTTTATTACATCACTGCCACCATTTGGAGTTACAAACTGTGATTCATCGATGTACATATATTTTAACTGCTTTCACCTCTCAAAAACGCTCATTCTTTTTTTATCTCATAAATCTTTAGTTAGTTTATTATAGAATTGGCTGTCAGCGTTGTCTTTGGTGTAAGATCTAGAGTACCAAATGATGTGGGATAAGTGTGCAAAACCTAATGTAGTGTGATTTTTGGTTTAAGTGATCTTTTATCACAAAGTCCAATTTGTCTGGGTGGCAAGCAGGGCTGGAGAGTCCAAGGGGACTGTCTGTGACTCTGTGACTGGTATAGTGATGCAGGAGTTCACATTTGTTACTGGCTTGGTGGTATGTTCTAATTATAGAATATACCACAAGCTTTGGATATCTGCTAGGGTGACCAAATGACAAGACCAAAATATCGGGACACATGGGGGGGCAGCCACAGGCTCACTCCCCCACCCGGGCTGTCTCTAGGTTTTTTGCCACCCTAAGCAACAACAACAACAACAAAAAAAGCCGGAGAGCCGCCGAAGCAAAATATTGGGACAAATGGCATCCCGACCGTACATCAGTCGGGACGCGGGACAAACAACTAAATATCGGGACAGTCCTGATTTTATCGGGACGTCTGGTTACCCTAATATGTGCCCTGTTTCTGTCAGTCTGCCTTGAGGTAGGCACTCTCAGTTGTGAGCCACTCCAAACAGCATGACACCTGACAATTACCACCTGGTAATGCTAACATCTACCCCTTGTAAAAGAAAGGAACAAATATTGGGGGACACCCCTGGAAAAAAAGAAATGAGGCTCTGCTCCTGCTCCTGACTGCACACAGGATGACCTCTGTGCTCACCTTCAACAGGGTTTCTTGCAGGTTCAGGCAAAGCCAATTGCAGGATTGTGGCCTACGCACCCACAGAATTAGGAAATGAAGAGTCACATACAGCATAGATTTACAAAGAATAACTACACAGACTAAATTATATATTTAAATATTCCTGGATGAAGGGAACCCTCTGGGTATGATATATACAGATTTTAGCAAAATCCATGAGAGACAGTATCATATGATATCTTACTGACAAGGGCCCTGATTCATGAAAGCACTTAAGCACATGCTCAACTCTCCTTCCCAAATAAGGGCCAAATTAATTTAAATTAGCTTGGATAAGAACAGAAGGGCCAGATATTTAAAGGTATTTAGGTGGACCAAGATTGGGAAGAAGGTGCTTTAGAAAATGCCACTAGGTGCCTATTTGCATCTTTAGCTGCCTAAATACCTTCAAAAATCCCAAATCAGTTTTAAATCCACATATCTCAAGGTCCATAAATAAAGAGGAATGAGAAATGGCAAAGAATTGACCTGTGAAAGGTGTACTGTGGCCAGACAGATTGGTGACCACTGTTAAATATGATTTTACAACTGCATTAATTAGCTAGAATTGGGGGTAAATGGCATCTTAGCAGAGAACTATTAAAAAGGGACCAATAGAACTTGTAGGGACTAATCAGATATTTGTAGAGCACTTGGTACATGAAAAGTTCTTTGCATAAATTTTTATTGATTTTTTTAAAAAAATCAAACACATAAATGAGAAGCAAACACTTACGATATTTAACAAAATAAAATCTAAGATCTGTCTACAGACAATGCAGGGTATATAAGTGAAACAAACAAGGATATTTCACTTGATACCTATAATCATATTTTTTTAGTTTTCCATATTTTGTGTGTGTGTGTGTGTGTGTGTAAACTCTTTATATCTTTAATGGGACAGAACTAAGAATAGTTGTCTGTAGGAGAGCAGGAATTGTTGGGGTTTCCATCATGTATTTTTATGTTCAGACAAGCTGGATGCGAAAGGAAGAATCTCTAAGGGTGTCTAGTAGATTCATCAGGTGAAAATACTTAACATTTTACACTGCTAACTCTTCATTTGAAATTGGATGGGAAGGAAGAAAGTCAAAATCTATCATTTATTTTCATTTGATCATCCACATCCTCACCACTTTACAGATCCCATGCTTTCCCCTTTCAAGGACATATCTTGTATTTACTCTGCAATTGTAGTATATTGATTGTGGACTACTGAGTTCAGTACAGGTGACTGAAACTAAATAAACTGCTGGGTGAGTGATAACTAACCACATTTAATCTCTTGGCTCCAGTGGCGGATTAGCCACTGTGCCAATGGGGCCCCGGAAAATTAGGGGCTCTGGAAAAAATGGGCACCCCCACACCCTAGCCCACTCTACCATCCCAGTGCTCCTGCCAGGGAGCGGGGTCAGGGACTTGCCCCACTCCACCTGCCTGGCGCTCCTGCCAGGGAGGGGGGCAAGCTGCCACACCCCGACCCCGCTCCCCGGCAGGAGTGTGGGGAAGGGGAGCAGTGGGGACTGCAGGGGGAAGGGGCCCCCACTTGTTCTGGCCCCAGGCCCCACAAAAGCTTAATCCATCTCTGCTTGGCTCCAAAATGAAATCGCATAGCTCATTTCAACTATTTTGGTTAGGATACTCAGTCAAGAGTACACAATATTTTGTCTTTTAGTACAACAGTAGAATATGAGCATCCAGTTATGGTTGAGATTATGATTTCATTTACACCAATAAATAACTGAAATAACTGCTATGGATTCAATGCAATTATTCTGGATTTACACCTGTGTAACCGAGAGCATAATTTAGTATGGTGTCTTTATTTAGATGTAAATATACAGCCACATTTACTTTGTATTGTTGGTTTTTCAGTGACTGATTATATTGCTTACACATTATTAACATCTGTGATGATCTCCATGCCCTCAAGACATTAGGTGAATTAAGTCCCTTATGACTTTCTAATGCAATATTCCAGATAATGTATTAGAACCTAAATTTTCAAAAATTTCCACTAATTTTTGGTGCCTCTGTAGTTTGGGCATTCAGCTAAAGATGCTTAAGTTATCTGGGTGTAACTAAGATACGTAGGCATTTCAATTTCGACACACAAATACTGAGGCACTGAAAATTTGTACTTTTGAAAATGTAAGCCATGATATCGAATGATATCTAATGCCGCAGCTGGCCTCATTCAGAGGAAAATAATACAACCTCTGAATGTTTTCTTATTAAATCGGCACAAGAAATCAGATACTTGACCTGCGCAAAGACTGTTTACAGGCTTTTACAGAGCACATTGGCATCAGAAGAGTTACCACGTACATATGCCAATTCAGATATGGTCCATAAAAATCAAAGTTATTGAAAGATTAAGCAACCCTAATTATCTGAATAAAGATGCTTGAACTGATCTCTAGTTGCGTCTTCTTCCTTTCACCAAAAAGATAAAATTATAGTTCTCCTTTCATTTGTGTGCTAGTTTATAATGTCCAGTCATAACTCCATTATTTTCACCACTGACTGTTTTTTTGAGGTGGTCAAATGCTCAAAATAAAATTGTCAATTAAAGTGACAGTTTTTGCCTTTACTTGGCAAATAACATTCAATTAATAGCATTGTGCCACCTTAGTTGAAGACCCAAACCAAAAAAAAATGAATGAATTCTTAAATGAAAAATAGCAAAATTGGTGAAACAGCATATTAAATTAACCGCATTCAATCATTTCTCCATTTCTTGCTCTTTTTTAAGAGTGGAAAACCATATTTCAGCGAAGGATTGGTTTGAAAAAACACTCATTTGGCAAATATAAGATGTTTTATGCTTTATGGTTAACTGCACTGTAGGTTATCTAATCTCAAAGCAGTGGTATGCACCTTAAGAAGTTATCAACCAGGCCAGTAACCTCAGGGTAAACTTGATTTTGCTCTCAAAGAAAGATTGTGATAATGACAAAGATTTGACAATTAACATACAGTAAGGTTCAGAGCAGAGGTGACTGGCTGTTTGAAAAGAGCTGTGGCATGCAGTTTATGACATCCTTTATTTTAACACTGCTCAGTATATCCTGTAAAATGCTTTAAGCCAGTTTATTTCTTTGTTAATGGCTTGTGATTGCAATCAGGCATGCCCCACAGACAGCTTCACACTTCCGTGTGAGGTATTATTTGATAAAAACCTTAATCAATAAATCTAATTTCTTCTCTTGCCAGATACAGTTACAAAATGTGTTTCCAATTTAGGTATAGATCAATTTTCCTGGTACGTCAAATAACCTGTAAGAATCTTAAAGCTTTGTACCAAGCTAGCATTCAAAATCTATATGACTGTGCTTTAAACCTAGCATTATAAAAAAAAATGCAGTGAATCCATCTTTCCCAGGAATTTTTAAGGATGAATGAACAAAGGCTGCAGAATTCAATGAGTGAAAGTACACAATGCAGAGTGCGGCCTCCAGAACCTCTCTCCAGAAGCCCATTTTTTAAATGTCATACATTATTAAATTGCTACAATGATTTACCAATTAAATAATGTATTTTTGATTTAAGACTGGTGTTTGGACAGTCAGAGAACATATTATGACAAAAATAGGGGTTTCTGCAAAAGTCAGTATGTAAAAGAAATGATGTCATAAATCCTATGAATTGTACCTTTGGTAAATGTTAATATTAGTTCAGATCATCCTAGGACACATAGCAGAAATTAAAGCTGGTTGAAAATTGAAATTTCCATCCCACAGGAAATGTTGATGTTTCACTTTTTTTTTTTTTGTCCTAAATCCGGATAGAAAGTAAAAATAGTGAAATTTTTCACAAAATGAAAAATTCTGAAAAAAATTGGTACAAAAATGTTGAGTTGGTTTGGTTTGTTGAACTGAATTGAAACATTTTGGTTCCTCTTGGTTTCACATTAATTTGTGTCCCGCTGAGCTGCCATGGGGTCTCATAGGAGTTATAGTTCGTCCCTCATGTTTCCATTTTCCTCTATGGCTGGGCTCCCCGGATGGACATCTCCCATGTTGCACTGTGGTCTTTCTGCTGGTTGAACTGACACAGCACATCATGACCATAAGAGACTTGTGGGCACGAGGTACCCAAACTACAACTCACATGGGGCTCCACAGCAGGTCGAGTGGACAGAGATTAATGTTGAACTGACCCGAAATGAAGTATTTTGGTTCTCTTAGCCAAACCAAAATGTTTTGATTCAGGTGAACTCAATTCAAACAAAATATTTCACTTTTACTTTCCCAAATGCAAACTGAAAATTTTTGAAAAAGTCAAAAAAAAAATCCTTTTGGAAAATTTTGATTTTTTGTAGAAAATGAGTTTTCCATCGAAAAAACATTTTGACATAACATTCTGAGCAGTTCTAAGAGAAATGAGATTTCTGTGATATCTGTCGCTATCACGGGGAAAGTCAGGGGATCTCTTTACAAAATGATTGTCATCTGACCTACTTACCACATGATTTAAAGTTATAATACAGATAGGATTTAGCCCTCATATTCATGCTTTTCTGTGGCACTCATCACTACAGTATCTGAGCTCTCTCTAAAAATTAATGTCTTGATCCTCACAACTCTCTTGTGAAGGAGCGTAAGTATTCTTACCATATCTTAGGATAATGTCTACACTACGAAATTAGGTCAATTTTACAGAAGTCAATTTTTAGAAATCAGTTTTATACAGTTGATTGCGTATGTCCACACTAAGCGCATTAAGTCGGCGGAGTGCATCCTCACTACCATGGCTAGCATCAACTTATGGAGCGGTGCACTGTGGGTAGCTATCCCACAGATCCCGCAGTCTCCGCCGCCCATTGGAATTTTGGGTTAAGCTCCCAATGCCTGATGGGGCAAAAACATTGTCACGGGTGGTTTTGGGTACATGTCATCAGTTGCCCCTCCCTCCGTGAAAGCAACGGCAGACAATCGTTTTGCGCCTTTTTTCCGTGCAGACGCCATACCATCACTGCTGCTCTTGTGTCCTGGGTGCTGCTGTCAGCAGACGGTGCAGTACGACTGCTAACCATCATCACCGCTTCCTCTGCAACTCTGCTCTCCTGCTCTTGTAAATGAGCAAATTTCTCCATGTTGTAGTCATCCACTGCTTCCACTGCAACTCTGCTCTCCTGCTCTCCTGGTGCCATGAATCCACCTCACAGGTTCTCTCGTTGTTCTGTATAAATATGTATTTTTGTGGCATCCGTCGTCATCCACCACTTCCAGTGCAACTCTGCTCTCCTGCTCTCCTGCAGATGCCATACCGTGGCAACCATGGAGCCCACTCAGCTCACTGCTGCTATTGTGGGCATTGTAAATGTAACCCTTCTGCCCATCAGAGTTGGCAGCAACAAGGGCCAGGTTCAATATCTAGGGGATCCATTCCAATAACACAATGCAAACCGGCTCGAGCCCCCACCCAGTGACCTGGGACAAATATATACCACCCCCGCTGGGCGCCTCCAAGAGGCAATACTTCCCCTCTCACAAGCACCTAGTCTGAGTGTAGCAAAAAGCCTTTTAATAACAGAGAGAAACAATGTGGCATTATGTTGGGGAAACACCACCAACAGGATTCATAACACAACCCATGAGCAAAAAACCCACCCCAAGCAAATTGGGGCATGCCCCTTTCCCTTTGGTTCTTGAGTCCAGCAACCCCAAATCACCCAAAGTCCCAAAAGTCCAATGACCCAAAAGTCTCTGTCCCTGGTCAGGGCAGCCCCAGAGTTCAAAAGTTTATCTGCAGAGCTTTACCTCCCAACCTGGGTGGAGATGGGGGCGGGGGTAAAAGGCACCTTACATGATCTGAAGCTGACCGCCCCACAGCTCCATAGGCCTTCGCTCTGCTCCGCCAGCCGCCCCATGAACTGCTTCGCTCCGCTCCACGGCCCACAAGCAGCTCCCGCCGTCCCACGAACTGCTCCACGTCCCACCAGCAGCTCTGGCCGTCCTATGAACTGCTCCACCAGCCTGTCCACAAGGCACTCCAGCCGTCCCGCAAACTTCTCCACAATCTATCTTCAGGCTCCGCCACTACTTAACACAACGCTCAGTGATTTCAGCTCTTAGTCAGTTTATCTCTTTGGTGAATTCAGCTTGTAGTAGGGGAGCCTCCGTGCTGGTGCACCATTAGCCCAAAGTGAGCTCAGCAGCCTGTAACTAGACTCCTAATGAAATCAAAATTAGCTCTGATATTCCACAGTGGAGAGAGGAGGAAGTGCAATTAGCATGTAAAGCCCTCACCAAGGGGACCATGCCACCAAATATTAATACTTGTCCCCAGCCTCTCTCAATTCACACAGTTTTGGAACCCATGACCCTTGCCTAGCGAGTGCTACTTAGTTGATGGTGAGTCCCTCCATCATAACAAAAGGCCAAGTACAGTTCCAAGCACAGTTCCCATAATCAGGGTAATAACAATTTATTCTTCCTGCCCCAATAACAGAAACACTGGGGATCCCACAGCAGCCAAAGTGACCACTTAGGCAGCTATGGCCTCATTCTAGGCGGGGTGGGTGTGCCTATGCAAATGAGATCAGCCTTTGAAGTTCTTTTCCACAACTTGCCACACCTCACTGCCAGATGTCAGGGTGGAGCTCATCCTGACACTGCTTACATAAACACCTCGCACATTATCCTGGAGTACATGCAGAACTGGGCTAAGAGACGCCAGCACAAGGACGATTTTGATAAGGACATGGAAACAGACATTCCTGAAAGCACAGAATGTGGCAATTGGGACATCATGGCAGCAGTGGGGCTGGTTGATACAGTGGAACACCGATTCTGGGCCCGGAAAACAAGCACAGACTGGTGGGACCGCGTAGTGTTGCAGGTATGGGATGATTCCCAGTGGCTGCGAAACTTTTGCATGCGTAAGGCCACTTTCCTGGAAATCTGTGAGTTGCTTTCCCCCACCCTGAAGTGCAGGAATACCAAGATGAGAGCTGCCCTGACAGTTGAGAAGCGAGTGGCGATAGCCCTGTGGAAGCTTGCAACGCCTGACTGCTACCGGTCAGTCGGGTATCAGTTTGGAGTGGGCAATTCTACTGAGGGGGCTGCTGTGATCCAAGTAGCCAATGCGATCATTGACGTTCTGTTATCAAGGGTAGTGACTCTGAGAAATGTGCAGGTCATAGTGGATGGCTTTGCTGCAATGGGTTTCCCTAACTGTGGTGGGGCCATAGACCGAACGCCTATCTTGGCACCGGACTGCCTAGCCAACCAGTACATAAACCGCAAGGGGTACTTCTCAATGGTGCTGCAAGCACTGATGGATCACAAGGGACGTTTCACCGACATCAACGTGGGATGGCTGGGAAAGGTGCATGACGCTTGCATTTTTAGGACATCCAGGCTGTTTGAGCAGCTGCAAGAAGGGACTTACCTCCCCGACCAGAAAATTACTGTTGGGGATGTTGAAATGCCAATAGTTATCCTTGGAGACCCAGCCTACTCCTTTCTCCCATGGCTCATGAAGCCATACACAGGCAGCCTGAACAGGAGTAAGGAGCAGTTCAACTATAGGCTGAGAAGTGCAGAATGGTGGTAGAATGTGCATTTGGACATTTAAAAGCTCGCTGGCGCTGTTTGCTGACTAGGTCAGACCTCAGCATAACCAATATTCCCATTGTTATTGCTGCTTGCTGTGTGCTCCATAATATCTGTGAGAGTAACGGGGAGACGTTTATGGTTGAGCGAAATCGCCTGGCTGTAAATTTTGAACAGCCAGACACCAGGGTGATTAGAAGAGCACAGCAAGGCACCCTGCACATCAGAGAGGCTTTGAAAACTAGTTTCATGACTGGCCAGGCTTCGGTGTGACAGTTGTGTGTAATTCTTCTTGATGCAAACCCACCCCCTTTGTTGATTTTAATTCCCTGTAAGCCAACCACCCTCCCCCCTTCGAAATAAAGTAACCATTGTTTTGAAACCATGCATTCTTTCTCTATTCATTAAAAAAAAGTGGAGATAACTGACAAGGTAGCCTGGGTGGCGTGGGGTGGGGGAGGAGGTAAGGACAAGGACACATTGCTTATTGCAGCCACACTACAAATCAAACTGTTTGAATGACAGCCTTCTGTTGCTTGGGCCATCCTCTGGAGTGAAGTGGCTGGGTGCCCGGAGCCTTCCCTCCCCTCCCCTCCCTACCCCCACCCCCCTGCATTCTTGGGCGTCTGAGTGAGGAGGATATGGAACTTGGGGAGGAAGGTAGGCGGTTGTTCAATGGATGCAGCGGGGGTCTGTGCTCTTGTTGGCTTTCCTGCAGCTGCACCAGACTCTTCATCATGTCCGTTTGCTCCCCCATTAGCCTTAGCACCACCTCCTGCCTCCGCTCTTCGTGCTCCTGCCTCTGCTCTTCTCGCTCACTTAATGTTTTCCTGACCTCTAACACTGAATGCCTCCATGCATTCAGCTGTGCTCTATCAGTGCAGGAAGACTGCATGAGCTCGGAAAACATGTCATCGTAAGTGCGTTTTTTTCGCCTTCTAATCTGAGATAACCTCAGGGAAGGAGATGATGGGGGAGCCTAGAAAAATTTGCAGCTGGGGGGAGATAAAAAGGGAGAGTAAAATTTAAGATGATACATTTCTGAGAACAAAAGGGAGACTCTTTCACAGTGAATCAAGCAATTCTCAGCAGACAGCACATGTGCTTTAGGCAAATGGTCGCATTTTGCCTTTTATATTGAGCGCCTGCCAGTGTGGTGACACATCACACACGGCAGGGCAACAGAATTCGGTTTCCAGGCAGCCACGGTAAGGCAAAGGGTATGCTGGGTTGGCTTCTTATGCATAACATGTGAGAATGGTTTCAAACTGCAGCGCCATCCTTTCCCATAGCAAGCAATGTGTTGGGTTTCACATTTAAAAGGAGGGGCTACGGTTTTTGGGTGGATGTACAGCACACCCCTCACTCCGTCCCTCCGCGTAGCTATTCTCCGGGATGATTCCTTTTAGCCAACCGCAAACAGCCCAGCATGAATGGGGTCCTTTTACTGTTCCCTTACAGAAATTCCCCTATTTCAACCAGGTGACCATAAATAATATCACTCTCCTGAGGCTAACACAGAAAGATAAGGACTGAATGTTGCTTGAACGCGACCAAAACCCAGGACCATTCGCTGCCATGCTTTGTGCTCCAATGATTCCAGAATACTTTCAGAGTACCTCCAGGAGAGCTTCATGGAGATGTCCCTGGAGGATTCCTTCTCCATCCCCAGACACATTAACAGACTTTTCCAGTAGCTGTACTGGCCGCGAATGCATCCCAAATCTTCAGGGCAAATCAAACATTAAACACTATTGCTTTTAAACACTGTACTGTAGTTACAAATGTGCACTCACCAGGGTTGCCTTCTCTGCCTTCAGGGTCGGGGATCCCGCCTTGGGAGGGTATTGGCTCCAGGGTGATGAAAAGGTCCTGGCTGCCAGGGAGAACAGATTCATTGCTTGCCTGCTCTGCATTCTCCTCCTTCTCCTCCTCTACCTCATCCACAAAATCCTCCTCCCTGTTGCATGAGACTCCCCCCTTCCAGGTGTCCATGGACAGTGGTGGGGTAGTGATAGGGTGCCCTCCTAGAATGCCATGCAGCTGATCATAGAAGTGACATGTATGGGGCTCTGACCCAGAGTGACCGTTTGCCTCCTTTGTCTTTTGGTAGGCTTGCCTCAGCTTCTTAACTTTCAAGCGGCACTGCTGTGTGTCCCTGTTGTAGCATATATATTAGCATTTCTTCTTTTTGATCGGAGTTCTGCCTGCACAGATGCTTCTCCCCATACAGCAATCAGATCCAGTGTCTCCTGGTTGCTCCATGCTGGAGCTCGTTTGCGATTCTGGGGGGACTGCATGGTCACCTGTGCTGCTGAGTTCGCCACTCTGACCAAACAGGAAATGAAATTCAAAAGTTCCCAGGGCTTTTCCTGTGTACCTGGCTAGTGCATCGGAGTTCAAAGTGCTATCCAGAGCGGTCACAATGGAGCACTCTGGCATTCCTGGACGTCAATACCGTCAATTTGCATCCACAATACTCCAAATTCGACCCAGCAAGGTCGATTTTAGCACTACTCCCCTCCCTGGGGAGGGGTACAGAAGTTGATTTTAAGAGCTCTTTAAGCCAGCGGAACGGGGTTGGTTGTGTGGACGCATTCATTTTAAAATCAACCCAACGCGGCTAAATTCGACCTAACCCCGTAGCATAGACCAGGCCTTAGATACTGGAAACAGAGGCACAGAGAGATAAATGACTTAATCCAAAACCTATTGAAGTCAATGGGGAGTGGTCCTAAATTACTTTCCTATAGTCATTCATGTAGATTAGTGAGGAACTACTGTAAATTTTTATATACATATATATAGTATTCCATTGTAATTCTTCATTTCCATGTGTATGTGACACATGATTTCCCTCTGTCTTTCACTGGTGTTCAGTATGCATCATCCATTCAAGTATATAGTACACAGGAAAGGATTAAAAAGGGTTTCTCATTATTTTTGAATTATTGCTAATTAAGAACAAATCTGGTCAAATGTGGAAATTAATATCAGAATAAATAAAAGACAAATAAAAATCGTTACTGCTGTGCACAAATATAGTGAGACATTATTTACTGTAACATTGTCCTGCACTTTGCTTTTTCTAGATGCGTCATATGTTTTCAGATAATGCTGATAAACAAATAATTACAAGGAAAATAAAAGGTAAAATCATAATTCAGTTGCAACCATGCTCCAGCTGCAGGTTTGGGGCATGTTGGAATATCTCTAATGCACACTGGAGATACCTCTGTCCATAACGTCCAAATGAACTGGAAATTTTTGCACATAGTATTAAACTTAAGCCTTCAAAAGCATATTAGTTTCTAGGGTGATCCTATAGCTCACAGAGGTCTTAAGAGCCCTTTTCTAGGACAGCAATTCATAATTTGGTGTCATATCTCCTCCTATATCTCTCCTAGAAAATACACTGCACTTTAGGATGATAGATACTTGCTTATTAGAGGGAAACAACACTATGATATTTTGGCATCTAGCGGCTTAAGTATCAAATGCAGAGAATTCAAGGACCTGCATTTTCTTGATAGAAGCCTGAGATTTTCTGTGGTTAACAATGTATTTGTCCTTGTGCGTTTCAAATATATTGTGAAGAGATTAGAGCTAAGGCTAAGATTTAGTCATGTGCATTTTTAGTAAAAGTCATGGACAGGTCACAGAGAATAAACAAAAATTCACGGCCCTGTGACCTGTCCATGACTTAGGGATGCCAGGGTTCCAGTTTTCAACTGGAACATCTGGTCGAAAAGGGACCCTCCCCAGCCTGGTGAAAATGAGCGAGTGAGTGAGGGTGGGGGAGAGCGAGCGACAGAGGGAGGGGGGATGGAGTGAGCTGGGTGGGACCTCGGAAAAGGGGCAGGGAAAGGGTGTTTGGTTTTGTGCGATTAGACTAAATCTTTGGTGTTCTGGGGCGTTCCGGGGGCGCAGCCACTGCTCTGTAGGGCGGTCTCTGGGGCACCCAGTAGTACTGGAGGGGGATTCTGGGGTGCCCGCTGGTGCTCAGGGGAGGGGTAGCACAGGACGGCGGCTGCTGCTGCTGCTGGCAGAGGACAACCCCCTGGGCCTGCCAGCCGGGGACCACGGCAGATGCTGCTGGTGGGGGGCAACCCAGGATAGCCACTGTTTGGAGTGGGGGCGGTCCGGTGCGGCTGGCCCCAGGGTCACTCGAGCTGCTCAGGCTGCCCTGGGGTCAGTCGCACTTGCCAGCTGCAGAAGTCAGTGAGGTCCTGGAAAGTCACTCCATGACTTCCGTGACAAACTTGCAGCCTTAGTTCTAGCCAATATGATACTTAATAGACATCCACAGTCATCCCAGAAAATTTATATGGCAAGATATAGAAAACATGATGAGCCAAATTCAGCCCTGGTGTAACAGCATTGACTTCAACTGGCATATAAAAGGAATTAATTTGGTTTCTTGTCTTTAAATAAGCTACTGAAATAACTCTTGTTAAGATCATATTTTGTAGCAAGGCATAATCTTGCAAGAAAGTGGAAATCCACATGGTGTTTAAACATGATGAGTAAAACTCTGGTCCCATTAAAGTTAATGGCAGAACTCCCACCAACTTCAATGAGGCCACAATTTCATCCTATAAGATCCTTGGCAAATGTGTAGTATTTTATATATTTTTGTGTACTTGTTTAGATGTATTTATAATTATTTATACAGCACCATAATTTTGGCGTTCATGCCACTTCATAAAAACTGTAAGATAACAGATGCCTGCCCCAGTGAGCTCATTTGTGTTGGATTTCTTTCCTTCCTCTTTCGTGTTAGACAATGTAAAGTATTTTGAACAGAAGACATTATCCCCAAGATACTCATGTGCATGATGCTGTATCCCGAAGTTGTGGCACTGAGAGCAAGGTATAGAGTGATACAAAATAAAAGCATTGATTGAGAGTATAAGACATACAAGTGGTGGTCCCTTTTAATTAAATCTCTGTTCCTAATTTGGGATTGTTTACCAACAAGGCATTTTTGCAAGTAAGATTTCACTTTATGTCCCATCTCTTTTGGATAAGTCCTATGAAATTTGTTAGACAAAATCTATCTATAGTATTTTTAACGATCATGTAGAATTTAAAAGAGAATAATCTCCTTGCTATAGAATTTGACAGTATGATGCAATAAAATAAAATAAAACAAAACAAAAACAAAAAACTTGAGAAAGTTCATACCTTCAACTTCATTTTCTATTACATTCTATAGGTTTTTACAATAATTTATTTAAAACTCCGTTGGTTTCTTTTCTATTAATTGGACTTACCCAAAAAGGGAAGATAGATGTGCCTTCTCACACATCAATCTGTAAAAGCTAAAGCATCAGAGTTAGATTAACTTTACAATTTTTAAAAAAGGGCTAGATGCTCAACTGGTGTAAACTGGGACAACTCCATGGGCATCAATAGAAAGAACTACACTGATTTACACAAGGTGAGGATCTGGTCCATAGTTTCTATGACTACGTAAATTAAGTTATTTTTTTCTTATGAATGAGCAGTGGTGTCATATTATATGCAAGGTTGACAGGAAAATAAGACATTTGTAGCGAAATGGGTAAACTAATCACTTTTCCTGATGAGTATGTATTCTGGATGAACTAACAAATTTGTTCATCTCTAAGATGCCACAAGTACTCCTGTTCTTTTTGCTGATACAGACTAACACAGCTGCTCCTCTGAAACCTATATATGGACAGAGAATCAAATTTCAGAGTTTCCAAAGAGGATAGTGAACATAAAGGGAGTGATGAAAACCACCTCTTGTACCAGATCACACAAATTTGCAGATAATTATCATGTTCAACCTTGTATGCTAACCTGGTTTCTTGGAGAATGATTTCTAGAGGCCTGTTTTAGATGTGATCCTCTGGGCTTCTAGCCAGAGGTTTCTTACACGGAAGTCATTAGCATACCTGAGAAATATTTTTTGTTGCATTTTATAGTCTACACAATACATTGAGGGTTCCTTTTAAGCTACATGACACTTACAGTAATGTGAAACAATCCTCCTCCATCTAACAGCAGGACTTCAACAGCAGGACTTCAAAGGCAAACCACTGCTTCCCCTCCCAGCTCCACCCCATGCTCAGCAGCTCCTGGAAGCAGCTGGGTTGCTTTGAATTCAACTTTACTTGAGAGCTGTCTTACGGCTTCTAATGCAGCCTTCAAAGTAACATGGCAATGTGGCATGTTCAAAGGAGCCCTAGGAAGTGGTGTTGGGGGCAGGCAGGTGGGGAGAGGCCATAGAGGAGGAGGAGGAATGAAGGAAATAGGCTGATGATAGAGGATGCAGGAAGAAGAAGGAGCAATACAAGTTTTGGTTGCCTTTGCAAGTAATTCCAATATCACTCTATTCAGAATGTGCACCCAACCATCAGCTGATGAAAATCAGCCTAGCTCCCCTGAAGCCAATAGAGTTTTCTGATTTACATCTGTTGACAATTTGGACCAGTGTATACTGGGGGAGATAATATTTTCCTCTGTTAACTTCCTCCCTCTCTGCCCCACTGTGGGTTGTAAGAGTTTCCTCACTAGTTAGTGAAGGACCAGCAAAAGATTGCTTAGCACACAGCTGCGATAGCTACACAAAGTCCAACATGACCAGTCAGAATATGGTTGTGGACAATCAGTGATCTCGTTCATAATCCAGTATATGATAAAGCATCCCCTGCTGTGAGAATGTCATCAAATCAGGATCATATTTTTGGGCAAAAGCTTAATGTTGTGTGTGGTATTATATATACCTGGACATTATAATTAATTCCAAACAGCTCAGTAAGTGGGAATCAATGCATAGATCTCTGAATGGAATAGATCATGCTGCTGTCTAATTGCAGCCTTGTTAGAAATTTGTTTTTATAAGAACCCTATAAGAACGCTAACGGTATGTAATAATACATTCTGGAAGCCCAACTAAAACAACACTGTGCACGCTATAAAAAGAGGAGAGACCTTTTTTAAGCAAAGAAGGAGATCTTTTAAATAGCAGAAATCGTAGCAAAACAAGTAAAGTTCCTCTCTGTATGCCAGCTGAAATGAAACTAGATTCCCTTAGACAGTTCTCTAGGAGAAAACAAACTTCAAACAGCCTTCACACAATGGTCCCTGGTGATACAGGCTTCACAAAAGTGGAATGAGAAACTCAGCAACAACAGAAATGGGGGATGCTTATAAATAAACTTTATCAAATCTTCCAACAAAAGTTAAGAATCCTGAACCAGGCAAGTAACACCAAACAAACCACTACATTTCAGAAGATGATTGTCAAACAGAGGGACCCAAGAGGTAATGAGACTCAAGAAATGAAGACAGATCCATCCACTCAAAGTTTTAAAGACCAAGTTCAGGAGGATAGGACAGCTGAATGGAAATCTGAATAAATGATAAGGGAAATAACAGGAAAGTCTAGAGTGCAGAAAATCAAAGAAACCAATATATATTTATGCCTGCTCCATGAGATATTGTACCAGTATCACTATGTTGGTTAGGTGGTGTGACTTTTTATCAAAAGTTTACGAGTACAGCACCTAGTGTGGATGCAGTTATATCAGCATAAAGGTAATTAGTCCACTTCAGGACTAAGGTATACCAGTATAAGCACCTTTACACTGGCATAACTATATCCCCTCCCATAGAGGGGGGTTGTACAGCTTCAGCTACACCAGTAAAGTCTTGTGTGTGTTGACAAGGACATAGCTGATTAAATGAAAACTTATTAAACAGACAAATGATGCAAAGCAATATCTATCCTTGCTATAGAGATTATTTAAACCTACAGGCATATAAGCGAAAGATTCCCAGCTGGTGTAACTTGTCATAGTAGTTTGACCTCAGTGAAGCTACACAAATTTGCGCAAGCTGTGGATCTGGCCCACAGTGTGTAGATAAGCTACTTCATAAGCCTGGATATAGCCTATCTTGGCCTTCCAGGCTAGGCAAACCACAGTAGACCACAAATATTGAATATGCCCCAAGCTGAGCTATCCATGTGAAAAGCTACCTCTGTGTTAGAAGGCCAAAAGGAAAGGAAAAGTTCCTGAGCAGGGAGCTGCCCTGTGGTATGTTAGGTACTTGAAATGAACTCACATCATGCTGAATAGCTTACATTTCTATACATGCATGTGTGAAGTAGCTGCTGAGGTCAAAAAGTGAGCCCCTGACTTTGCCCTCATTGTTCCTTACTCGCTGAGCTGGAGGCAGTAGTTATACAGGTTTCAGAGTAACAGCCATGTTAGTCTGTATTCGCAAAAAGAAAAGGAGTACTTGTGGCACCTTAGAGCCTAACCAATTTATTTGAGCATAAGCTTTCGTGAGCTATAGCTCACTTATACAGTTGCTTCTGGTGTCTGTTTTAGTATTGTGCATGCATCTTAATAAAGTAAATTTGACTGTTGACTACAACAAGGAGAAAAATATATCTGCCTCCCCAGTGCCAATACTCTGGAGTGTCCCTGGGTTGAGATCACTCCATCTCCTCTCATCTCCATAGAGGACATAGCTCCTAGTCACTAGAAAGAGGATATTTCATTGTAAAATTGGCATCAGCCTTCATGGCTACAAAAACCTGAGTTTGTGGAACAGAAGCTACAGAGGCAATTTTTAAATTGTAGGACGCAGAGTTATTAATATTTTATAACTGGAAACGTGAGACTGCTTTTCTGTTAGACTCTCATCTTGATTTTAAATGGTCTAATTACTTAATTCTCACAGAACTAGGTGTCAGGAGAGTTTGGCTTCTATCCCTGGTTCTGCTACAGACTTTCTCTATGACCTTGATTCTCTGTGTGCCTCAAATATGTTACCTGTGAAATGGAGGAAATAATACTTCAAAGGGATGTTGTAGGAATTAATTCATTCGTTTTTGCAAAGTGCTTTGAAGTCCATTTGTAGAAACACAAGATATTATTTTTATTGTATAAGAAGCAATCCCTGAGGTTTGCCTTTTCCTTCAAACAAATTAAGATGTTCTTTTCTATTCAAGTTCTTATCCTGAGTCCATCAGTGTCATGAATGAATATCTCCCAGTAGCACATTGAGTAATGTGACCAGCATCTGTTAAGTGCGTGTTTTTTTAATTCCATCCTCACCTCCAGGGACAAAGGGTATGTGGAAGGGTTTTGTTTGTTTTAATTTATGTTTGAAGTGCTATAGGTTTCATTAGTAAAGATGAGGTCAAAGATGGTCAAACATCTGCTCAATGTGAGTGGCAGTCAAAAAAGCTGATAGAATGTTAGGAACCATTCGGAAAGGGATAGATAACAAGACAGAAAATATCATAATTCCTCTGTATAAATCCATGGTACCCCCACATCTTGAATACTGAGTGCAGATCGGGTCACCCTATCTCAAAAAAGATATATTGGAATTGGAAAAGGTACAGAGAAGGGCAACAAATATGACTGGGATATAGAACAGTTTCTGTATGAGGATAGGTTAAAAAGATTGGGACTTCTCAGCTTGGAAAAGAGATGACTAAGGGAGGAAGTGACAGGAGCACCCAAACCTGTGTAGAAGTCGGGGGAGCAACCAGCAACAGAACTGGGGGTCCCACCCCCTGCTCGTCCTCTACTGCCCGAGGACTGCCCCCTGCTCCTCCTCTTCCCCTGAACCTAAAAGCCTACACTGCAATTAAACAATCCCTTGGCCTGAGGCCCACGAGCCTGAGTCAGCTGGCACAGGCCAGCTGCGGGTTTTTAATTTCAGTGTAGATGTACTGTAGGTGGGACACATGCCTTGTATGGACCTTCTTCATGTGGGGAACAGAATGGCAGAAAAATACTCCCTAAGATTTGTAGACTCTGAGAAAGAACATCTCCAATGCCCTTACTGACATTGATCTAGTTGGCTTACAGTTCATCACAAGTCTGAATGTATCCAACAGGTTTGGGTTGAAGAGCCGTCTATTTAAAGAACAAGTTATGCTCAGTGCAGTGTCTGGCACTTGATTCTAATCAATGAGAATTATGGGGAGACTGCAATTAATGAAGCCTCACAAAACCTCTGTGAGGGAGGTCAGTATGATTATCCCCATGATAGAATATTGTCATGCTTTCCCCCCCTAAGCACTGAAATAATCAACCTATCATGGGAGGGTTAGTTCAACTCACAAGGGATTTCAGTCATTAGCCTCTGCTGAAACTGCCAACATGGGTGACATCTATGATTTTGTATTTTTGTGATATGGATGGCTATCCTCTAGGAACTAGACAAGACCCATAATAGCTCATTTCATATTAGCCACAATAATGCCAAAAGATAGAAAATGGCTGTCAGTAACTTCCAAACCATTATAATGGGAGTACTTGTGTATGGTAAACAGGGTTTGTTCCTGTGACAAATGATAGGGGGGAGTGGGGTAGCTCCCTTTTATGGACACCCAGCCAGCCACTTAGCTATAAAATCCCTCTTAGCCCTGGTCTACACTACAGGGTTAGGTAGAATTTAGCCGCGTTAGGTCAATTTTATAATGAATGAGTCTACACAACCAACACCATTCCATTGACCTAAAGGGCTCTTAAAATCGACTTCTGTTCTCCTCCCCGGAGAGGGGAGTAGCACTGAAACCGACTTTGCTGGGTCAAATTTGCGGTAGTGCGGATGCAAATCGAGGTTATTGGCCTCCAAGAGCTATCCCAGAGTGCTCCAATGTGACCGCTCTGGACAGCACTTTCAAATCTGATGCACTAGCCAGGTACACAGGAAAAGCCCTAGGAACTTTTCAATTTCATTTCTTGTTTGGTCAGAGTGGCGAGCTCAGCAGCACAGGTGACCATGCAGTCCCCCCAGAATCGCAAACGAGCTCCAGCATGCAGTGAACGGGAGACACTGGATCTGATTGCTGTATGGGGAGAAGAATCTGTGCAGGCAGAACTCCGATCAAAAAGAAGAAATGCTAATATATATGCTACAACAGGAACACACAGCAGTGCCGCTTGAAAGTTAAGAAGCTGAGGCAAGCCTACCAAAAGACAAAGGAGGCAAACGGTCACTCTGGGTCAGAGCCCCATACATGTCACTTCTATGATCAGCTGCATGGCATTCTAGGAGGGGACCCTACCACTACCCCACCACTATCTGTGGACACCTGGAAGGGGGGAGTCTCACGCAACAGGGAGGAGGATTTTGTGGATGAGGTAGAGGAAGAGAAGGAGGAGAATGCAGAGCAGGCAAGCAATGAATCTGTTCTCCCCGGCAGCCAGGACCTTTTCATCATCCTGGAGCCAATACCCTCCCAAGGCGGGATCCCCAACCCTGAAGGCGGAGAAGGCACCCCTGGTGAGTGCACATTTGTAACTACAGTACAGTGTTTAAAAGCAATAGTGTTTAATGTTTGATTTGCCCTGAAGATTTGGGATGCATTCGCGGCCAGTACAGCTACTGGAAAAGTCTGTTAATGTGTCTGGGGATGGAGAAGGAATCCTCCAGGGACATCTCCATGAAGCTCTCCTGGAGGTACTCTGAAAGCCTTTGCAGAAGGTTTCTGGGGAAGGCTGCCTTATTTCGTCCTCCACAGTAGGACACTTTACCACGCCAAGCCAGTAGTAAGTAGTCTGGAATCATTGCAGCACAAAGCATGGCAGTGAATGGTCCTGGGTTTTGGTCTCATTCAAGCAACATTCAGTCCTTATCTTTCTGTGTTAGCCTCAGAAACCATATCATTCATGGTCACCTGGCTGAAATAGGGGAATTTTTGCAAGGGAACAGTAAAAGGACCCCGTTTATGCTGGGCTGTTTGCGCTTGGCTAAAAGGGATCATCCCATAGCTAAGTGGCGGGGGAAGGGGTGAAGGGATTATCCAAAATAGCCACGTGGAGGGGCGTGGGGAGGTATGTGCTGCCCCTCCTTTTAAATGGCAAACCCAACCGGCATTGCTTGCTATGGGAAAGGATGGTGCTGCAGTTTGAAACCATTCTTACATGTTATGCATAAGAAGGCAACACAGCGTACCCTTTGCCTTACCATGGCTGCCTGGAAACCAAATTCTGTTGCCCTGCCGTGTGTGATGTGTCACCATACTGGCAGGCGCTCAATATAAAAGGCAAAATGCGACCATTTGCCTAAAGCACATGTGCTGTCTGCTGAGAATTGCTTGATTCACTGTGAAAGAGTCTCCCTTTTGTTCTCAGAAATGTATCATCTTAAATTTTACTCTCCCTTTTTATCTCCCCCCAGCTGCAAATGTTTCTAGGCTCCCCCATCATCTCCTTCCCTGAGGTTATCTCAGATTAGAAGGCGAAAAAAACGCACTTGCGATGACATGTTTTCCGAGCTCATGCAGTCCTCCCACACTGGTAGGACACAGCTGAATGCATGAACGCATTCAGCGGCAGAGTCCAGGGAAGAATTAAGTGAGCGTTATGAGAAGAGGCAGGACACAATGCTGAGGCTAATGGGGGAGCAAACGGACATGCTCAGGCATCTAGTGCAGCTGCAGAAAAGCCAACAATAGCACAGACCACCACTGCATCCACTTTACAACTGCCTGCCGAAGAACGCTGGGGGGTGGAGACTCCGGGCACCCAGCCACTCCACTCCAGAGGATGGCCCAAGCAACAGAAGACTGTCATTCAAACAGTTTTGATTTGTTGTGTGGCTACAATAAGCAAAGTGCCCTTGTCCTTCCCTCCTCCCCTCTTCCCCCACCCCACCCGGGCTACCTTATCAGTTGTCTCCCTTTTTTTTAAATTAATAAAGAAAGAATGCATGGTTTCAAAACAATAGTTACTTTATTTCCTTTGCCAGCTGTGATCGAAGGGGGGAGGGTGGTTGGTTTACAGCGAATTAAAATCAACAAAGGGGGCGGGTTTGCATCAAGGAGAAACACACATAACTGTCACACCGTAGCCTGGCCAGTCATGAAACTGGTTTTCAAAGCCTTTCTGATGCTCAGCATGCCTACCTGTGCTCTCCTAATCACCCTGGTGTCTGGCTGTTCAAAATTTGTAGCCAGGAGATTTCCCTCAACCTCCCAACTCACCATAAACGTCTCCCCCTTACTCTCAAAGATATTATGGAGCACACAGCAAGCAGTAATAACAATGGGAATACTGGTTATGCTGAGGTCTAATCTAGTCAGCAAACAGCACCAGCGAGCTTTTAAATGTCCAAAGGCACATTCTACCACCATTCTGCACTTCTCAGCCTATAGCTGAACTGCTCCTTACTACTGTCCAGGCTGCCTGCTTAGTGAGCCATGGGAGCAAGGGGTATGCTGGGTCTCCAAGGATAATTATTGGCATTTCAACATCCCCAATGGTAATTTTGTGGTCTGGGAAGCAAGTCCCTTCTTGCAGCTGCTCAAACAGCCTGGAGTTCCTAAAAATGCACCTTTCTTGCACCTTTCTTGCACCTTTTCCGGCCATCCCATGTTGATGTTGGTGAAACGTCCCTTGTGATCCACCAGTGCTTGCAGTACCATTGAAAAATACCCCTTGCGGTTTATGTACTGGTTGGCTAGGTGGTCCGGTGCCAAGATAGGGATATACATTCGGTCTATGGCCCCACCACAGTTAGGGAAACCCATTGCAGCAAAGCCATCCACTATGACCTGCACATTTCTCAGAGTCACTACCCTTGATAGCAGAATGTCAGTGATTGCATTGGCTACTTGAATCAAAGCAGTCCCCACAGTAGATTTGCCCACTCCAAATTGATTCCCGACTGACCGGTAGCAGTCAGGCGTTGCAAGCTTCCACAGGGCTATCGCCACTCACTTCTCAACTGTCAGGGCAGCTCTCATCTTGGTATTCCTGCACTTCAGGGTGGGGGAAAGCAACTCACAGAGTTCCAGGAAAGTGGCCTTATGCATGCAAAAGTTTCGCAGCCACTGGGAATCATCCCACACCTGCAACACTGTGCGGTCCCACCAGTCTGTGCTTATTTGCTGGGCCCAGAATCGGCGTTCCACTGTATCAGCCAGCCCCACTGTCACCATGGTGTCCCAATTGCCACATTCCGTGCTTTCAGGAATGTCTGTGTCCATGTCCTCCTCACAATAGTCCTCTTGCTGCCGTCTCTTAGCCAGGTTCTGCACATACTGCAGTATAATGCGCGAGGTGTTTACAATGCTCACTACAGCAGTGGTGAGCTGAGCGGGTTCCATGCTTGCCATCTATGGTGTCTGCATGGGTAATCCAGGAAAAAAGGTGTGAAATGATTGTCTGCAGTTGCTTTCATGGAGGGAGGGAGGGGAGACTGACGACATGTACCCAAAACCACCCACGACAATGTTTTTGCCCCATCAGGTATTGGGAGCTTAACCCAGAATTCCAATGGGCAATGGACACTGTGGGAACTGTGGGATAGCTACCCACAGTGCACTGCTTCATAAGTCGATGCTAGCCATGGTAGTGAGGATGCACTCCGCCAACTTAATGCGCTTAGTGGGGACAAACACAATCGACTGTATAAAATAGATTTCTAAAAATCGACCTCTATAAAATTGACCTAATTTTGTAGTGTAGACATACCCTTAGTAGCTGTTCTCTATTTGCTTTACCTGTAAAGGGTTAAAAAAGACTAAAGGTAAAAAGAAAGTAGTGGGCACCTGACCAAAAGAGCCAACGGGAAGGCTAGAACTTTTTAAAATTGGGAAAAAACTTTCCCTTTGTCTGTCTGTCAGTTGATCTCCGGAGAGAGGAGACACAGAGCAGTGATGCTGTAAGAAGCTAAACCAGGTATGAAAAATCATCAAATCATACCTAGGAATTGCTTATCTGAAACCCCAGATATGTAAGTAGATCAGGAGATGTCTAGGAAGACGCAATTAGGGTTATTTCTTTTATTTCTTATTGGCTTGTGGACTCCTCTGTGCTAACCCCCCAAATGCTTTTGTTTTGCTTGTAACCATTAAGCTGGACCTCAAGAAAACCATTCTTGATGCTTAATTATTATATTTGCTCTTTTTAAAACTAGCAATAACCTAAGTTCCAGATGTATTTTCTTTCTGTTTGTTTTTAATAAAATTTACCTTTTTTAAGAATAGGATTGTTGGGTTTTTTTGTGTATCCTAAGAGTTTTGTGCATATGTTGTTTAATTAGCTGGTGGCAACAGCTGATTGCCTTTGTTTTCTTTCTCAGCTCTTCCCCGGAAGGGGAGTGAAAGGGCTTGAGGGTACCCCAAAGGGAGGAATTCCCAAGTGCACCTTCCTGGGTCCCAAGGGGTTTTTTTGCACTTCGGTGGTGGCATCATTTACCAAGCCAAGGTCAGAGAAAAGCTTGGGAGATTAATACAAGCCTGGAGTGGCCAGCATTAATTTTTAGAATCCTTGAGGGCCCCCACCTTCTGCACTCGAAGTGCCAGAGTGGGGAATCAGCTTTGACAGTTCCTGTATAAGCTATAGTGTACAGTATGAGTGAAACCAGCCCACTCTAGCCTCTTGTTATGTTGTATCCTACCATTGAATCGGGAATGGACACTAATGACAAATGGACACAGGGAATAAATGTAAAACAACTCTCTCAAACCCCATCCAGGGGTGATGCTTCAAGTATCATATAGCATCTACTCTGCCAAAGACACAAGATATCTGTCCTTTTCACACTTGTACAGCTTTTCATGCTAATAAGGTATTTTGAATGAATTAGAAACTGAAGTGTATTGTTATCGATAGGAACAAGGATGAAAGGGTTGGTGTTAGCTGGCTAATATGCTTAAATGCTGGTTTATTTTTGCCACTATATGGTTACTAGAGTAATTGTATAATTATGTATTTTAGGTATTCTTAAGGCATCTATCTCTTTGCCATACAGGCATTACCATTAGTGACTGCAGACATTGTTCTGTGATGGAATCAACGTTATGGTTGCAGATTCTTTAATTAGTGGCTTTATGTAGAGAGCGCACTCAGATGTGCGCCATAACCATTTCTCATAGTAGTCAATGGGAGTCCTTCCATAAACTTTAATGGGCTTTGAATCAGGCTGAAAGAGAGAGAGAGAGTGTGACAGCGAACGGTAGAATAACATAGTATGCAAAGAATGAATGTAAAGGCACAAGGACCCAATCTGTGAAAAATACTATTTGGGCATTAGGTCTGTTGAGACTCTTTCTTACACAGCTCTCCTATAAAAACTATGACATGTTTTCCCAGGCCCAGTCTATACTGGAAAAGTTATGCTGGTATAGTTGTGCTGCCAAACCCTCTCCACCTACATGCAGATCAGACCAGCGAATGAGTGCTTCCGGCAGCACAGCTTACATCAGGTCTCCCGAATGAAATAACCTATACCAGCAAAAGCACATTTTTGCTGGTATAACTGCATTTGCATTAGGACTTTTGCCAGTATAAAAATATTATAAAAATCACAACTCCAATCAACCTTGCTATACTGGCAAAAGTTTTGAATGTAGACCTGGTCCCAGTCTGCTACAAAGCAGATGTGCATGGACCGCTTTTTTTTCAAATAGAAAGCTTCATTCCATTATCACAAAGATACTTTTTCATGTCTGCAGGGAGGAGTCGGGGGGAGCTTAGATGCCTGACAGAGAATATGATAGATGCTTTAAGGTATTATTTTATGCATTATTTAAAGCAGCCCTTCTTTATCTAAGGCTTTGTCCTCACAGCCAAAAAGTTGTGTTTTTACCACAGAGCAACAAATGTGCATTACTTATCCCGCGGTAAAATCCTGGTGGAGACAAGGCCCTGTAGTTGTACCGCAAGGTAAACCAAGTGAGGTCAGCCACATGCAGGGGGTACAGTGCTGACTTGCCAAAATACCTTGTGGTAAAGACTTCAGCTGCTTTCTCTGCTCTAGGATTTTACAGCATCATGCATTAGTTATCTCACGGTAAAAAATAACAAACAAAAAACAAACCACCTTACATACCTAAAAGCATTTTAAAATGTTTGTGTGATTAAAATGAGGCATTAGCTTTGGAGAAAAAAAACCCTCTGGTTTTATTGAGCTCCAATAATTTTCTCTTTACTACATTCCATTTTGTTTACTTTTTTGGGAGTCTCTTTTCCCATTCTTTTGGTAAATGGAATGAAACTAATAGGTTAGTCACAGAATAAGGTACTACTTGACACAAGTAAAAGTGGCAACAGCGAGTCTAGAATAATGTTATCTGTACGATATGTTTAAAATAATCTTCTTGCATAAGTTACAGCCTTGTGAAAAAATACTTTAATATAAGGTAATCATTGTCTGCTGGTGATTCAGCTCGAAGAGTTTTTGCTTGCTTGGTTACTGGTGCATGCAGCTTTTCAAAACAGTGTAAATGAGCACTGAAGTATTAAAGCACATGGATGCATAGAATGCAAAGAGAGCACGTCCTGTCATATTACATGTGCACCCAAATTGTGTATATACTTATGCTCAGCTAATTTAAATCTGAATAAAGGCCAAGTAAATTCTTTATCTTTCTTCTAACTTCCTACAAACAATGGGACTAACTGTGGTTTTAGTTAATATTCAGCATGAATAAGGGTGGCAGAATCAAACCCTTTCTGCATAGTATGATATGGGCCAGATCCACAACCAGTGTAAGTGGGTGCAGTATCACTGACTTCAATGGAGCTGTGCTCATTTACACCAGCTGAGAACCTGGCTCTGAGTACACAGTTTTTCCTAGATTTTTCTTTTTTATCTGCATTAGGACAAGGATTTTCACACATGCTGTATTCTCATAAAAATTGAATAATTTCACGTGCCTTTTGTATCCCATCACTGCAAGCAAGGATGTGCAGGGAAGAATATTTGCTTCATGAAGAAATATTGCTATGGAGGATGTTCTTTGAGAACAGGGAAGGTAAGCAGTGCACAACACGCCACATTGAAAATATCTATATTGTGAAGACTCGATAGTCACACTGTGACCTGCATGTGGGTTTAAGATAAGCTTGCTGATGGGAGCAAAAGTCAGATGTGCTCATAGGTCAAGGCTAATTTATTACCCATGAAAGATCAGTCCACATGAGCCCAAACTAGTATGTGCTGTCCATAGAATCTTTGTCTCTATTAGTCTCCATTTTGCTGCATTCTCAGAACAGCAATGAAATGGTGGCACACAGGGGAAACTGAGTGGCTAAATAATATAGTGTGCATTCAGCAGTATCTTGCAGTCACTGCCCTATGCCTCACCAAATGTACTGTACACCACTTGCTTCTTTTCACATGAAAGAAAAAATAAAGAACAGGGGAATGAAAAATGTGCACAAGAGAAATGAATGTTTTAAAAATAATAATGTAATGTTTGGGAAAGTATATTTTTAATAAGATGCTTGGGATCTCAGATGTAAATATGTCCCAAATGCCAATGTGGTTTGGATTATTTTTCCCCCTGGCCTCTCAAAATACGCAGCAGTCCTGACAAATCAGTGTAAATGTCCATAGAGTACATGAGCCCTGTTCCAGGCAGCCTAAGCTTATATGGGGTTGAGGGAGCCAATTTGTTTTTTAATGGGTGGTTCACCCTTTGTATATTTGAAAAGCTTGCTCTCTCCTCTCCCCACCCCCTTCTCTCTCATTCTGCTTGTGTACGCTTCAGGGCTCAATTCTCTAAGACTATATGCTGCTTCCCACCCACCCCCGGCCAACTCATTCACCCACAGAACACAACAGCATAACTTCCATCGACTTCCATGGGAATAATTTGTGTTTCCTGTGTATATGTGTGACTGCAATGGGAGTTATTTGTGTGTGTGTGTTTGCAATTCATATCCTGTGTGTGAGATTGTGGGACTATATGATTTTAATGGGAGGTGCAAGCACACACAGAAAATAAGCATAGTGAGTTACTCATATCCTGTGTGCAGAGAACAGGCCCATAGGCATAACAAACAAAATTCTGTTTATTTTAGAGGAGGGGTATGGTGGGGAACAAAATTAAACGCTAAATCACGTTCAAGAATTAAGCCCTGGTTTGGGGCTTATTTTGTGAATTAGGGAGTGAAATGCCCAGTGATTAATCTCTAAAGACAATCCACCCTCCTGGAGTCTATTATTTCAAGAATGTTTCTGCAAAGTTATATTTACCTGCAAAGCCCACTGGTGTACAAGCCCCAGTAAGTGGCATGTGCTCCCCTAGTCAGGGTAACTTTAAATTAAAATTGATTCATTTGCCTTAAGCAGCATCTAGAGAGTTATTGAGAGCAATAAAAATGAAAGCAACTTTTGAGAATACAATGTGTGTATTTTGTAAGTCTCCCATCTGTGTGTGCTAGTGCTGACAGTTTTGGGCTCCCCGCAGTGCTACCCCTCCCCTCAACTCTCACAAGTCAATTTTGAATGGAACTAGATAACCTATAGCTCCAGCCGCAGTATCTATTTAAGACAACTATATGCCAGATAGATCATATTCAGAGTGAACATGAGACCTTACTTTTCCCCTAAAAACTTTTCACATGACCACTATCATATGGCATTAGTGAGAAAGACGAAGAGGAGAAAGGGCCAGAAAAAGAAAATGAAGAGAGAAGACAAAGGAAATAAATCTAGGAATCATGGCATGGAAGAGTTATGAGACTATCATTAGAGTCAGACACATCTGCGCTAAATAATTTGAGTATACAGCATTTCGAGACATAGCAGTGGGAAGGTGCCTTAAAAATCCCACAGAGAGATGGACAAATTTCAGTGTAGATTAAACATATATAAAGCCAAATTCATTCCTGATCCTTACCCATGCAACCCAAATGAAGATATGGGTAGGTTATACAGGTGTAAATGAAAGCAGAATTTGGCCTAACTCTTTGTATAATGCTTCATATGATTGATGTTGCCATACAGTACATAGCTTAAAGAAATAATTATAATGAGCCTATTGTGTCATCAGTTTTCAAGCAAAACTCTCCATTATGTTCCATCAATGGCTTCTTATGGCCCACTGTGTACACAGTGAGTCTAAGTAGCTAAGTTTTTACATATAGTACGTGTGTGTGTGTGTGTGTGTGTCTATGCGTATGTGCACATGCAATAACTCAGACACATATTTTTTTTTAATATAAGTGGCAACTCTCGAGCAAGATCTGTGAAAGATTTCCTTTCCAATGTTTGCGCTGAACTCCCTGGTGGATGCTCTTTGGAGCGGGAATTGGAATTGACTCATCCAACCGGAGTCTTATTATACCTTCCATATAAGAGTCAGGTCACGCTGAAATGCAAGGTGCACATCTGAGCTTATATGAACGGTGTGACTGAACTGCTGCAGATAGGGTTGTACTGTGAAAACAGGTTCACTGGTTCATGCATAGGCAGGTGTAAATTATGAGTCCCCCTGCTCCCAAGGGGATAAACCCTGAGGAAGGCATGTTATCCTCCTTCATGCCTCCTGCCAGTGGAAGGCAGCTTTACTTCCCATCAGGGCTCCTTAATCTCTATCTAGGTATTTCTATGGCTGTCGTTCTCAGAGTATCTGAGCACCTCACAAGCATGAGTGGACTAATAGCCTCACGACACCCCTGGGAGTAGGAAAGCATTATCCCCATTTTACAGCTGGGAAACTGAAGCAAACAGTAGATTAAGTGAATTGCTTAAGGTCATGAAGAAAGTCTGAGATGAAGAAGCTGAGAATTAGTCCCAACTCTCTTGAGTCTCAGTCTAGCACCCTGTAGAGTAGAACATCCCTCCTCCCCTGCTACTATGGACTGCACAGGACCTCTGCTGAATCAGCACATCCCTCAGCCTTCCTGGCCATGCCCCTTCCCAGTCGGCACTCCCTACTTTTGGTCTGATTTGCTCCTGCTCCCCTCTCAGAGTCAAAGGGAGCACATGTAGGGGTTCTGTCACACCGCCCTCCTCCCTTGGTGGGCGTTCCATGGCTGGGGAATGCTCCACTAAGGTCCATGTTCCCAGTAGCCTGAGTAGACATTACAGTAAATTTAGCTCAGTATCTGAGAAGGGTGTGGAAGTATTGCAGTTCTAACTAAAGCAGTTACTTGTTTAAATTAAAATAATATACACGGGCTAATGTTTTAAGATGAAATACCCTTATGACTAGACAAAGAAATGGACACCAGACTATGTGTGTATCCCAGAACATTTCACACATACAAGTCAAGTTATTTAAAAAAAAAAACAAAAAAAACTAGTCCAGACATGTGGAGATGTGATTTCTATAAAAGCCACTTCAGTAATAATTAATTATGCTTAGAATTATATAGGGTTATATTCTGCAATCTTCACTCATGCTGAGCATCTTATTTTAGTGTTCTAATGATATCAGTGGGATTACGTGAGGAGTAAGGTATTTCTCAACATAAGTAAGTATGGCAGAATTTGGCTCATAATTTATATCTTCAACGCACTATAAAAACACTAAGTCAAATTCCTTGCCTTACTCATGGAAAAACTCCCATTGACTTCAGTGGGGGGTTTCAGACATAAAAAAGCAGGAGCTGGCCCCTGGACTAATTTATTTTGGAGAAGGTTGGACGTTTAAATGGTCAAGTTAAGACACAATTAGAGTTACACTGGTTTCTTCCCCTTAATTCAGAGTTCCCGCGGGTGTGTTTATTAACCCCAGGAGGGGATATTTTGTTGCCTTGTTAGCCATAATTGCATTTTGTTTAACTAGATCATTTAAAAAGAAGTCCCTTCCTAACATGGCCATTTTTATGGATCTTGAATATTTGTAAGGCTGCACTATTCCTGCTCTAACTTGGTTCTTTGTATATGCGAACTGTTTTTGATCAGCTATATTTTAACCTACAAATACAAAATATGAAGGTTAGCTGTGGGGAATATAACCCAAATGATCAATTCAACAAGAGTAGAAAAGTATTTTAAAGATACAGAAATAGAGTCCAGGTATAAGTAAACATTTTTATCGCGTTAGTTCCATAATGCAGCATATGTATGGCTTATAAATTAAAGTAATAAAAAGCAGGATAACATCTGTTCTATAGTATGTGAATAGGGGGGGGAATTTGGACATTTGAGAAGTTGTTATACAGACATTATATTCTACATGGGAACATATGAAGAGTGTTTGTAGTGAAGAGAACTTCTGATGCCTACTTGTATTTCTTTTTAAATGTAAACATCTGCTTTAACATTCTGGTACATGAATGCTGTAACTTCTGCTGCAAGTTAATTTTAAAATCTGGATTAAAATAAACAGGCTACAGTTTCTAACTGAAGAATCAAGGTGTGTACTTTTTTCAAATACCTTTCCATAACCTATTTAATGAAATATCTTCAATATATCCCCACTGTACCTTGCAGATAAAAAAATCTAAGCTTCCGCTATGTAATTCAAATAAAATGTGCAAGAAATATGTCCTGACCTGGCACAGGATTTTAAAGCTTCCCAACTCCATATTCATTATTGTGTTAGCCACTAATCATTGCAACTAATAAAATCCCATGGTAGGCTGATTGCTTAATTCTAGATCAAAGCCAAGACTTTTTTTTATTCATATCTTGAGAGATGAAGGATGTAATTGAGTTCATGTATGGGCTGTTAAGTAACTTGAATATTTACTTCATACTTAAAACTGCTTCCTGAGCTGGTGTGGTAGCTCTTTTATCCAGTGGTATGAAGTTCAAACAGTAACACTACTGAAAGAGAGCTATAAAGAGGAATAGATTGTGAATTCCTGCATCCTGATTACCAAGATAAGAGGGTACTTGGGAGTGGAAGCAAAGGTGGTGAGAGCTAAATTAGCTGTCTTCCTGGAGATAAAAAGTTTGTTTCCTTAAGAGAAAAGCCTAGCTAAGCAACTGCCTATCCCCTTTCAAAGTTATATGCTCACTGCTAAGCCATCAAGCACCAAGAAATGAATGTAGTATTCTAAATAAAGTATTGACCACTCAAAGCAATGAAAATAAATTATTTAAACCAATACATGAATACGACTGTCTTAATATAATTCTGAACTTGTGAATGGTTTCATTATTAATCAGCAGAAACAAATACCGCCAGTCAGATCAATAACTAATAACCCTGGTGAGTGCCTGCCTTACAGATGTTTGCATCATTGGTCATGTGCATGTACAGTTGACAAATCTGAGTGCAGAGCAGGGGTAACTGTGCATGGAATTCTGTGCACACGTCAGAAAACAATCAGACTGACTATTGGAATCTATTAGTAAAAATCTTGCTAAGTCTCTTATAGGACGAGGGGGAGGGGGTTTGGAAATATTTGGCATGACATTGTAATTTTGATTTAATTGATGAATAAGGAGAAATAGCTTATGAATAATTCTGTTAGGCTCAG
Organism: Natator depressus; assembly: GCF_965152275.1. Taxonomy (NCBI): domain Eukaryota; kingdom Metazoa; phylum Chordata; order Testudines; family Cheloniidae; genus Natator; species Natator depressus. The sequence goes on from NC_134236.1 coordinate 35,873,687, forward strand.
GAAAGAGAATGAGATTATAGCTATCTAACAAGTCCCTCACACCATGATGTGTCTCCAGTAATTTACCAGAAATAAGAGGCTAACAGACTGACAATCATATAGGCCACATAAGAACCTCCTCCATCATCTTCTCTCCTTCCCATTCTCCTGAACTACCTTAAGCAAAAGCACACTAATCAGAAAAATAGAAGACAAACTGGGATATCAGAAAAGATATACGGGGTGGTACAACATACTGGCACCTCTGTGTAGAATCTGAGCTACCGTTGTTTAAAACAATGTTTAGTTGTTAGTGTGTTGCGCAGGAAACCGCAAATGTGAACCAAGTATAAAAAAGTTGAAGAAATGTCTATTTGGGTCTGTAGAGAGCCTGGAACAATAGCTTTGAGAGGTGTTAACTGCTTCATTCACATCAATGAGGTGTGAACTCTGATGTCTAGTAATGATGATTTAAATGCCAACATTATTATCTATTTCATTCCTCATGTAACAAAGAGGACCACAGTTCTTCACAACTGCTGAGAGTGACATAACATTTTAGTGTCAGCAAGGGTGATGTTTGGGAGATGCCACCACTTCCCCCCTCCCTCTCAAGAAGGAGTCAAGCCCAAGTCTAGCAGACACTATGGGCAAATTCAAGCCTCACTAAGGTGGAACCAAGATCAAGCTGCTTAGTGGAGCTTAGCTCACATACACAAACATATTTTAAACCTTGGCATAATCTAGTGTGTGTTGCATATCACTGTGACAATTCAAACAGCCAGAGCTTAATGAGGAGCACCACCAGGAGTTCTCCCTGCCCCCCAGTCTGACTCTTGGATGTAAGATAGCACAAGGAAATGACCATGGATAGATTGGGGGTAATGAGCTGCTCTCTAATCAAGATGCATCAAAGACTTGTTTTTTTGTTTTCTGGTAGGAAAGAAAGGATGGCTTTGTAGTTAGGGCACTGGATTGAGAGTAACCAGATTGAATTCCTTGCTGTGCCACAGATTTCTGGAGTGACTTTGGGCAAGTCACAATCTCTGCACTTAGTTCTCCATCTGTAATATGGGGATGATACTACTTCCTTATTAATAGTGGTTTTGTAAAGACAAATTCATTAACCTTTCTAGGACATTAGGCAGGGTCGGATTAAGACCTTTAGAGGCCCTAAGCACTGAAAAGATTATGGTGCCCCCCCATATGTAATTCAAAATAAAAACAATACTATACCATAAGATAAAATTTTATTTTTTGAAGTGACACAAAACTTACATGTATGCTGAAATTAAAATAGCTTCTTTCTAGATTTTCTGATTGCAAAATTCTGGATAAATTCATCAAAGTTGACTCGACAAAGCATGTCCGCTTCCATACACACTAAGGAAAGTGAATCAAGTCTGTCCTGACACATTGTTGTTCTCTGAGGGTTTTTTATTCTTTTCAGCTGAGAAAAAGAGCGTTCTGCGGAGCAGTTAGTAATCATCAATGTTAGAAAAATACATAGTGCGATCTCTACATTTGGAAATACACACTGTATTCCGTCTTTCAATATTGTGTCATGAAGATCAATGTGACTGAATTTCATTTTTCCTGTTTCGTTAAACTTTGCGCTCATATAACAGTGGAACTGTCATAATTCTCCGCAGAGATTCATGGTCAAGTCAACAGGGTATGAGTCAACTGGCTTTTGGGATCCTTGTGAATATTGTTCTTCAGATAAGTCCATACTGTTTAGAAAAGAAAATCTACTTGATACTTCTTGGTACACTTCACCTCTCCTCTTCATATGAGCGTCAAGTGTATCAATTATAGCATACTAAGTAGATATGCAAAATTTGTCTCTAGGATTCAATGCTGTTTCTCTTGCACTGCTATCATTTGCTTGTTTTTTCCTGATTCACTTGTGGAACTGGGCTTCTTTGTAGTTAGTAACAAGCAAGACATCTTTTGATATGTCTTCAAATCTTTCAAAATCATTCCTCAAAGTGTGTAAGTGGCCTGCTAATGATTGACAGAGGTCTGCACATGTTTTCAAATCCAGTTCTTTTTCTTGGATAGCTTGACTTGTGTGGTTAAAGTGTTGTAAAATTTCATTCCACATGGTCAACAAATTAAAACAACGTACACTATTTTTATGTGTGTGTGTGTATATATATATATATATATGAAAAAAAACAAATCAAGTACATATAACTCAGAAGAATATATCAATAATAAAACATAAATTTATTACAATACATGACAGGATCTGATTTCCTCGCATTATTTCGATCTACGTTAGTAGGAAGCCCCAGGGTTTAGGTGGAGATAAGTAATAAAAAGAGAACAGAAAAATGGGGGAAGATGTGTAATGGCGTGTAAGGAAGTCTAAGAAAGTTTTAATTTTTCCCATGATGACTACTTCGATACTTTTTTGAAATATCAAATATCAATTTTTTTCAAAAAAAAAATCTCATTTTTTTTGGTGTCCCGTGCTTTGGTGGTGCCCTAAGCATGCGCTTAGTCTGCCTATTGGGTAATCCAGCCCTGACATTAGGATACTAGAGTGTTGGAAACCAGAGAGATAGAGAGTGAAGACACACAGGATGATGTATGGAATTTTCAATATGGAGGGAAATATAGATATCATTATTCAGCATTATGATCCTATCAGTATTAGACAAGGGAGCTATAATTTTATAAAAACAAATGCATTGTGTTCACAATGCACTATATCCACAATGTATCCACGAAGTTTAGGTATTTTCTTTCAAATTAGTCCAAATAGAGGCAACTTTTCAGACATCAGTGTTCATGAGGCTATGGGAAAGCAGGTAAGTGCAATTTCACTAGTCATTGCTCCGCTTCCCATGCACTGAAGAAAGGGGGTGTCATTTTCTCTGATTATGGCTAGCACCAGAGACTTCAGTTGGAGAAGCTAGGAACTTCTCAGCAGGCTGATGTGGTTTATCATAACCCCTAATAGTTTGAGATTGGATTAAATCCTGAAGCAGGTGCTGTAGGGCCTGCTACTGCTCTCATTGAGGTCAATGGAAAAAACTCCAATTGACTTCAGTGTATATTGGATCACGTTCTAAATGCTTCATGCAGAACAAAATGAAGTAACTGTGGATTCAATGATACACATTATATTCAAAGAGTAACTCTGATGTTTCTGTGACAAGAGATGGGCCAAAGGCAGAACCATTTATCCAACCCTTCCCACCACCCAGCTCAGACTTTGAACATTTTGATAAACCATGGAATATCAGGGGTGGAAGGGACCTCAAGAGGTCATCTAGTCCAACCCCCTGCTCAAAGCAGGACCAATCCCCAATTTTTGCCCCAGATCCCTAAATGGCCCCCTCCAGGATTGAACTCACAACCCTGGGTTTAGCAGGCTAATGCTCAAACCACTGAGCTATCCCTTGCCCCAAAATGAGCCTTCGATCCAAACCACCCTTAGTTTACAAAACCAAACCTTGACGAATAAGAAAACTGCTATAAGAGATCACAATTATCATGCAATTTCCTGTGACTGCCCTCAAAGAAGCCCTTCACTGGACTCAGCACAGTTCTACTCCTCCGCCCATTAGCAGGCCACCCCACTGAGTAAATCATTTTCACTGCTCCTTACAGTGGTTTCCAGATGCACTAAGTGTCACTATAAATGAACTAAGAAACAGACCCAAACTGGCTCATCTTTTCTGAACCTAACCAAACTCAAGTGATTTGGATAAATTGGGACTAAATCAATGAAACCCTTTGTTGGGGGCTTGGTTTTATAAAAGCAAAAGCCATAGAATCATAGAATATCAGGATTGGAAGGGGCGTCAAGAGGTCATCTAGTCCAACCCCCTGCTCAAAGCAGGACCGATCCCCGACTCAATCATCCCAGCCAGGGTTTTGTCAAGCCTGACCTTAAAAACTTCTAGGGAAGGAGATTCCACCCCCACCCTGGGTAACCCATTGCAGTGTTTCACCACCCTCCTAGTGAAAAAGTTTTTTCCTAATATCCAACCTAAATCTCCCCCACTGCAACTTGAAACCATTACTCATTGTTCTGTCATCTGCTACCACTGAGAACAGTCTAGATCCATCCTCTTTGGAACCCCCTTTCAGGTAGTTGAAAGCAGCTATCAAATCCCCCCTCATTCTTCTCTTCTGAAGACTAAACATCCCCAGTTCCCTCAGCCTCTCCTCATAACTCATGTGTTCCAGTCCCCTAATCATTTTTGTTGCCCTCCGCTGGACTCTTTCCAATTTTTCCACATCCTTCTTGTAGTGTGGGGCCCAAAACTGGACACAGTACTCCAGATGAGGCCTCACCAATGTCGAATAGAGGGGAACAATCACGTCCCTTGATCTGCTGGCAATGCCCCTACTTATACATCCCAAAATGCCATTGGCCTTCTTGGCAACAAGGGCACACTGTAGACTCATATCCAACTTCTCATCCACTGTAACCCCTAGGTCGTTTTCTGCAGAACTGCTGCCTAGCCATTCGGTCCCTAGTCTGTAGCGGTGCATTGGATTCTTCCGTCCTAAGTGCAGGACTCTGCACTTGTCCTTGTTGAACCTCATCACATTTCTTTTGGCCCAATCCTCCAATTTGTCTAGGTCCCTCTGTATCCTATCCCTACCCTCCAGCGTATCTACCACTCCTCCCAGTTTAGTGTCAATTATAAGCCATTTGATAAGGCTTTGCAAAGCTGCCACCAGTTTTGCCCTGTGACTCGTAGTTTTGAATCATTTGGCTCTGATTCAGCAAAGGACTTAAGAACTTGCTTTACTTAACAGTCACAGGGATGTGAGGAGGTGTTTAAAATTAAGCACTTGTTAAGTGCTTTGCTGAACAAAGATGATATGCAGAATCAAGGCCTACATATCTCACAAAGTTATTATTATTTAGAAGAAAACCTGTACTTTGTTTTGTATATTTGATAAAGAATAAATCTTAGTGTGGGTTAAAAGGTCCGTTTTTAATCCTAACATTCTGGTTTTAAATTACTCCGCAGGAACTCCAGTTTAAATCTCTGGGTATTTTGCTTGAATAAGGACTACAGGATCGGGCAGCCCATGATGTTTTAGAATGTTATACTTTTATGATCATCTAATTAAGCAAACTGGTTCATTACAAGCAACACTAAGGTGCTAATTCAATTCCCGCCTGTGATTTTTTTTTTCCAAGCTTGTTTACCTGTGAAGCCATGTGTAACTAAAGAAAATCCCCACAGCAAGTGGTGGGAGATAGAGGGGGAAGAGGCCTCACTACTACATTTATTTCAGCTTTAGTCCAAAATCTCCAAGCCCCCAAGGTTTAATTATCGTGTGCAGTGTAGTGTTGAATAGGAAAAAGGGACTGTAGCATGATGGAACGATTTTCACACTGATACCCACAATGGAACTGGAGCATTGGGAAGGCGGGGAGAGAGGGCAGTAAGGTTCTAAACTCATTTGAAGTGAAGAAGGAGAAAAATACCTTGTAGAGTCTCAACACATTATGAGTGGAATTATAAATATTAACTTTTTTCTTCATCTCTCCTGTGTGAAATGCATCTGTGGGTTTATTGCAGCAGAGTAAACAAGCTTGAATCTCAGAAGTTTAAGTTAAAAAAAACACCACCACCACCACCACCTTTCCTCAGCCTTTGTACTTATCTCATTTGAAGTTATGTTACTGGTTAGCAGAACTAAAAGGTGAAAAAGACCCCATACTATTATGCACTTTACCACATGTGTGACCTGAAGAGGATTAAAGGTTTGTTCAATCTCTATTCATAGCATTCTTAAAGGCTTTTTTTCAAAGAACTCTTTAAACAAAGGTTGCCAAACTAAGCACTTCTTTTGTTGCTGCTTAGCTGAGGTCTATTGTCAATTAGTAAGCAACCTTTTCAATTCAGTGTAATTGGGGCTTTCAGTTCTAATTACATTATATAGAGAAATGTGAATAAAATAATAATATGTCTATAAAATATCCATGGATGGAATATTTAATATAACATACTGTTATAACACGTTCCATGTTCTACCACAGACTTGGCTGCAATTCCAGAGTACCTTGAGTCTATAGGTCTATAAAAGGCTTTGATGCTTGCAAATGTAATATATAAATAATAATTATAGTCAGAACTGGAGTGAGTGCTGTGGTTAAGGTTGTCTCGGTCACTGATATATTTTTGAAACTTTTGTTTTTTAGCCTGAGATTTTCCAAGGTTTCTCTCTGTTTGAAGGTGAATACTTTGGGAAAGTTTGAGCAAAAGCAGTTCTGCCATTTTTGAGTGCGAGGTGACTTGAAAAAATATATACTTTACCCATTCTTGCAATCTTTTTTTGGATAGGAGGGTCTGCTGAAACAGAAAGTTGGCATTTGGTAAGAAAAGAGCCCTTGCTGGGAAGAACTTTCATGGGCTCCGGTGAAAATTCATTTTGATGTGACTGAGCTATGGCCATTGGAAAAATCATATGTTGTGCACACAGTATATTTTTGCCTTTCTTGCTAAGTTTGAAAAGCGCACAGGTAAGGAATGATTTCCAGATTGTGGAATTTGCACCACCCTGCTGGAACAGCTGCAGACCCCCAATAAACCTGCTGAAACACTTTTCTTTTACATAGGAAGGTCTTCAGAAGTAGGGTTCTCTTACTTTAGTGGTTCACAGGATGGGAGACTATGACTGGCTGGAGTGCTTGGGATAGCAAAACTGGGGTCTGCAGTGGTTCAAAAGGTGAAAACAACATAGCTGTGGGGCAGAAGAGATTCCTAGGTGCTCTCGGAGCAGAGGCTTTGAGATAGTAGAACTTAGTAGCTTTGCAACACAGGGAGCTTCCCCAGCTCCAATCCACTGAACATCCACAAAAAGCAGGTTCCCCCTCCACAGAATCAGAAGCGCCACAAGGACAGAGCTCCTCCACCTCAAACCTTGCCAGACCAAGGCTCCTGCCCCTGTGGGTCTTTGAAATGTTGAGGAACATTCTAACTTCTGTATGTTCCCTTGGGGGAAGATCCAAAGTCAATGACTTCAATAAGGCTATGACAATTTATGTCAGCTGAGCAGGGATGAAAGTAAAATGGAGCTCTTACCAATACAGGACAGCTCTGGCATTCCCCCCTCCCCTCGGAAGGGGTGGGGCCTCGGGTGGAAGGGGCGGGGCTGGGGGTCAGCATCCCACAGCCAGTCCATCTGAGCTCCCTGGCCCATGCCGCCCGGGGCTCCAGTGACAATTTAAAGGGCCCGGGGCTCCGGGCAGCTACTTCTGCCATCACCACCCCCCACTGTTGGCGCCGGGGGGGGGCAGAAGGGGTAGTGACATTAAAGTGCTGCCCCTTTTGTGCCCCCCATCAGTGGGGTTGTCGCTGCCCCTTTTGCAGCCCCCCTCCATTGGTAGGGACCCGTCAGGGCCGCCAATGGGGGGCGCAAAAGGGGCAGCAACGTTAAAGCACTGTTGCAGCAGTACTTTAAAGTCAGGGTACTGGCCTGTATTGGGGGCTACCTTTTACCAGTACACCGTACCGGCCCGTACCACCTTACTTTCATCCCTGCAACTGAGGATCTGCCCCTAGGTCTTTAGCCTCTGAAGTCTTGCTTAGAAGCCTTAATAAGCTCTGAAGGTGGAACATAGGTTGACTAGGAAAGTATATGGAGCTTATCGTAGAGACCTAAAAGTTCTACAAGTTACATAGGGAGTTGCTTGATCTCCGTGGCTTCTCTTAAGCCCCTCTCACCCTGTCTGCTTCTTCAGGGCTATAGAGCTCCTAAGCTCCTCGGTGCTTTTCCTCCTCCGCACCAGCTCAAAGTGAGAAGCCTTACAGAAATTTGCAGCTCTGCGGGGCTGTAGGAGCAGCCTGGGCCAATGGCAACCACCGATGTTCTGGAGCTCTGAGGTTCTTTAAATGACTGCAGAAGGCAGGAAGCAGTAAGAGGGGCATGTTTCAAAACTTTAAACTGAGAGAGGATCTAAATATTTGCAACTCGGGAAAGCTATGATTATCCAGATAACCTCCACTTAGCCTCTGTAGTGACCCCCTGAGAATAACAATCAACTCTGAGACAACATTCTCCATTCATAGAAAAACAGTTCATCTTATGAGTTACCACAAAACTAGAATTCTTTACACTGAATCATGGTTGAACTCAGAGTGACTTTTCTAAATGTAAAATAATCGACAGTTTTAGGCTTTATTTTAAGGTCCTTATGAAAAAAAGATGAAGATTGGAGGATGGCTATGGTAAAAATATATCAGTCAAATTTATTTTTTTGAATTGCTGTTATCTCCTGTGGACTTCTTAAAAACTTTTTAAAAGTGTCATATCCCAAAATAAGGGCTTGTCTGCATTGGAAAGTTTTACCAGTTATGCTGGCATAGTTAAACCAGTCTAGTTATACCGGTATAATCCCCATGTGGACACTCTTGCTCTGGAATAAGAGTGGCTTTTTTTCAGTTTAGTTTAATCCCCTTCCAAAGTGATGAAAACTAAACCAGAAAAAAGGCACTTTTATATTACAGAAACAGAGAGTCCACACATGGAGTTAAACAGGTCTAACTATAACAGTTTAAATTCACACCTTATCTTATACCAGTATAACTTTCCCTTGTAGAAAAGCCCTATATTGTGACAGGACCAATCATATTTATACTTTTACTCCTGGGAGAATTCTGTGCCACTGCGCATGTGCAGAATTTATGTCCCCTGCAGATTTCTTTGCTTTCTGATGGGAAAGCAAAGGGAAACCACAGCAGTATGCTTCAGGTAGCTGACAGAGAGGTAGATCACTGTGGGGAAGAGAGGGTGGACTGGGGAAGAGCCGGCTGGTGACTCCTACCCTGCACCAGGCTCAACTGCTAGTCCCGGCTGGGCTGGGGAGGGCAGGACTTCCTCTTCCCCTGCATGGCATCCCAGGACGTGTCAGACCCACCCCCAGATTCCTCCCCTGGCTGTAGAAAGTTCTGCAAACTCTACCCCCCCCCCCACCGCACTTCCTGCACCCATCACTCCTCAGCTGCAGGGGGTGGGATCTGCCTAAGCCCCATGCATCCAGACCCCCTCATACCCAGACCCTCCCACTGAGCCTCACCCCCATGCACTCAGATCACCCCCCAATGAGCCCCACTCCCCCTGCATCTGGACTGTCCCAACAAGCCACCCACACCTGGACCCCCACCCTGCCGAGCCCCACTCCCCGAGCATCTGTACCCCCCCACTAAACCCCCCAACACCCAGACCCCTCTGCTGAGCTGTATCACCCCCACACCAGACCCCCACAATGAGCCCCAACCATCTTCACCTGGACCCCCCGAAGAGTCCCATTACCATTGCACCCAGAACCCCGCAACAAGCCCCATCCAGATCGCCGCTGCACCCAAATCCCCCACTGAGCCGCCTGCACCAGATTGTCCCACACAGAACCCTCTCAACACACACCTGGATCACCGCACGCTAAACCCCTCCACACTGGGATCCTGCCTTGCTGAGCCTGCCTGCCCACACCTGGTGCACCTGGCATGGAGGGGCAGGGCCCTGGGGTGTTTCTGGGGCAGGCCCATTCCTTGCACTCTGTCAGTGTTGGGTGCAACCTCACTGCTGAGTCCATGTCCCATGGGGAGCTACACACAGATCTCCCACCTCTGAGCAGCCAGTGGTCTGTACTCTCCAATACTATGCTGGAGCCTCCACATTTATTTGAGAAATAAAATTTGCAGAATTTTTCAGAATTTTAAAATATTGTGCACAGAATTTTTAATTTTTTGGCACAGAATGCCCTCAAGGGCATACTTTGTTGCTTTCATGATTATTTTGTAAAATGCTTGATTTGGCTTTATGTAACAACCATGCTTCCTGTTAGCTTATTTATCCTTACAAGCGGAGCCGTCCCGTCGATAGGACGGACCGGGGCAATCACCCCGGGCCCTGCACTTCAGGGGAATGTGGCGGGGGGGCGTGGAGAAGACAGCCTAGGCGGTTAGCGGGGGGCCTGGCACTGGCAGCAGAGGTTGGGCCCACACCCCGCACTCAATGGCCTGGAAGTTATTTCTTTTTCTTACCCGCAGCCCCCTGGACTCAGTCTCAGTCTCTGCAGCAGCAGTGAGCGACCTGGTCCCAGCCCACTCCACTCAGCTCTACCAGCTCCTGGCATCGCCTGCCGCTGCAGGATCCCAGCGCCCCCCAACCGCAAGTGCCAGGGCAGGTGGACCCAGGTTGACCCTGACCCTTCCCTTTTCCAGCAGGACCCTCCATCAGCACGGGGGGCCCTTTGTCCCTAGCACAGGTGAGTGCCAGCCAGTAGTCTCCATCATCCCTCACCCATTGCCCAGCAGTGGTGTCTTTCCAGTGCCCCACACCTCCCCCTTCCACTGCCCTTTCTCCCCTCTCCCAGCACTGGGTGAGGTCCTCCAATGCCACCTGCAGGCCAGGGCCAGCCCTTATCACCCCTCTGCCTCAGAGTCCTCTTTGCCTTTCAGCTCTCCCGCCTTTGAGTCCCCTCCCTGCAGTACCAGGATCTGGGGTCCCACAACTCTGCTCTCTCCACCACCCACTAGGACTGGGATTCTCCATCCATCTGCTTTTCTGCCTCCCTTCCCCCTCCCAGCCCCCAGAGAAAACAGATCTTAGAGCACCTCCTCCATGCTGGAGGGTCCTGGGGTCCCCCAGCACCAGAGCACATATAGGCCCTAGAAGAGCCCCCCCCAGTTCCCGAGACATGGGTTCTCAGTATTGCAAATGTGTAATTACATTTTTAAAAAATCCACTCAGGGTAGCGAGACCATGTGCACCTGGGAAGTGAGTTTGCTGCAAGGAAGTCCAGGAAGGTGGATTTCAACTCATGATCGGTCAGTTTTTCTGGTTTTTTAAAATTATATAAACTTCATTATAATTATAAAAAAGAACTACAGAATAATATAACAACATTCTAATTATACAGCTGGGTGCTGTCAATGTTTAACCTATGGCCAGCAGCTGCCCTTGAAGTTCACTGTAACCAGATTTCACCTGTCTAAAAAATGTTAAGGGGGGCCCGCATAGAGGCTAATTTGCCCCGGATCCCATGACCCCCTAGGGACAGCCCTGCTTACAAAATATTCTCTCAATCTTGCCAATATGCATTCTCAAGCTGACCTACTCTGGCTTAACACTTGTTTGCCCCCTGGAAATTTCATTTAAAAAGAAGGGGTGTGGGGGGGGGGAGAGGAATTAGCTCTGCTGCTGCTAGTGATGTGCAAGCCAATTTAGCTGTTACTCAGTCATTAGCCTTTGGTACTCTAGAATGTTTTAGAAATAGAAGCAGCTTCTATTCCATGAGATTTACTTGGATAGCTGGAAGGCTGTAAAAAAGGAGGACCAGAAAAAGGAGATGGATGTTGCTTGCCATTTCCTTCAGTCCTTTGTTTATGAAAATAACTTTCTAGCAATGTACAGCCTGTCAGCACAGAGTCAAGGTGTGTTTTCTAATCTGTCCTTGTGACACACATCGCTCCACAGTGCAAACTCACACACACTTTTCAAACATGATTCTATAGCCTATAGAAGCTTATAACTTTCAATTACCGCCAGATTTTCTGCAGCAGCCTCTCTCAATCAAAAATTAATATTACATACTGAAAGCTTAAGGTGTAGATACCTGCTAAATGGCAGCACAACATTACAGCTGAGTTCCTAAGTAACCCTTTCAAAAGGGAAGAGAATGGTAACCAGGCTGGCAAGGAGATTCCAATGGGTGGAGGTGAAGCAGCTGCCTTCCCATCTCATGCTTCCCAGTGTTCTCATGTACTGCTCTTTGTTGTTGCAGAAGCCTCTTAAGTACATAATAATAGGTACAGCTTCAATCAGTTGTGACCTCCTGCTTGAGCTGGTGATTGGACAAATTGTTTACTTACGGCAGCTGCATCAGAGATTTTCTGGTTCTGACAGAATAGCCAGTGTCCTCCATACACTTTACATGTTACTTCTCACATATTTTCAATAATCTGTTTGCAATTTAAAAGGAGCCAGGCTTTGCTCCCAGTGGTTAAAATCACTACTGGACTTGGTTTCTCAGCTGCAGCATCTAGCCAAACAACGACTGGAGGTATTATAGGAACATGCTAACCTGTGAGCAGTCACAGAAGTAAATCAATCCATTGATGCTATTTTTGCAAGAAAACTAACTTACATATAATTTTTCATAGAGACATAGAGAAATAATAACAAGCAATGCAGGAATAATATATTGTAGCCAATTGGGCAGCACCGCAGGAAAATGTTGACTATGGGTACATTGCAATTAGACACCTATGGCTGGCCTGTGCTAGACTCGAGGTAAGGGGCTTAGGCTAAAAGGCTGTTTAATTGCAGTGTAGACATTTGGGCTCAGGCTTCAGCCCAAGCTCTGGGACCTTCCCACATTGCTGAGTCCTAGACCTCAGGCTCCAGTCCAAGCCCGAACGTCAACACCACAGTTAAACAGCCACTTAGCCTGAGTCAGATTGCGTGGGCCAACTGTGGGTTTTTAATTGTAGTGTAGACCTACCCTACAATGTGAGGGTAGCTGATGGGTCTTTTGCCCTCAGTGAGATAGGCAGTTTCCCTTTCTCTAGCATGCAAAGATTGTTCTGGCAGACTGGGCAGAGAAAATCAATTTGTCATTCAACAGCCATGAAGCCATGTTAGCAATGTACTGTGGGGAGCGGAGAGCATGACAAGGCACTGAAGATGTCCTGGTCACCCATTGCAGCTAAGGAAGTCTCCAGCCATAACGATTCTTCATGTTACTGGAATCTGGCTTCCATGGCCGAGAGAGTGGGACTGCCCTTGTGCAATGGCTTTCTCACTCAGAAATTTCCTGCAACCCTCATCCCATTAACTTCATTTTATCAAATTTCATCATCATTAAGATTATATCATTAATCCAAGTACTGCGGGGACGGGGGTGTTGCGAAGTGACAGGTGGAGATGACCACTGGTAGTCATAGCCACAATCCTGCATGTAAGCGGCCTTGGGACTAGTGGCCATTCAACTCCATCCCCAGGGCAGCGGAGAAGTTCAGCAGCATTGTAGGCAACAGAGCAGCCCTTGTTAGGAGAGCACTGCTCACCCTTTTTAAGGGAATGGGCTAGAAAAGGTGCCCTAAACACTTCCTGCCCCATAACATCTGGCCAGACTACCACGGCTGGCAGATCATCCTACAGCGGTCAAAAAACAACAAAGAAGAAAAGACTCACCCTGGGAGCATGGAATGTCTGCATCGTTATGGACAGAGGTGATGCACAAAGGCCTGAGAGAAGAACAGATCCTGTTTACAGAGAACTTGGCTGCTACAATATTGATATTGCAGCACTGAGTGAGACTAGACTGGCTGGAGAAGGTTCCATCAGTGAGTTAGGAGGTGATTACACTTTGTTTTGGAAAGGAAAAGCAGAGGATGAAGACAGGATCCATGGAGTTGGATTTGCCATAAGAACGTCATTCCTGAAACAACTTCCTGACCTCCCTGTTGGCCTGAATGAATGGCTCATGAAACTTAGATTTCCCCTAAATCCTTTACGGCAGGTCGATATCATCAATGCCTATGCTTGTACACTGACCAGCACAGAAGAAAGTAAGGAGCAGTTCTACTATGACCTGGACTCCATCATCAGATCAACCCCTGCATATGACAAGCTCTTGCTGCTGGGAGACTTTAACACTAGCATTTGTAGAGACAGCAGTTACTGGAGAGGTGTGATAGGATGACGTGAAGTGGGAAAGATGAACAGCAATGGATTCCTCCTATCAGGTAAATGTGCAGAACATAGTCTACTCATTAAATGATAAATATAAAATGACATGGATGCACCCAAGTACCAAACAATGGCACCTGATTGCCTGTGTTATCACCCACCAACGAGACATCTGTGATGTCAGAATTACCAGAGCAATGCGTGGTGCAGAATGCTGGACATACCACAGATTGGTAAGAGCAGTGCTCAACCTGTACATAGTCTCTTCACAGCTCAAGCACCCCAAGCTCAACAGCCTTCAACATAGCAAAGCTCAAGCACATTGATTACCATGTGCAGTTTCAGCAGTCACTTGATGACAAGCTTTCTTCATGCCCACCAATCACTGGCAACCCAACAGAAAAATGGAACCAGTTCAAACATGTGATTATGGATACAGCTAAATCAGTGCTGGGACCAAAGAAAAGGGTACACCAGGATTAGTTTGATGAGAACAATGAGGACATTTCCAAACTCCTAAATGACAAGCAGAAAGCATTTATTGAATGGCAGAATGAACTCACTTCCATCTCAAAGAAAGATAGGTTTAAGTACCTACAGAGCAAGGCCCAGTCTGAACTGAGGAAAATGCAGGATGAATGGTGGGAGAGGAAAGCTCCAGAAGTCCAACATTACGCAGATACAAACAACGCAAAGATATTCTCTGACTCTCTCAAAGCAGTCTACGGACCATCTAAATCTGGCACAGGCCCTTTGAAGTTGGCAGATGGCACAACCCTCATCAAAGAGAAGGAGGGAATCGTACAGAGATGAGCTGAACACTTCAATAGTTTACTCAATAGACCATCCACAGCTGATTGGCATGTCCTTGATCATCTACCCGAGAAGCCCATCAAAGAGGATCTTGACCTCCCTCCATCAGTGTAGGAAGTTATGAAAGCCATCAAACAACTGAACCCTGGCAAAGCCTCCGGAAAGGATGGTATTCCAGCAGAACTGTATAAAGTAGCAGGCTCCAAGGCCATCAAGGTGTTTCATGATTTCTTGAGTAGCATTTGGGAGGAAGAAGAAATGCCACAAGACTTCAAAGATGCTATTATTGTATCACTGTTCAAAAACAAAGGCAGCAAAGCTGACTGCTGAAACTACAGAGGCATTGCTTTCCTCTACAGCAGGGAAAATAGCTTGCATTCTATTGAACATAACAGTCCAAACGATGATGCTGTAGCAACAGGCCCTGAGTAACTGTACACACCCAACACTATGAACACATAGGAACAGAAACTCTAACACAGAGTTTATGAAGCAGAACCAGAAAACAAACAGGAACAGGAAGAGGAAGCAATAAGCAGGAAGGCAACAGACACACCAGTCATCACACTTATATTTCAGTAGAACCCAGCTACCCTGACTGAGGTAAAGGCCCTATTGTGCTACATGCTGTATATATACATAGAAGACAACAGTCCCTGCCCCAGACAATCTATGTAGAAAGGAGTAGTATGTATATTCCCACTTTATAGATGTAGATCTGAGACATTACCTGACTTCTGAAGGGCACACAAGATCTTTGTGGCAGAAGCAGGAATTGAACCCAGATTGCCCAACCCCTTGTGCAGCACTTTAACCGCACGAGGTTAGATGGAGTGTAAATCACAGTAGAATTGGATTGTGTTTACTTTGAGTATGAATATTATTATGTTTTACAGTTATTTTTGTTATTCCCAATTGCACAACCATTAGTGGCTACTTGTTTTCTAACAAGAGCCAGTTTCGTGGACCACTTTGAACAGAAACTTCCTAACGCCTGGTTAAATGCACGATACTGAATGAGGTAATTTCCAAATACTTTCTACCTCCTGATAACAGTCTTTATAGACGCATTCTTTCATAAACCTCAGATTCGCTTCTGGTGGTTCTCTGGTTTTCTGTCTTTTTTATAAGTTAACTGTGGCTCATTTGGGGAACTGGAGCCCTGTTTATCAATTCTTACATATAAAAAAATTGTCAGCAAACATATTTTTCAAGTGTTATAATAGTCTAAAAAAAGAAGCCTTTTTCCCATAAAAATAGCAGTGCTTGGCAGTGCCTGGTGTGGGAAACCACATCTCAACTCCAAGTCCAAAATGCTGACCTGACACCATTAGGGTGTAGCTTATACTCAGTCTCTGGTTTGTTTCACAGGAAGATTTTAACTCTCTCACTTCTAACTGGAGCTGTGTGAATAAAGGGATTTTTTGGTTCACTGGCAGTTTCAAAAAAATCAAACCAAAATTTTGATTCACATCGAACCAAACCAACATTTTCCAGAATTTTTGGTGAATTGAAGAAGTTGGAAAAAACTTCCTTTTGGGTTGACCAAAACATTTATCTTGGGTATTTTTATTAAAATCAAATGAAATGAAAGGCTAGATTAACAAAACTGGGGGGTAAACTTGGGTTCAAGTCCCTGCTCCAGATAGGGGATTTGAACCTTGGTCGCTCATATCCCTTATACATAACTTAACTACTGGACTATTATCTATGAGGGGCCCACCACCACCTTTTCCTGTTTTCAGAGTAGCAGCCTTGTTAGTCTGTATCCGCAAAAAGAAAAGGAGTATTTGTGGCACCTTAGAGACTAACAAATTTACAGCTCACTTCATCGGATGCATACAGTGGAAAATACAGTGGGGAGATTTTATATATACAGAGAACATGAAACGATGGGTGTTACCAAACAGACTGTAACAAGAGTGATCAGGTAAGGTGAGCTATTACCAGCAGGAGAGTGGGGGGCGGGGGGTACCTTTTGTAGTGATAATCAAGGTGGGCCATTTCCAGCAGTTGACAAGAATGTTTGAGGAACGGAGGGGTGGGGGGGGAAATAAACATGGGGAAATAGTTTTACTTTGTGTAATGACCCATCCACTCCCAGTCTTTATTCAAGCCAATTGTATCCAGTTTGCAAATTAATTCCAATTCATGCTGCCTAAATCCCTTTGTAATCTAGCCCCCCAAAATCGAAAGTTTTATGATGACAGTGCTGTTTTGACATTTCCAATTTTTTTCTCAGCCATTGAAATCGACATAACTTCACAAAATGTTTTGGTTGACCTGAATCTCCTTTTATTTTAGTTTAAAAATTGTGTGAAAAATGTCACCCAGCTCTGCTTTTGAAATCATGTCAGACCAAATTTTACATTTCTTACTCAGGACCAGATTCTACCATCTTTACTCAGCCTGACCCCAATTTGGTAAAGTATTTAAGTACAGGCTTTATCTGAATACACATTTGGGATGGAAGCAATATCTACAGTTAAACATGGCCCGAAGTGGTTGCTGGGCTATTGAAAAGCAGCTTACTCTGCAATTTATTGCATTGAAATTAATTGAACAACTCACAGGAGTAAGATACTGACCAATGTGAGTATTGTAGAGATGGAAGAAATCTAGCCCTTAGTTCTTGTTACCTATTAATTAGGCAAATTTTCCAATGAACTCAGAGTTTGCCCAAGTATAAATTGTGTAGTTGTCAGAATTTGCTGCCATCTTTGTATTGTATTCAAAGAGATGCTATGTTTCCTTTATGCTTTTGAAGGAGTCTTTATTACTATTAGAAACTCTGAACTTCTGGGATTTGTAAATCGTCACTTTTAAATAATAAAACTGATACTTAATATTTACATAACACATTTAATCTTCAAATCACTATCCAAACATCAGCAAAATAATCCTCCCAATTTCCCTGTTGGGTGGGTAAGTATTAGTACAAAACCTAATCTCATCAAGTTGAAGTTTAGTATCAATGTTACAGCCAAAAATATTTAAATTGTACCCTCACACACACACAGATTAAGTCACCTGTGAGTTCTTAGGCCATCAGACAAAGTGGTATAAATAAGAATAAATCCACTGAGGCCTAAAGAAAATAAGAATATAAGAAAATAAGAATGCTCATACTGGGTCAGACCAATGGGTCAGACCATCTAACCCAGTATTCTATCTCCAACTGGCCAGTATTAGATGCTTCTGGTAGTTGGAGGTTTAGGGATACCCGTAGCATGGGATTGCATCTCTGACCATCTTGGCTAATAGCCACTGATGGACCTATCCTCCATAATTTATATACTTCTTTTTTGAAGCCAGTTATACTTTTGGCCTTCACATCATCTCCTGGAAATGAGCTCCACAGATTGACTGTGCATTGTGTAAAGAAGTACATCCTTTAATTTGTTTTTAAATGGAATGACTTCTATTTCTTGTGTTACGTGAAGAGGTAAATAACACTTCCCTATTCACTTTCTCCACACCATTTATGATTTTATAGATCTCTACCATATGTCCTCTTCGTCATCTCTTTTCTAAGATGAACAGTTCCAGTCTTTTGAATCTCTCCTTGTATGGAAGCCGTTTTATACCCCTAATCATTTTCTCATAACCCCGTCTCTGAACATTTTCCAGTTCTAATATATCTTTTTTGAGATGGGGCGATCAGAACAGCACTCAATATTCAAGCTGTGGGCATACCATGGTTTTATGTAGTGGCATTATAATATTTTCTGTTTTATTATCTATCCCTTTCCTAATGGTTCCTAACATTCTGTTAGCTTTTTTGCCTGTTGCTGCACATTGAGCAGAAGTTTTCAGAGAACTATCCATGATGATGATGGTAACAGATAATTTAGACCCCATCGTTTTGTATGTACAGTTGGGATTATGTTTCTCAATGTGCATTACTTTGCACTTATCAACATTGAATTTCATCTGCCATTTTGATGCCCAGTTACCCAGGTTTGTGAGATCCCTTTGCAATTCTTTGAATTTAACCATCTTGAGTAATTTTTTTATTGTCGGCAAATTTTGCCATCTTGTTGGTCACCCCTATTTTCCAGATCATTTATGAATATGTTGAATTACACAGGTCCCAGTATAGAACGTTGAAGGATCCCACTATTTACCTCTCTCCATGGTGAAAACAGACCATTTATGCCTACATTTTGTTTCTTATCTTTTAAACAGTTACTGATTTTTGTGTAGTTCCCCTTTTTGAAGTGAAATGCAACTGTGGTGTGTTTCTTTGGCATTTTTCCTCCTACAATGATGTTAAATTTAATTACATTACACTATTACTGAGCAGATCAGCTATATTCACATCCTGGAGCAGAACCTGTGCTCCACTTAGGGCTAAATCAATAATTACTAGGGCTGTCCTGCGATTAAAAAAATTAATCGCGATTAATCACACTGTTAAACAATAATAGAATACCTTTTATTTAAATATTTTTGGATGTTTTCTACATTTTCAAATATGTTGATTTCAATTACAACACAGAATACAAAGTGTACAGTGCTCAATTTATATTTTTTATTACAAATATTTGCATTGTAAAAACAAAAGAAATTGTATTTTTCAATTCACCTCATATGAGCACTGTAGTGCAATCTCTTTATCATGAAAGTTGAACTTTGAAATGTAGAATTATGTACAAAAAATAACTGCATTCAAAAATAAAACAACGCAAAACTTTAGAGACTACAAGTCCATTCAGTCCTACTTCTTCAACCAATTGCTCAGACAAACAAGTTTGGTTACAATTTGAAGGAGATAATGCTCTCCGCTTCTTGTTTACAATGTCACCTGAAAGTGAGAACAGGCATTCACATGGCACTGTTGTAGCCGGTGTAGCAAGATATTTATGTGCCAGATGTGCTTAAAGCTTCATGTGTCCCTTCATTCTTCAACCACCATTCCAGAAGACATGCTTCCATGCTGATGACGGGTTCTGCTCAATAACGATCCAAAGCAGTGCAGACCAAGGCATGTTCATTTTCATCATCTGAGTCAGATGCCACCAGCAGAAGGTTGATTTTCTCTTTTGGTGGTTCAGGTTCTGTAGTTTCCGCATCTGAGTGTTGCTCTTCTAAGACTTCTGAAAGCATGCTCCAAACCTCTCAGATTTTGGATGGCACTTCAGATTCTTAAACCTTGGGTCGAGTGCTGTAGCCATTTTTAGAAATCTCACATTGGTACCTTCTTTGCATTTTGTAAAATCTGCTGTGAAAGTGTTCTTAAAATGAACATGTGCTGGGTCATCATCCAAGACTGTTATAACATGAAATATATGGCAGAATGCAGATAAAACAGAACAGAAGTCATACAATTCTCCCCCAAAGGAGTTCAGTCACAAATTTAATTAACACATTATTTTTTTAGCGAGCATCAGCAGCATAGAAGCATGTCCTCTGGAATGGTGGCCGAAGCATGAAGGGGTATAAGAAAGTTTAGCATATCTGGTATCTAAATACCTTGCACCACCAGCTACAAAAGTGCCATGAAAACACCTGTTCTCACTTTCAGGTCACATTATAAATAAGGAGTGGGCAGCATTATCTCCCGTAAATGTAAACAAGCTTGTTTGTCTTGGCTGAACAAGAAGTAGTACTGAGTGGACTTATAGGCTCCAAAGTTTTACATTGTTTTGTTTTTGAGTGCACTCATGTAACAAAAAAACCCTACATTTGTAAATTACACTTTCACGATAAAGAGATTGCACTACAGTACTTGTATGAGGTGAATTGAAATATACTATTTCTTTTATTTATCATTTTTACAGTGCAAATAGTTGTAATACAAAATAATATATAGTGAGCACTGTACAATTTGTATTCTGTGTGGTAATAGAAATCAATATATTTGAAAATGTAGAAAAACATCCACAAATATTTAATAAATTTCAATTGGTATTCTATTGTTTAACAGTCCGATTAATAATGACTAAAAAATTAATCGCGATTAATTATTTTGAGTTATTTGCATGCGTTAACTGAGATTGATCGACAGCCCTAATAATTACCTCTCCCTTTATGGGTTCAAGGACGAGCTGCTCCATGAAACAGTCATTTATGGTGTCAAGAAATTTTCTCTCTTCCTGAGGTGACATATACCCAGTCATTATGAGGATAGTTGAAATCCCCCATTATTAATTCATTTTCTGCCTTTGAAAAATTCAAAAGCAATTTTTAGAGGCATCCTCTTTTTTTGTAAACATAATAAAAATGGCTTATTTTTAAAAATGTTATTAATGTTATTCTTTATTAATTATTATTATTATTCACAACTGAAATAGAGGTATTATTTTGCTAGCAAGATCTTTCTGTGCATAACAAGATATTGTCCCTACTACAAAAAGCTTATGATCTAAATAGGCAAGAGGTGGGAGAATGAAAATATTCTTATTCCCATTTCACAGATTGGGAACTGAGGTGCAGGGATATTATATGATGTGGACAAGGTAATATAAGATGGGTACGTTAGAGCTGAGAATTCATTACAGCTGACTTGAGCAAAAGTATAGTGCATTAACTACAGGTCTATACTTCTTCTGGGACAGTTATTCCTGTGTTGCTATGTAAAGTATGTCTTTCATTTAAAATATTTGAATTTGATATTCATGGTGGAACTGAGCTTGAATCATTGAATTAAACATGAAAAGAAATAATCACTCAGTATTAATAATAAACTTAGTTCCCCTTGTGTTCTTTAACTTGTTATTAAATTCAATGTATTTTATGCTGTCCTCACATTGCCTGTGTTTATTATGGAATATATATATATATATATATATTAGGGCTGTCAATTAATTGCAGTTAATGCAAGTGATTATCGCAAAACAAATTAACTAGATTACAAATAGTCATGATTAATCACAGTTTTAATCATGTCGTTCAACAGTAATAGAATACCAATTTAAATTATAAATATATTATTTTTATTACAAATATTTGTACTGTAAAAAGCTAAAGAAAGTATTTTTCAGTTCATCTCTTACAAGTACTGTAGTGTAATCTCTTTATCGTGAAAGTGCAACTTGCAAATGTAGAATTTTTTTTTTACATAACTACACTCAAAAACAAAACAATGTAAAACTTTAGAGCCTACACGTTCACTCAGTCCTACTACTTGTTCAGCCAATCGCTAAAACAAACAAGTTTGTTTACCTTTACAGGAGATTATGCTGCCCTCTTCTTGTTTACGTCGCCTGAAAGTAAGAACAGGCATTCACATGGCACTATTGCAGCTGGTGTTTCAAGGTATTTACATGCTAGCTATGCTAAACATTCATATGCCCCTTCATGCTTCTTTTGTTTACCTTTTTTAAAGTGCAAATATTTGTAATAATAATATAAAGTGAGCATTCTAAACTTTGTATTCTGCATTGTAATTGAAATCAAAATATTTGAAAATGTAGAAAACCATCCAAAAATATATATAATAAATTTAAATTGGTATTCTCTTATTGTTTAAAGAGTGATTAAACCTGTTATTAGTCACAACTATTTTTTTAAATCATGCGATTAATTGTGATTTTTTAAAAATAGTTTGACAGCCCTAATACATACAAACACACACATAGCTATTCATAACTGCACCATACAGGTTATCGGGGTGCAGCAGAAACCTTTTGACAACTGAGCGGGGAACTTTTGGGGCCTTTGACACAGAGAGGCAATTTAGCATTGTAGGATGAGGACATGAGCTCGATGATTCTGCTAAAGTGATCAACAGCAAAATAACAATATTCTATTTAAACTATCATGTTTAGGTTTCAGATTTAATAATCCATTTGGGGGCACTTCACACCTTTCAGGTCACTTGTTTTTGGCTGTCTGCAGGCTCAGGAAGATAACACTGCGTTAGTGTAAACAGCATCCATGTTTTCAAAGTTTTCTTTGCAACCAGAAGCGCTAAGGGTGGAATCAATGGGAAATGGCATGACTGGATTACATCAGCCGTGAACACTACTAAAACAAAAATAAATGGCATTAGTCATTATACTGAGATTATATATCATAATACTCAAAAACTATTTTGTTTTTTATCTGCAAAACAAATTAACTTTGGGCAAATTATTTTATTCATTGTGGTTACACTAATCCAGCCAATGTACTGTAAGTTGAATTGAAGCCATTTAAATAGAAATATATCAACAATAATGTTCAAGAAGATGTTAAGGAAAATGTTTCAGGTCAAATCCTGGGGCCAGTAAACTTACTGAGAATTTTGTTATTGACTTCAAAGGGGCCAGGATTTCACCCTTCTAATTAATACAGGCCCTGAATTTGCAAGCCTCACACTGACGTTAATGGGAGTTTGCCTAGTGAGTAAAGCTGGCAGAATAAGGCTTGTGTGCTCTCTTTTTATTTTTATTAGGTTGTCTCAGATCAATAGTAGTTTATAGCTGTGCTCACTTGTATGGGGAGAACAGTTGTGCAGTTCTGTGAGGTCACTTTTTCAGTGTTAGTCACTTTTTATGTTGAAAGGGATCAAAGTAAGTTTATAGGTTGACCCAGGCACTCAGCAACAATCACATATCATTCAGATTTTCATCTTACACAAAAGTAATTTCTTCAAGCAGAACACATGCAGGACCTATTCTTACGATTTTGTTTTTGTTTTTTATTAAATTCTTCACAGATGGAAGGTGATATGTGCTCTGTGTGCAAAGAAACAGTAACAATTACCATCGCTAATGTATTTTTCCATGTGATCTCTTATTTTGCAGCATGCAGATGTGTTACAGATACAATGTATGCATGTGTGTTTCTTTGGAATGCATGTAGAAAGCATGCAGCATGCACAGGCACGCTGTCATTTCTTTAAAAGCTCTTTATCCTCGGCTGTATCTCGCGAGTGGGCTGTGTGGGAAAATCACTTGGGGCAAGGATCAGAGGGAGTCTGTTAGCTTCCTAAACTTATTTAGCTATGTGGAGATAATTAAAAAATAAACAAGAGATTCTCACTCTATATTTAGGTTTGAAAAAATTGCATGAGAAATTTTCAAATGTATAGTAAAAATAAGCACTGTATTAATTAGCACCAAATGCTCCTTAGATCAGCCTAATGTTCTCTGATCGGCATGATGATTTATATTAGCAAAAAGAAAAGGAGTACTTGTGGCACCTTAGAGACTAACCAATTTATTTGAGCATAAGCTTTCGTGAGCTACAGCTCACTTTATCGGATGCCTACTGTGGAAAATACTGTATTTTCCACAGTAGGCATCCAATGAAGTGAGCTGTAGCTCACGAAAGCTTATGCTCAAATGGGTTAGTCTCTAAGGTGCCACAAGTACTCCTTTTCTTTTTGCGAATACAGACTAACACGGCTGTTACTCTGAAACCTGATTTATATTAGATATTTTGAACAACAGCTTTTGAAAAGATATCATGTTACCTTCCATGGTTGGAGTGTTCTTAGTATAAATATTCAAATAGCCATTTCAAGGTGCTATTTTTTTCAGTCCAACATATGAATAATTCGATATAAACAGCAACGGGAATTGTGTTTCTCATTCCTTATGCAGTGCAGTAAAAATGACCACTTTAGGTCTTAGAGGGAGACAGGCAGATTTAATTTAACATATTACCTCATTCCCTTGTAAAGGCCTAGAGGTTATGCTGCATATGAATCAACCGCCCAGTGAATGATCCCATCTCCTTAAGGTTTTCTTACTTTATACCACTATAAATACACCTACAAATCATATCACACACAAAAATTGCATTAACATAGACTAGAAATGTGTGTCATGAAACAAACATTGTAAGACTTAAGCAAAACAAGGCCATCCTTGTACCTTATAAAAAAAGAGAAAGGGGTCTACCTAGGTCTTCTCACCTGATGCAAATAAACCTAGAAGCCAATAGATAACCTTTCCTAGATATGCTCCCTGCAATGCACTCTGCATTCTGAACAGCACAAAGCATGCAGCACAGATATCCACTATGGTATAATGTTCTCAATTCTGACATGGTGATCTGTTGTAAGAGCATATAATTTTAATATTACAAACATGCACTTGATTCCCTTTACCGTGCTGTCTGGTAGCCTTTCAAGGGTTAAACTGAGACACAAACACAATAAGAGAGACCAAGCACCATCCTCCTTGCTGCCTGCAGTAAGCTAAGAAACCAGGATTTAACCAGTGGAAAGCGTAGACAAAGAGGTGTGTCTTGCAGCTCTTTTTAAAGTAGCCAAGTGCACACTCAGTTGCATTTCTGCAGGGAATGAATTCTAGAAATGCGGGCTTGCTACCAAGGAAATTCTGTCAGCAGCCTGATTGTCTTGTGGTTAAGGCAGTGGACTGTGACTCAGACTATCCAGGTGCAAGTCACAGCTCTACCACAGACTTCCTGTGTGACTGTGGGCCAATTACTCTCTCTCAGTATCTCAGTTCTCCATCAGCAAATGGGGCAATAATTCTCCCCTGTCTTGCAGTGATGTAGTGAGGATACAAAGTCATCAGTGTTTGTAAGATGAATAGATTCTACTTCTTAGATAAGCTTTTTGGGGCAGCCATGTTACTGTACGTATTTATAGCACCTAGCAAAATGGAGGATCTCTGAGTGCTTCTGTGTGACAGAGTCACAGGTCCGATGCTCTGGAACTGATCTGTATGAAGCCAGCCAGGACTCTCGGGTGGCGTGACTCCCCTCAGGGCATGCTGTCCAGGGCAAAAAGCGTCCTCGGCTATGGCCTTCCTGGTCTGACCTTGGGGTATTCAGAATCCCTGTTCACACTGTACACTTCCCCTTGGTGGGTCCACCTGGATGAGACCCTTGGGGAAGCAAGAGGGCCCTGCACGCAACTCCACAGTCATCTGTGACTCTCAGCCAGCATTGCAAAACAGAAAGGTTTATTAGTTGACAGGAACACAGCATAGAACAGAGCTTGTTAGCACAGAAATCAGTAAAAAGAAAAGGAGTACTTGTGGCACCTTAGAGACTAACCAATTTATTTGAGCATAAGCTTTCATGAGCTACAGCGCACTTCATCGGAGCTGGAGCTCACGAAAGCTTATGCTCAAATAAATTGGTTAGTCTCTAAGGTGCCACAAGTACTCCTTTTCTTTTTGCAAATACAGACTAACACGGCTGTTACTCTGAAACCTGTCATTATAGAAATTAGTGACTTTCAGCAAAGTCCATCTTGGGGGGGACCCCAGGCTGGATGCCCTGGACTCCCCCCTCCAAGTCCCAAATGGAAGACTGCCCAGCTGCCAGCAACCCGACCGCTGACGTGCCTTTTGTCCCTCCTCCTGGTCTTTTTCTCACTTCCCAGGCAAAGTGTCACCTGGTTGCATCCCCATCCTGGTTCTCAGGTTATGAAGGGCATCGGCTATCACTTACGTGCAGGCAGCTGGAGCCTCCCCACCTGCCCCCGAAGGTTTCAGAAAAATTCACACACCCTTTTTCCCACCACCTAGGCATTGGTACAATACACAGGGAAACTGAGGCACAGTATTCATGCAAAACAGTAAGACTCACATAGGCTCACATACAATATAACAAGGGAAAACCCCACTTCATCACATTCGGTAATAAAAAATCCTTAAATAAAAATAAGAATCCTAAAAAAGCCCATAAATAAAGCTTCAGCCAGTCTCATGCTATTAGTTAGAGTGGATGATTGGCAGCTCTAAAGAAAGGAAAAAGGGAGAAAAAAACAATCTTTGGATCTGCTCAAGGAATGGATTCCTGTAAGCCATTTCACTGTGCTTAATCAGATCCACAGACTTTCATCAAGTATTAGTTGAGGACAAAGAAGGCTTATTTGGATGAATTTTTGACAATCCCTGCTTCGTGTTTGACCATTAAGGAGGAGTGGAAGCTAGTGCTGGCCTAATAGGTAGGACCCCAAGCCACAGAAGGGGAGACTCAAGAAGTAAGCTGATTTCCCCCTGCTACTGTAAAATGGGATCGGGCCATGAGTTGTGGAAAGTAGGTTGAGCCCCAAAAGTATAAGGCCCCAAATGGTCTGTCATCTTGCTTGTGCTTAAGGCTGGCTCTATGGACAACTCAATTCAAAAGGCCCTGTTTATACTGGTGTTTATCTTTTTGCATAGGTGCCACCCCTGTATAGATGTGCTGCACTGGTATAAGACAGGCTTGCCCTGGCATGGCTGACTACTGCAAAATACTGTGATAAGTTACCACAGCACAAGCCCTATTTTACACCCTCGCTGTGCGTCTTCATTAGGAGTACACACTTCCTATAACTGCATCGGTGTATCAAAATCACTGAAAATGTCCTTTGCCTAGATAAGATCTTAGCTGGAGCAAAGGGGAGCGTTTTTGTGAATGTCAGTAATTCTTCTTCACTTAACATTTCTTTGGTGCATCAGTTTGTTTTTTGTATATATTTTTGTTAATTCAGTTTGATATACTATCTTATTCCTTTCTTCTTTTTGAACTGGCAGGGCAGAGATCTGAAGCAGCATATGGACATGATCGTATAAATTCTTATGCACACGAGTTATTTTGCTCACATGCACAGTCCCATAGGAACAAATGCTGCAGAGCTGAATTACTCTAGTATGAATGTGATCTGAGCTCTGGATATCCAGTGTGGAAGCAGTGGCGGATAAACTCACAGGCTCATGCCCACAGGCCCTGGCCAATTGAATAGAATCTTAGAAGATTAGGGTTGGAAGAGACCTCAGGAGGTCATCCAATCCCCTGCTCAAAGCAGGACCAACCCCAAATGAATCATCAATTTAGGAGCTTAAGGCTGGCCTTAAGGAGCACCGGAACCTGGGTAGAAGTGGCGGGCCACTGGGACCAGAACTGTGGTACTGCCCCCTTCTCCTTCTCTTCTGCCTGGGACCCTGTTCCCCTAGCCAGGCCAGAAGCCGGAGCCACAAACTGGTAAGAACCACTGTCAAGGTTCCTTCCCCACTATGAACTCTAGGGTACAGATGTGGGGACCTGCATGAAAACCCCCTAAGCTTATTTTTACCAGCGTAGGTTAAAACTTCCCCAAGGTACAAACTATTTTACCTTTTGCCCTTGGACTTTATTGCTGCCACCAAGCGTCTAACAAATATATAACAGGGAAAGAGCCTGCTGAAGACCCTCTGCCTGCCTTTGGCGGGGCCAAGGTGCCCAAGAGGAGCCCCTGGCCTTTCTTCCCACCCCCTGGAGCACGCCGCTGCTGGTGGGACCCAGGGGCATGAGCTCTGGTCCGGCCTCCTGTCCCCGCCCTGGAGCCTGCAGACACACCTGCTCTGCAGAAAGAGGAGGCCCTGCCCCAGCTGCGAGGTGGCGGGTAGGCCCGGGAAGGTCACGGGTAGTGAGGAGCCGGGCAGGGAGGGCTCCTCCAGCGCAGCGGCCACTGCTACTGGTCCAGCCTCAGTGGCTGCCACACTTCACCCAGGCTTGCTCAGTGCCTGTGCCCGGCTATCACTGCCAGGCTGCCCTCGCCGGGTCCCCCCTGCTCCCGCTGCCACGTGGGCTTTGTGCCCAAGGCAACAACCACATGTGGCATCACTCCTCCTGTTGCCTCTGGCCCGAGGCTGGCCATGTCACTGCTGCTCTATACCTGCCCAAGACTACTACGCCCGCATGAAAAAGGGGGGGGGGATGGTCCCCTTTCCCCCCCACCCAGTTCTGGCCCCCCTGGCCCCTCAGGGTGTGGGGTCCCAAATGTTCTTTGTGCCCACGGCCCCAATAAATCTTAATCCGTCTCTGTAGTGGAAGAGTGTGAAATTATTTGGAGTAGTTTGCATTTGTCGCAACATGAATAAAGTTCTCCTAAAACTATACTGCACTCTAATAATTTTAAGTTCAGTAGCTCAGGCTCTGTAAGAAACCATACTGTGACCCCTTTCAAACCAAACCTGCTGTTCTTGACAAACATTACTGCACATCCGCACGATGCTGTAGTTGCAAAGCGTGTCTTCCTGCACAGGTGTTATGTTTTCTAGCTCATTCTCTTGTCAGGGCTGGGTTCTGAAACCTTTACTTCACAAGTAGCATCACTGATTTTAATGGGGCTACTTGAGGAGCAATAGACTATGCAACCTGCATAAGGGTGTCGGAATCTGAGCTTAGAAGAAATTAAACTAACTGATGCCTGATAAACTTGTCTACTCCATCATCTATTCTGTTCACAGGAGTCAGAAGTTTTTGAGAAGCAGAACGCTGTCTGCTAATGTTGTTGTTGTTATTAATTTCTATTACCATAACATGTAGGCGCCCTGGTCATGGACCAGGATCCCATTGTGCTAGGTGCTGTACAAAAAGAACAAAGAGATGGGCCCTGTCACAGAGCTTCCAATCCAAATATAAGCCAAGAGAGAATGAAAGAGGCAGAGAGTTGGAGAGTACAAGGAAACAATGAGACAATATGTGTCAGTGTGATAGAGGCCTCAGTGCACCAGTTGCCTAGCCATCATAAAGGGGCATTTTGGGAAGTGAAGTGAGACAAGGTAGTTGCAGATGCTTATGGGGACCCCCTTCTGAATATGAGGGCAGCATAGGAAAAGGCTTGAAGGTGCTTGTTTGAAAATTTAACAAGGTACAATGAAAGGTTGGTACCATTACCAGAGCAGAGGCGGCCACGGAGTCAAACTCTCAATTCCTATGCCCACACTGCAATTAGACACATGCAGCTGCCTGTGCCAACTGACTTGAGCTCGGGCTAAGGGGCTGCTTAATTGTGGTGTAGATGTTTGGGCTCGAACTGCAGTCCTACCACCTTGTACAGTTCTGGAGTCTGGACTCCAGCCTGAGCCCAAACGTCGACACGACAGTTAAACAGCC
Source organism: Natator depressus (assembly GCF_965152275.1). Classification (NCBI taxonomy): domain Eukaryota; kingdom Metazoa; phylum Chordata; order Testudines; family Cheloniidae; genus Natator; species Natator depressus. Next base: position 35,902,931 of record NC_134236.1, read on the forward strand.
CGTTAGCCTGAATCCTGTGAGCCCAAGTCAGCTGGCTTGGGCCAGCAATGGGTTTTTAATTGCAGTGCAGATATACCCTAAGTCAGAGATCAGAGGTGTGATTGGAACAAGCCATGGAGGGCCTTGAAAATGAAGATAAATACATGGGTTTGGTGCCCTGGAGAAGGGGGAGCCAGTGGAGGGATGCAAAGAGAGGAGTCACATGATCAAAGCAATGAGACAAGAAGACAGAATGGTCTGAAGAAAATACAATGAAGCCAGTTCATTCTTTCTTGGAGGTGGAGGGGAGGCAAATGTACCTCCTTTCCCCTTAAAGTTTGCAACCTTATCTGAAGTGGCAACATTAAACAACCCAGTGTGAACTGTTAATTAATTTTTGCATTGTCATTTCATTATACTATACAAAACTATTATTCAGGCGTGCATATGAAAAAGCTGTAAAGAAGTATGTATGATTGAGTGTTTGAATTTTCAAACACCTTGTGGGCTTAGATTTGATTGTTTCTTACCAGATGGTTAAACATATGTTTAGTAGTTTTACAGAAAAACACATATAATATATAGTTAATACTTTAAAGGTACAGGCAAAAGTTTATTAGCTTCCAGCTCTAACCTGGTGTTAAAAATGGTCCGGTGTTTAGGGCACTAGTCTGAAACTTGGGAGACCTGTACTCATTCCCTGCTCTGCCACAGACTCATTCTGTCACTTTGGGCCAGATTTTTAAAAATCACACTGGGCACCTATCTGCATCTTTGGGCATGTAAGGACTTTTTTACATGGGGAATTAACAGGGTAGTTAGTGGAAAATAGCTAGGGTGTGAATTTAAAGTGCAACAGCTATTCCATGCTAACTCCCCGCATGAACACTCATTACTCACTAAACAGTGCCTTTGTGTGGTTTAGGTAATCCACATGGGAAGCTAGCATGGAACAGCTGTTCCATACTAGCTATTCCAGGCACCCCTGAAGTAGACAAGTTCTAAATACGTTTGAAAATCTGGCGTAATGTGCCGCAGTTCCCAAATGTAGAAAGAGAATAATAGCACTTCCCTGTCTCACAGGGGTGTTGTGAGGATAAATAGATTAAAGATTGTGAGGTTCTCAGATACTACAGCCCTATAAGTAGAGGGACAGAAAATCTATGTTAGAGCATGATTACTGTGTAACTGTGTATATCTACAGTGGCTGCCATTAAAAAAGTCACCAGACGCCACGTAATTGTCCCAAAAGAGAGCAGAGACTCTCCATTGACAGAAATAATATATTGGGTTGTACAGAAAAGTCAAAAGGGCTTCTTCAATTGGTTCTGCTTATGCCTCTGAGTTGATAACCATGTGGAATCTTCTTTGAAGCTGTGAAAGCCTTGATCTGAGAGCTTGTCTACACATGGAGTTATTTCCGAAAAGCTATTGCACTCAAAATTCACATGTACAATTATTCCAGAATCATTTTCATGTGTAGACAAGCCCCTTAATGTAATCAGCTTTTATGAGTGGTGCTTAACTTTTCAAGAACTGCTCCACAATAAAAAATGTTATATATTTTAAAAAAAAGTCTTCTCCTGCTTTGGTATATTTACAATGCGTGGATATATTGCATCCCATGGATGCGAGAGATTGAGAGCAGAAGCAAAGATATTGAGAAGGAGGGTCCAGTAGTTAGAGCATTAATCTGGATAGTGAGAGAGTGCGGTTCAATTCTTGTTCTGCCACATCCTGTGTTACTCTGGGCAAACCACTAAGGCCACATCTACACTACAGACTTCTGCTGGCATAGCTACGCTGGCAAAAGATACAGGCAGGAGTGTGCTTTTGTTGGTATAGCTTATTGCACTTGAGGGTGCGGGAGAGGGGCACACTGGAATAAGCCAATAAAAGTGAAGTTTTGCCGATATAAACTGCATCCACATTAGGAGCTCTTTGTCAGTATAATTTTGCAGCACACATATAATGGCAAAGCGCATCTAGTGATATTTATAATATCCAGCTTTTATATAGAGCTTTTCATCAGTAGATCTCAAAGCACTTGACAAAGGGAGGTCAGTACCATTATCCCCATTTTACAGATAGGGAAATGGAGGCAGAGGGATGGAATGATTTATCCAAGGTCACCCAAAAGGCCACAGGCTGAGTCCTAGCCCTGTCTGCTATCCTCTAGGCCACACTGCCTTCCTTGTAGATAGGGCCTCTGTCTCTCTGTGTCTGAGTTCCTCATCTGTAAAATGGGCATAACAGTATTTTCCTACTTCAGCGATATTGCAAGGAACTACATTAAAAATGTGAGGTTTTCATATACTATGTTGATGGGGGCCATATAAGTACCATAGATAGATAGGCAAGAACTGCTGAAAGCTGGGATAGGAGTTGTTAACATTTCCTGTCTATGACATACCTCTATGTCCATGACATACCTCCATCTTAGCTTGTAAAAACTCTTCTATTGCTCTCCCCATAGCTGAGTGGGTGGGACCTTCCAAACTGTCTGATAATTTGTGATGTGGACACATGACCACCAGAGACTAGGATCAGGCCATCAGATCTACATTTAAAGTTTAGGTTGACATAGCTACCTCACTCAGGGATGTGAAAAATCCACACGCCTGAGTGAGGTAGCTAAGCCAACCTACATTTTAAATGTAGAGACAGCTAGGCCAATGGAAGAATGCTTGTCACTTGAGGAGATGAAGTTCCTACAGAGATGAAAAAACCCTTCTATTGCTGTAGGCTGTTTACACTACAAGGTTATGTTGGAATAGGTATGGCACTGTAGCTATGCAGGTATAGTTCCGTAGTGTAGACATGGCCTTAGACTAGATTTAATGTTGGTTTCCAAACAGTTGAAGGCAACCCATTACAGCCCCTAATGCTTCATTTTAATAGTATTTCCTTCTTTGACATGTATTTCCTCTTTTTTTCAAGGACTTATGTTCATTTCCTTTAAGAAGTTACAATAGATGAGCAGTTACACTTTAAGGTTACGTCTACACTTTAAGCCAGAGATGTGATTCCCAGCTTGAGGAGATCTACCCGTGCTAGCTCTTAGTAAGTTAGCATGCCAAAAATAGACTGTAGCTGCAGCTGTGAGAGTGGCAGAAGGGGCAAGCCACCCGAAGCGCGTGCCTGTTCAAGGCACTAAATACTTACTCAGGGCAGCTAGCCCCTCCTGTCACAGCTACATTCTAATTTTGAATAGGCTAGCTCAAAGAGAGCTAGCATGGGTATAAGCTTGTCTTCACATACAGTGCTACAGTGGTGCAGATGCTCCTACGCCATTGGGAGAGCTTTCCATAGTTAATCCAAGAGGCAGTAACTATGTCCATGGGAGAATCTCTCCCATCCACTTAGCGCTGTCTACACGTGGGGTTAGGTCGGTATAACTACATTGCTCCGGGGGGTGGGTTTTTCACTCCTGAGCCACGTTTTTATACCAACATAAATCTGTAGTGTAGACCTGGTGTAGGTCTCCAAGCTGGGGGAGGTGATTCCCAGCTCAAAGTGCAGAACTACTCTATGATGGCTGCCGGGGACAATGGGAACACCTCCTCCTAAGTGCCAATTACCCTCCAACACCATTTGCTCTTAATGTGGGAAAGCAGCAAAGGAAGGCTCTTTATATGTCAATGAATTAGGTCTTCATGGAAATTCAGACTATAAACAAGTGCTTAGTCCTTTCACAGAGGCAAAGAGGGTGTTTCCCCATGCCCATGTCTGATTGTGCACTCACACAAACACCACCTACAGTTTAACCTGCAGGTTTAATGTAGGCAGTTAGAGATTTGAACTGGTGATTAACTCTCACTCGGAAATTTTGCAGTTAAATCACACAACACTACTGTCACTCATCTGTTATTGAATACCGCTGTTTATATACAAAACAACCCAACAGAACACATAAGATAGACTATGTATTGTAGCTGTGTTGCTGTGCTAGGCATTTCCTTACTATGCAATGGTTTTAAATGGTTTGGAGACAGGGAGCTCTATTCAATAATCATGTGACAGACAGGTCACCCAGTGGGTTCATCAAGAATCAAGATGTATTTTGGGATAAAACATAAAGAAGGAAATTTGGAGGTATTCTGTCTGGTGTTTTCAAGCCCAAATGAATCCTTTCCCTTTTAGCATACAGATAAAAGTTAAAGCTTCATGCCAACACTCAGCCATCAGGAATGTGCCATCCACAACTGATAAGCAACAGTTTCTGTTTGAAACATATAGTATGAGAGCTCAGCCTGCCCCCTTTAAACACTTGTGGTTTTGAGCCTACAGTGAAGCCCTTGAAAATAACTAAACAAAATACTTAGAAATGCATCATAGTGAGAATTACTGAAAATCCTGGCTAGCTTCCAAAAACTTGGTTTTACCAAGCAACAAATATTACAGACTCAGTGTATACTCAAACAGAGAGAGAGGGAGGGAGACTTTCTGAACAAATGAAATTAAGGCTGGTTTGATAATAAGCACTACAGGTGGTGAAACTGACTTTATGTTTAAAAATATTTAACATTTTACTGCACACAAAAGCTTTCACAAAATGTGTGTGTGTGTGTGTGTGTGTATATGTGTGCACGCTCGTGTGTGTGCATGTGCGTGTACAGTGAACAGAAATCTATTGAGTTCCACCAGACCAGACGTCTGCATTCTGGAAGGCACATTGCAGCCAATAAATTTGACTAAAACTTTTTTATTTTATGAATTCTGCTGTAAAAGCAAATCCTCCTTTCTAGACTTTGTATAATTGCAAGACACTACTGTGAGTGCCAAAAATGTCAACTGTAAGTTGCAAACATGGACACATTTAAACAGAACCATATGTCAGAATGGGAGGAAAGACCTGAAGTAAGCCAATCAGTTTACCTTTTCCTGAAGAGTCAATTTATAATGCAACCTTAGTACTAAGAAATAATAATGTAGCCAGTGATAAATTACATTGCTCAATCATTTATTAATAATTTTCATTGGAAAGAAAGATTTTATCGGTGCACCACATTCACTAAGTTATAAGATCACAGATGTTCAGGGTAGTAGAGCCAGAAACTTAATATTAATGAAGCCTCATTAATACCTAATCAACTGGTGATATTTTGATCCTAGGAGAAAATTGATGGCCAATAAAAATAAACCCAAACATTCTTCCTATCTGAAAAAAAAGTAATAAAAAACAGGAATGCGCACAGTAACCAACATGCAGTAACTCAGGTTAAGCAGCAGGAAGCTAATTTTGATTTTTTTTCTTCCTCGGATGGATTTATCCTGTCACCTAGGCAATTTCAGAGTCTTACTTTGTAGATTTATACAGGCATTCAGCTTTAGCAGATGCACTCACGTGCGGTACATTAACAATGCAAAACTACTTTCCAAGATACTCTGGATTATGGTTTTAAAAAACAGATCTCTCTGGAAATTAAATCCCTGTTCAGCTCTGAATGTGATTCTGCTACACTTCAAGTGTGAAATCCACTTAAACATATGTGGCATCTGAAATTATATCATATGCTTTTCTGTGTAAAACAAATAAGCTGGGGTTTAGCCTTGCAGTGATGACAAAATAGGAATGAAAGCGTATTTTAGACTTTAACAAGGAAAGTAGGAATTGCCATACCAGATCAGAGCAGTGATCCATCTAGTCTAGTATTCTTTCTCCAACAGTGACAAGTACCAGATGCTTCAGCGAAAGGCACTACAGTATGCATAATGGACAATTATGGAATAACCTGTCCTTGGGGAATTTTTCTTTAATTTGCCAGTTTATGTGTGTGTGTGTGTGAGAGAGAGAGAGAGAGAGAGAGAGAGAATAATGTAACTATGGATGTTCTCATTATTCTTAAAAAACGAATAGATAAGTTAATAGACTCAATATCTTGTAGCAATAAGTTCCACGAGCTAATTATGTGTTACATAAAACATCACTTTCACGTTGGCTGCTTTTAAGCTTCATTAGATGTCCCGTTGTTCTTGTCAGTAACTTGGGATATCCAACTTACCTTCCCTGCACCACTGAATATTGTATATACCTCTATCATATCCAGTCTTGTTTATTTCCTCTCTGCAAAATCCTCATCATTTATCCCTCTTTATGTGGAAATCTTTCCATGCTGCTAATCATTTTTGTCACCCATGTCTTGATCCTTTCTATTTATGATATATCTTCTTTTGCAAATGGAATGGTTAAAACAGAACAAAGTATTTGAAATGAAGGCATACTATTGATTTATATAAAACAGCATTATAGCATTTTCAGTATTTTTTTTTCTGTCTCATTTCTTATACATCCTAATATTCTGTTGGTTTTTCTTTTTTTAACCTCTGCTGTATGTTGAGCAGATTTGCTCATAGACCCATCTACAGTGACACCCAGGTCTTTTCCCCTGAATGTTTACAGTTAATTAAAGCCCGGCAATATGTATGACTATCTGAGTTTCTCAGTCTTTGATATCATGAATGATTCTTCATGCACAAAGTTGGATGAACTAATGTAGCTGAGATGATCCCATGCAGGAGGTGCAGAGATCCAGAAGTGGAAGATTAATGCCCTCGCTCATTAGGATAAAAAAAGGTGGCAAAGTCTACCTTTGCAATTGAATTAGAGGATGATGCTGTGACTACTGATCTAAAAGAATGATAATAGGTTTCCTGAATTTTATGATAACCTATATCAATCTCAGGTATGCTTGGATGAGAGCAGAGATAAAGCATTTTCAGGACTTTGACCTTGAAATATTAAATTAAATAGATTCATTTTCAAAGTGGCTTTAAGAACTGAAGATAAAACCTAACAGCATTTGGACAACTGCATGGAAGTAAAATTGTATCCACCAGCTAGCACAGCTGGCTGGGCAACATGTGGTAAGCATATGCTTCAGGAGAGTCTCAAGAGGAACTTTGCCTCGCTGAAACAGGATTTGTGCCAGGACTCTGCCTCATTCAGTGCAATTCTTCTCTGCCGCCAAAGTCAGGCTGTGCCTATGTGGTACAATAGAGCCCCAAAAGAAATTTGTGTTACACAGTATTCATAAATAAACTAGTGTATCAACAGCCAAGGCCCGAAAATGACTCTGATTCAATATGGGAATACCACCACCAGGTACCTGAGAATTCTTTTTTGTGCTTAAATGTACTATGAGTGAACAAGATGATTATACGGCTAGATTATCATCACCCATCGCAATTGAACCTTTGACTGTTTATCCAAATAGATCCTAGGGTTTTTGTCGGTTTAACTTGTAGCTTCAAATCTATTCTGCTATATCCTCTGAATCCTCTCCAGTGCATTTGAACCAATTCTGATGTTTTAAAACAGAGCAGTAGCTTGTAAATGCTTTTGTTTCTGAACATTCTGAGAGGCGCGCCAAATGATGCTTATTGTAAAATGTAAGAGTGCTTCAGAACGTTGGGGAACACAAGAGTGGCTGTTGATGTGACATTGATTAACGACTGAAGTGTTGGAATGAAATAATGTAAAAGCCAGGATCGCATGTGCACTAATATAACCCACAGCTATACTTTGCAGGGGTAATCCAGTTTCCAACTACCTGCAAAAAAAGTGGTTTCAGGTGTGCAGTATTTTGTTAACAACTTTGGGAAAAGAAAAGAAAATGAGATGGAAAGCAGCAAAGCAGAGAACAGAATGATAACATGGTCTACTAGGCAGAGTATTGGAATGGAAGCAAAGAGCACAATTTTGTCTTCTGTGTAACCATACACAGCTGTTTCATATGTCTTTATTACAGGTTTCCTATCTGTAAAATGGATTAATAAATTAGCTTATGTTTCATGGTGCTGTGAAGTTACAACCCACTATGAAAGCACTTTCATATACCTTTATGTTTAAAAAAATCTGAATAAAATTAAAAATTGACCTTTTTTCTTCTATCGTTCAGATTGGTGCTACTATAGCAAGGTGAGGTAAGACCCTGGAAGAGAACACTTTCATCTGATATCTTGGAGCAGATTTTTCAGTCCTCCAATTGTGCTTATATTGTACATGTACAAATACCTGTAGCCAACTCGCCCCCTTAAGGAATCCTTAACTGGTGCTAATGCTATCCCTACCATAGAATCATAGAATATCAGGGTTGGAAGGGACCCCAGAAGGTCATCTAGTCCAACCCCCTGCTCGAAGCAGGACCAATTCCCAGTTAAATCATCCCAGCCAGGGCTTTGTCAAGCCTGACCTTAAAAACCTCTAAGGAAGGAGATTCTACCACCTCCCTAGGTAATGCATTCCAGTGTTTCACCACCCTCTTAGTGAAAACGTTTTTCCTAATATCCAATCTAAACCTCCCCCATTGCAACTTGAGACCATTACTCCTCGTTCTGTCATCTGCTACCATTGAGAACAGTCTAGAGCCATCCTCTTTGGAACCCCCTTTCAGGTAGTTGAAAGCAGCTATCAAATCCCCCCTCATTCTTCTCTTCTGCAGACTAAACAATCCCAGCTCCCTCAGCCTCTCCTCATAAGTCATGTGCTCTAGACCCCTAATCATTTTTGTTGCCCTTCGCTGGACTCTCTCCAATTTATCCACATCCTTCTTGTAGTGTGGGGCCCAAAACTGGACACAGTACTCCAGATGAGGCCTCACCAGTGTCGAATAGAGGGGAACGATCACGTCCCTCGATCTGCTCGCTATGCCCCTACTTATACATCCCAAAATGCCATTGGCCTTCTTGGCAACAAGGGCACACTGCTGACTCATATCCAGCTTCTCGTCCACTGTCACCCCTAGGTCCTTTTCCGCAGAACTGCTGCCTAGCCATTCGGTCCCTAGTCTGTAGCGGTGCATTGGATTCTTCCATCCTAAGTGTAGGACCCTGCACTTATCCTTATTGAACCTCATCAGATTTCTTTTGGCCCAATCCTCCAATTTGTCTAGGTCCTTCTGTATCCTATCCCTCCCCTCCAGCGTATCTACTACTCCTCCCAGTTTTATCTACCAACTGGAGACTCTGGCCAGCTCCTCAACGCAGCTCACAAAATGGGAGAAGGGAGATCTCCCCTGTACACCTCTGAGTTCACGGGTTGCTGCGGGAGCGGAAAGGTGGCCCCAGCTGGGCCCCATTTTACCCCTTCCCCCAGTGCAATAGTCCCTGTTTTGGCTAATTCTGCTCCTACCACTGGAGTCTCTGCAGGCTCCTTTCTGTAGCTAAGGGGAGGAGTATGGGGGAAGGCATGACCTGGGTCCTAGTGCCTCCAAAGTAGGGTAGGTGCACATTTGCAGGGGCATGCACATTACAATTTTTAGTGGATGTTTGCACATACGAAGCACAGGAACAGGAGTGTGTACATGCTCCAGCTTACGTGTGCACAAGTGAAGGCTAGCTAGAGGCCCAGCAGAAAATGTATCCATCTTTTTGTATTCTTAAAATCAGCTAAGGCACTCTGCATGAACTACTAACAGGCACATCAAGGAACTGACTATTTCAATTCTGTTCTGTGTTCATCACCAATAGCAAGAGTCTGGGTAGTTGTTAGTCAAGTTAACTTACTTGTAGTCTACTAATTCAGTCCTCCTTTTCATCCTCTTAGTTCTAAAGAGAAATGTGTTGGGCTGAGAAATTTATGGAGACAACTATTTTAAAAGGTAAATAAATGCATCTCACATTAAATTATTTAATTAGCACCAGTGTTTCTGGTAATGGATAACTGTAAGGACTCAATCGTTTCTTCTAATGGTCTGTTGAATATAATTACTACTACATATTGTTCATCTTCATGTTATACCTGCATATGCCTTTTGCCTGCATAACAACCAGCTTGAAAGTGACACTTGAGATGAGGAGCAGAATAAATTACTTTGCATGAGACAATTTAGAAAGAGAAACCCCTTAAACATTTGGATAATAAGATATGAATTAAGCACTGATATGTTAGCGAGTGGCTGTTTTGGGAGAGGGAGGCAGAGAAAATGGTAATGTTTTTGTGGATTAACTAATAGTTATTTTATAGCGTCACTTCTGACATGCTCTGAGCTGACAAGATACTTGGTTTTACCTGTGACTGTAAACTAGCAAATTATTCTTTGGATGGATCATAGACCAGAAGATGTGAAAAGATGCTTGGAAGGATGAAAGATTTACATTTCTCAGGAAGAAAAAAAACCCTGCATTTTGAGCCACAAGTTTGCCTTAATCACCCAACTAATTCTGAGGTATGCTTTGAAAAGGGTGATGGAGTCAGTTGCAAGAAGTCTGAGACACCATTCTAGATTGTAGAGACACTATGGGAGAAATATCTAAGTAAACCAGAAAGGCAGGAAGTGAAGGAGGAGTCTCTATTTGCTGTGCTTTTCAAATAGCAGAATAGGAAGAGGTGAGGTCCTGAAACTATGATAGGCAGAGAAAGTCCACGAAAGATCTGGAAGATGAAGAGGAGGTTATTGTCCTGGAATGTGAAGGGAAGCAAGTGGACATCTTGGAGAATGAAAATAATACATTCCTCTGTCTATGATTCCTTTAAAATACAATACAGCAAATGCCTTAAAAAGGGGGAATCGTGCTCTAAGGATCTATGATGAACAGTCTGCTGCTTGGCTAAGAAAACATGGTGGCCCTGGAACAGCATAGAGATGCCTCTCTGCCAAGAACCAGTCAGGTCTAAGGGATTATTTTGGACCACAGCTTGAATCTGTTCCTGGAAGATACTGTAGACATAAATAAATGAGATGCCCCGAGTTCTGCTGTCAACAGGGCAAAAGTCAGAGGTCTGTGTTATAAATGAAAGATAGAATTTCACATGTGCTGAAACAGGGTGGATGAGCTAATATCTTTTATTGGACCAACTGCTGCTAGTGAAAGAGACAAGCTTTTGAGCCTACACTGAGCTCTTCTTCAGGTTTGTATATCTCAAAAGCGTGTCTCTTTCCTTCATCAACAGAAGTTAGTCCAATAAAATATATTACCTCACCCACCTTGTCTCCAGTATCCTTATACCAACACAGCAAACAAACAACATGTGAGCTGGGCAAACTCAGTGACTCACTACATTTTGTTAAAAGAACAGGAGTACTTGTGGCACCTTAGAGACTAACCAATTTATTTGAGCATAAGCTTTCGTGAGCTACAGCTCACTTCATCGGATGCATTCCGATGTAGCTCACGAAAGCTTATGCTCAAATAGATCGGTTAGTCTCTAAGGTGCCACAAGTCCTCCTTTTTTTTTTGCGAATACAGACTAACACGGCTGCTACTCTGAAACCTACATTTTGTTAGTAGCATTTGAGACAAAGAATTTAGATGCCGTGCTATGGAGGTGTAGGATGGAGAGTACGCTCCTGTAACCATCTCTATAGACCTTAGCATAGGAAGCAATGGAGGATATCTTGCTCTGCTCTCCAAAGCCTTAGCTCTTACTAGTAACAAAATAACTGATTAAAAAAGGCCTTCAGTTTCATTGAGGTTGAAAGAGCACAAAACACTACAAAATTCTAAAGAAAAAAACCCTCTAATCCCTGTGAACCATAATTTACTTTTTCAGCCAAGTCTGCACTAAAGCACAAACTGATGGAATGACAGATTTATTCCCATAATTCATTTTTGCTCCATGGCCCAAGAAGAATTAGCATTTCTTAGTCAGTCAAGCAACCTCTAATAATGGTTTTTGTTTCAGCACCCTGGTTTTACTTTCATTTATATTAAAACAGTAGCAGTTGGAATATCTTTTAATGTCATTTTCATTCAACAAGCATTTCTTGGCAAAATCTCAGGATCTTTGTTTCATAGTTTTTTCTTTTTAAATGGGCATTTAAAAGCTAATTTTGAATTCCATACAGATTTTCAAACAAACGGCTGCTTCAAATTTAAAGAGAGTTTAAAAATCATAGGTGCTGATTTTTATATCATATATTATGATATGGGACTGATTTTTCATTGAAATTATACAACCTCTGTTTTTGTGATGTGGGGAATATAAATACAGCCTTAGAAGTGGGGGAAAGTTACCTTAAAGGCACATGGAAAGGAAAAGGGCCAGATCCTCATCTTGTGTAAAGCAGACTTCAGTGAACCTATGCTATATACACCAGCTAAGGATCTGGCCCTAAGTCTGCTAGAACAGTGACAGAGCATTGGCCTGTCATCATTACAGTCCCTTTTAGGGACTTCCAGTCTCATATCAATGGAGAATAGAGACCAGGATCTCTTACACTGGTGTATATCCAGAACACACCTCTGTTGAAGTCAGTGAAGTTACACTGATGTACCCAAGAGCAGAATTTGGCCCTACTTCTCTCCTGGGGTGATGTGGTTCCCAGAGGGACAGAGTATTGTTCCAGCCACCCACCATTTCACCTGTCAAAACAAGAGCAATCTAAACAGGGCTCAGAGAGGGGACAAAGAAAAGGAATTACAGATGTCATTTGCCTTTTCACTCCAGCTGCTTAGCAATGGAATTAAAATAGAATTGAAATGCCTGATTGCTCGTGTTCATCTGCTTCTTCCACCAATGTATCATGACAGTTAAAGATGATATAAAAAAAGAGGGAGGAAGTTAGCAACAATTTTTTAAACATTTTTTTCCTTGAAATTTGATTTTTTTCACCAGAATTTTGAAAAATGCCAACCATCTCTAATGATGATGTCCTCAAAGCAGAGGGACCAAGTGAATTTAAAGTAGTTTGACCCACCAAGAGATTCTGGTCACAAATTCTCCAAGTGACTTAACAACTGTATCTGCTTCAATATTCCACTTGCCCAGTTCTGCCACAAATGTCTTCAGACCTCCTTCCATGTTGCCCTTTATGCATATAACAACCTCCCTAAACTAGTATGTAAAGCCACTTCCCTGTCTGTTTTCAAATTCCTCCTCAAGAGTCACTTGTGCTATGAGGCATACAGGAAATTGTCCACAGAGGTAAGGGAGGTGTAGAGGGGAATGGGCATCACCAATATTTTATTTGTATTTAAAAACAGACCAGCTAGTATTGAAGTGCTTCAGAATCATCAAATTGCTACACCTCTGGACCCAATTCAAAGACCATTGGAGTCAATGGAAAAATTCCTATTGACTTCAGTGGGCTTTAGCTCAATGCCATAGCTAGCTTATGTAAACACACGTTCATATTATTCTTACTCTTGCCCTCCCTTTAACCTGTTGTTCTTATAAGAGTGATGGGAAAGGTATTGTGAGAATTGCAGTAACAGGAGGGATGGAGATGCAAACTGGGAAAGCTTCTAGGGGTACAGTGAAAGAACAGGAAGTGAGGAGGAAGGATTCTGGAGGAGAGGGTTGGAAGGCGCAGACTTATCCTTGGATGTACAGAGGAGAGAAGAGGAGATGGAGCCAGAGGGAAAGAAGGAGGAGGCAAGGTGAGAAGGCAAACTTCCAGGCCTAGTGGAGGGGGAGGGGTTTCTGCCTGCTTCAGGGTATAGTGGCTCACTCAGTGCCTGGACAGACTCAGAAGAAAAGGGGATAAGAAATGCAGAAGGACGAGGAAGGAGAGTTACTCTATCTACATGTACAACATACTGAAGCAAGTTCATCCAGATGCCGATCATTTCCTCCCAGGTCGTGGGTATCATGAATTCTTTTGTCAATGATATCTTCAAGCGCATTGCTGGAGAAGCCTCTCGTTTAGCGCATTATAAGAAGTGCTCAGCCATCACCTCCTGGGAGATCCAGACCACTGTGTGCTTGCTGCAGCCAGGAGAGCTGGCCAAACACGCTGTGTCTGAGGGTACTAAGGCCATCACAAAGTATATTCATTCCAAGTAAACTCTCAAATGATTTTCAACTATAACTGGGGCAGCGTTGCTGGGAGGCAGAGAGCAGCACGTCTTTGAGCTAGTGCCAGCTCAACTGGCTGACAGGCACGGTGGCAAAACGGGGTTGGGGAGAGAACGTTTTCAAATCCCTCCCCTTAGCAAAAATGTTAAGCAGTATGCTGTAGAGAGGGATGACCTTCCAAAGATTTGGAGGTTCATAGAATCGTAGAATCATAGAATATCAGGGTTGGAAGGGACCTCAGGAGGTCATCTAGTCCAACCCCCTGCCCAAAGCAGGACCAATCTCCAATTAAATCATCCCAGCCAGGGCTTTGTCAAGCCTGACCTTAAAAACTTCTAAGGAAGGAGATTCCACCACCTCCCTAGGTAACGCATTCCAGTGTTTCGCCACCCTCCTGGTGAAAAAGTTTTTCCTAATATCCAACCTAAATCTCCCCCATTGCAACTTGAGACCATTACTCCTTGTTCTGTCATCTGCTATCACTGAGAACAGTCTAGAGCCATCCTCTTTGGAACCCCCTTTCAGGTAGTTGAAAGCAGCTATCAAATCGCCCCTCATTCTTCTCTTCCGTAGACTAAACATCCCCAGTTCCCTCAGCCTCTCCTCATAACTCATGTGTTCCAGTCCCCTAATCATTTTTGTTGCCCTCCGCTGGACTCTTTCCAATTTTTTCACATCCTTCTTGTAGTGTGGAGCCCAAAACTGGACACAGTACTCCAGATGAGGCCTCACCAATGTCAAATAGAGGGGAACGATCACGTCCCTTGATCTGCTGGCAATACCCCTACTTATACATCCCAAAATTTCATTGGCCTTCTTGGCAACAAGGGCACACTGTTGACTCATAACCAGCTTCTCATCCACTGTAACCCCTAGGTCCTTTTCTGCAGAACTACTGCCTAGCCATTCGGTCCCTAGTCTGTAGCGGTGCATGGGATTCTTCCGTCCTAAGTGTAGGACTCTGCACTTGTCCTTGTTGAACCTCATCAGATTTCTTTTGGCCCAATCCTCCAATTTGTCTAGGTCCCTCTGCATCCTATCCCTACCCTCCAGCGTATCTACCTCTCCTCCCAGTTTAGTGTCATCTGCAAACTTGCTGAGGGTGCAATCCACGACCATCCTCCAGATCATTTATGAAGATATTGAACAAAACCGACCCCAGGACCGACCCTTGGGGCACTCCACTTGATACTGGCTGCCAACTAGACATGAAGCCATTGATCACTACCCACTGAGCCCGACAATCTAGCCAGCTTTCTATCTACCTTATAGTCCATTCATCTAGCCCATGCTTCCTTAACTTGCTGGCAAGAATACTGTGGGAGACCATGTCACAAGCTTTGCTAAAGTCAAGGAACAACACGTCCACTGCTTTCCCTTCATCCACAGAACCAGATAGCTCATCATAGAAGGCAATTAGATTAGTCAGGCATGACTTGCCCTTGGTGAATCCATGCTGACTGTTCCTGATCACTTTCCTCTCTTCTAAGTGCTTCAGAATTGATTCCTTGAGGACCTGCTCCATGATTTTTCCAGGGACTGATGTGAGGCTGACTAGCCTGTAGGTCCCCGGATCCTCCTTCTTCCCTTTTTTAAAGATGGGCACTACATTAGCCTTTTTCCAGTCGTCCGGGACTTCCCGCGATCGCCATGAGTTTTCAAAGATAATGGCCAATGGCTCTGCAATCACATCTGCCAACTCCTTTAGCACTCTCAGATGCAACGCATCCGGCCCCATGGACTTGTGCACGTCCAGCTTTTCTAACTAGTCCCAAACCACTTGTTTCTCCACAGAGGGCTGGTCATCTCCTCCCTATGCTGTGCTGCCCAGTGCAGTAGTCTGGGAGCTGACCTTGTTCGTGAAGACAGAGGCAAAAAAAGCATTGAGTACATTAGCTTTTTCCACATCCTCTGTCACTAGGTTGCCTCCCTCATTCAGTAAGGGGCCCACACTTTCTTTGACTTTCTTCTTGTTGCTAACATACCTGAAGAAACCCTTCTTGTTACTCTTAACATCTCTTGCTAGCTGCAATTCCAAGTGTGATTTGGCCTTCCTGATTTCACTCCTGCATGCCCGAGCAATATTTTTATACTCATCCCTGGACATTTGTCCAATCTTCCACTTCTTGTAAGCTTCTTTTTTGTATTTAAGATCAGCAAGGATTTCACTGTTAAGCCAAGCTGGTCGCCTGCCATATTTACTATTCTTTCTTCACATCGGGATGGTTTGTCCCTGTAACCTCAATAAGGATTCTTTAAAATACAGCCAGCTCTCCTGGACTCCTTTCCCCCTCATGTTATTCTCCCAAGGGATCTTGCCCATCAGTTCCCTGAGGGAGTCAAAGTCTGTTTTTCTGAAGTCCAGGGTTCAATATGGTTCTGTTCAGAGCAATACTGAAAAGCTTATGCTTTGGGTTCTGCATTACTATTCTGGAATCTCATAGGAGCAGGTTCTCTCTCCTCACCCCCTGACATTTCTGGTATTTCCTGCTTAGGCCATAAGCTGATATTTATTATTTTTACAGCACCCAAACATGTGCAGGGTACCTCACAGCACAAGATAGAAGACATGGTTTTGAAACCAGCCTCTCTGGTGCTTTCATTCCTAGTTTAGGATTAGAAAGTAATTTCCTCAGATAATGACCCCATAATCCGGTGTTTCTCAAACTTTTGCATTGGTGACAGCAAGCCTTTGGAGGTGAAGGCTGGCAGCTCATGCCCCCCATGTAATAACCTTGCGACCCTCTGAGGGGTGTTGACCCCCAGTTTGAGAACCCCTGCCCTAATCTTTATATGACATTTTCATTACACCCTACCTGCAATTTTACATTTCCCTTATTGTACAGAACTCACTTTGTAGGTGCTCTTTGCTATATTTGGCAAATTCATTGCTGTTGCCATAAGTATTTCCCCCCCAATATAATATTTATCCTCATTTACATTATAACATGTCAAAAGAATTTTCAGGGGCCACAGTGAATTTCCTTCCGTATCCTCCAAAAACTCCTCTCTTATAGGCTATAACTTTTGGACTATAATAGAAGCAGTCTTCAGACTTTCCAGAGGTCCGGGTCCCATAGTGCTAGACGCTGTATACACACATAATAAAAAAGACTGTGTCCTGCCCTGAAAGTTTTGGGCCTGATCTTGAGGTGATGAGCACTCCCAGCTTGCACTGCAATCAGTGGGATTTGCAGATGCTCAGCAACTCTGAGGATCAGTCTAAATAGCACATTTCTACTGCATTCAATCTACTGCAATTTTGGGATCATCCAGAGTGTTCTTGTGCAAATGGTATGACTTAGTGATGCATAAACACTGTTAACATGTAGCTTCCTGATAGTAACATTGGTTATCTTCCCAAATTATTCTTTTGATTTATTATTAGTTGAGTGCTAACAGTACACTTGGCTCTCTCCAGAACAAAAATTCTGGACACATGCAGAACCTTCCAAGAAGACATAACATCTCAATCAGGTTGGAATGTTGGTTTCCAGGTCCCCCATGGTATATTTCCATTCTATACTTTCATCTTTCTCTGGGAACATATGTACCTCTGCTTGCCTAGAGACAGTCCCCGCTTTTCTGGCTTTGCATTCAGTGTATTGCATAGACCTTGCAATAGTTTTTGTTTGACATTGGAATGTCAAAAAAATTAGCAATATTTGAACATTAGGTCCATTTTAAAAATAAAGAGCTGAACAGCAAACACTAATATTTTATGTTTAAAAGAAAATTAAAGATCTTTCCTTGATATTACCCGTAGACTCTGTCAAAAAAAAAAAGCCCGCAATTCATTGTTTTCGCCCCAAATCAAGAAAACTATTAAGAAGTGCTTAACGTTAAGCATGTTCTTAAGTTCTATTGAAGTACACTGTCAGCACTCAAATATCAATCATAACATTGGAAACTAATCCACTTTCCCCTCAGAAAACTATATGTTAATATCAGAGTTAATATTGTAGAAGCATGAAAAATACTTCCTTTTAAAGCAAGTTAATGGGACTTCAGCATGGGCTTAAATGCTTTGCTGAACCAGGGCCTCTAACCCATTTACATAACATAATAAGAGTAAAATGTGGGCTTGATCGTGCAAACTCTTAGGTGAGTAATTTAATCAGTTAGCAGAGCACTGCTGTGAACTAGAGTTGAACTCAGGGGGTGAAGGTAACAAATCCCATTAAGAAAAATATAATAAATATGGGCTGATACTGCATGGAACTGAGTTCCTGCTGAGATATGTTGACTTCAAGGGAATAGAAAATGCTCAGCAGTTCTCAGGAGGTCTTTGCATATTGCAGAATAAGAATCATGCAAATTGCTATTCTAGTCCCCAATCCAATAAATAGAGAGTTTATTGTTCTAAAGAGTGTGTCAAAATTACATTTGGCATCCTTCTGGCTTCTTTGGCAACAATGTAAAGAGGAGTGAACATACTTTTTAAAAATGCTGGATATTTGACAGCATGGTCAGGTTGCTGCTTTCTTATGGCTTATGACGGCTAGATGACGCTCTCACTCTTCAGTGTAAAGGGTACTGTTGATGGTGTTATGAAGCCCCCACCCCCAATCCTGGGAAGCTGATCCAAGGAGCAGTATTTACTGCTGCCTCAGAAGAGAGTTTGCTTGGCTACTTTTCCTGTCCAGCTGCTCATGGTGTGTGGTTGCGACTGTGTGCGTAAAAGTATTTGTTGGGGCATTTGAAAAATGGCAGTCTGCAATGCTGTGAAAGTCTCATGACCTTGCAGGTTTACACGTGCTAAAGGAAACCCTCTGCATTGAATCCCAAGAGCTTTTACCACCAAAGATAAATTAACGGGGATGTGGGGGGAAATCAAACCCGACGGAAGTGTTCTAGTGTAATCATCATTTACTTTTTAACAGCAATAGGAAAACTTACTCAGCTGAACATTTGGCTCTTCTGAAAGATCAATTGAATTAGGAGCTGAGGTCCATTTCGTGCCTTGGTGCATGCCACGAGGACATAATAAACCTTGACTTAAGAGAGGTTCCACCTTCAGTCTCCTACCCCAGTGCCCTTGCACAGCGGCCTGAAATAACTGTTGCCATACTCCCCGGAACACGGAGGCTACTCTCTGCCAGCACTCCCTGAGGTATGGAAAGGCAGAAACATGTTCCCTTCCCTCTTCTCCCTGCATGTGACCCAGCCAGCAATGTCTTTCAGGTGTGCAGGTGGGAGTGGAGTCTGTTGCGTCCTCTGAAGGGGTGTAGCCGCAGGTGTATGCTCCTGCTCCCTTCCAGTAGCTTCCCACAGGGCGGCCAACTTTGCACCTACCCCGACCCAGTCTAGTGCCTCCAAGGCATGACTGAACCTCAAACAATCTGAATGAAATACTAGCTAGTTAGAGGGCTCGACTAGGCTCCTAGAGAAGATTGTTCCTGGATTCTTCTACATGTTTAATGACACATGACAGCAAAAAATGTCAAATCATATCCCTGAGTCTCTACTGTGCAGGGGCGGCAGCTATTCCTTGCCCTGGAGTATAATCTAGGAATGCAGCTACACCCTTCCTGGAAGTAAGTGTTAGGACATGCTGTGTCAGCTGTGGCCCAACACTGTCTCTTTATTTAGCATTAGTGCATTGTCTTACAGCTTCCAGACACGCTGAGCATTTCTGCAAATGTGGGTATGGCTGCCTAAGAAAAGCTCCAGAGAAGGATGTTATAGCAAGTAATTAATACCTGTTCGTGAGCGTGTATGTTAATATAGATACATATTACACACATAAAAGCTAGGTTAAAAAATTATTAAGGTGGCAAAATCAAGCACTGAAAAGTTAAGAAATGCCAGGAATGCCGGAGTGGAGGGAGCATGCTCAGTTCCTCTGTGGGAATGGCACGTATACTGTCCGGTCAGCACTGGGAGCTGAGAGAGAGACAAACACACTGCACGAGGATGGAATCCTCAGAGATTTTAGCTGCTAAAATAAAAAAAGTCTCGACCGAGCATGTGTGAACTGCAATTTGTCAAAGGCATATATTTAGAGCTGGTCAGGAATTTTTTGATTAAAGAACTTTCTTCAAAAAATGCTGATTCATCATAACTGAAACCTGCACAGAAATTTATCCTCTTTGACAAAACTTTCACCAGGAAAGTTTTTCAAGTCCAGGATGGAATATTTGGACAGAACCAGAAAGCAGGAAACCCACCCAGAATAGCCACATCCTTTAGAGGCAGTCTCTTTCTCTTTTGCCTAATGAATATTAAATTATTTATACAAAGTGGAATAGCTCCACAGGAGAAATAGAGACTAAATCAGGCAGAGCAGGAACTTGAACATGGCCCTCCCACATGCTAAGTGACTCCCCTACCCATTGGGGTATTAGCTAGTGGGCGAATGCCCTCTCTGGTTTTTCATCAAAGATTTATAAGGGTCTAATTTTCATTCTAATGTGGAATGAAACAATTTTTGGAATACTGAAATTTTTCATGAAACAGAATTCTTGCTTCTGGCCAGCCTTATTTATAACTTGCCCACATTTGGTAGAGTTTCATGAGGATGGTAAAAGGCAGATCCCTGACACAAAGGCAACCTGCCTGTCACATTTCAACTCCCTGCTATAAATCCTAAGGGCAAGAGAACTGTTAAAAGAAAAGGTTTCTAGAATTTAACATGGGCAAAACAATGTATTTTTCCCTACCATAGTTCTCAGAAACAGCTGAACAGTTTTGGATTAAATTTTATTAAAAATTCAACCTGAGGCAGATACCTCAGCCCAAATGGTTAAAGTCTGGCAAAGTTAGAAGCAACTGAAAACATAGTCTTACAATAGGAAGTGTTGGGCAACGTTAGCAACCTGTAGCATGAAGAATGTCTTTTCCCACACAGCAAATGCATAAAGCTGAATCCATAGAATTTCCTCCCCTTCCTGTGTGGACTTAATGATGCATTGGAGATGCCCTGTCTACCAAGAATTTTTAGCTGTGGGTATCCTCTCTGGCTATCAAAATGAGAGAAGTTAAAATATGAATCTAAGAGACATTTTTAAGCCATAGCCACGGCATATCTCCTTCTTACCCCTCCCTCCTGTAACTATGTGAAACGTTTTGTCATGCCACATCGTGTGCTGTCATACATAAGGCAGGAGAAAGGCATAGGCTTCTATTGTAGCATTAATGTGTTCAAATTACTTGCAAGCTCCTCTTCTTCAAAGAGTCAGTACAGTTTTAGATTTACCAGTTCAACCACAACTGGATTTTAAAGGGATAAAGTACAACCAAGGAATAGTTTAGAAATTTGTCCGCAGCCATCAGAGTACAGTAAAACCACACTTTGGAGTAGGAACTATCTTTGTGTTTAGTGCTTGTGCAGCCCCTAGCACAATGGGGTGCTGGTCCAGGACCACACTACTACAGTACAAATAATAATTTCCACTAGTAACTGGGAGAGCTAATGTAAATTACTGCATTTTGCTAATCAGTGAATAATTGAAGAATAATTTTAAAAAGCAAGGACAATATGCACAATTCTATTCAGCTTCTTAAATTGTGCCCATCTCACTGTATGCTTATGTACAACGTGGTTACTTCATCTGTTTGGCACATATTTAGTTTTAGTCTTTATAATAATATTTCCTAGTATTTTAATAAAGGTTCTATAGCTTTTTTTGTTAAAGTGATGAAGTCTTTGAAAGTCAAATCCTCAGCCCCTGATTGTGCTGCTGAGGCATGGAGAGAGTCCATTTTATGTGGGCAAATTGTGAGTGAGGTGTGTGAATTAGTGACGTGTGAAAGTGTGAGGTTCCTCTCTATACCCGTGGCCATGCATTAACCTCAGACACAATGTTCATAATGTATAACCTACATTTGTGGTGATTTCTTTACATCTTTAGTGAAGGGAAACATTTTGATTAATGTTGTCAACTTATCCAGAAGCCTGTATTCAGAGCTCTCAGTTCATGGTCCTTTTAAACCCTCGACTGCAAATGAGGGATTACTCTGCCTGTGCAATCTCAGCCGGGTGGAAGGAATTGCTGAATGGCTTGTTCTCTGATGGAGCTGAAGGAGTTTGGTATTTTTTACATGTAAGTAAATAAAATGTAGCAGATAGGTGGAAGGAAATTCTCAGCAATCTTTAAAAGAACACCTCTTCAGGCTATTTTAAAGAATCCTTACTGAGGTTACAGGGACAAACCATCCTGATGTGTAGAAAGAATAGTAAATATGGCAGGCGACCAGCTTGGCTTAACAGTGAAATCCTTGCTGATCTTAAACACAAAAAAGAGGCTTACAAGAAGTGGAAGATTGGACAAATGACCAGGGAAGAGTATAAAAATATTGCTCAGGCATGCAGGAGTGAAATCAGGAAGGCCTAATCACACTTGGAATTGCAGCTAGCAAGAGATGTTAAGAGTGACAAGAAGGGTTTCTTCAGGTATGTTAGCAACAAGAAGAAAGTCAAGGAAAGTGTGGGCCCCTTACTGAATGAGGGAGGCAAACTAGTGACAGAGGATGTGGAAAAAGCTAATTTACTCAATGCTTTTTTTGCATCTGTCTTCACGAGCAAGGTCAGCTCCCAGACTACTGCACTGGTCAGCACAGCATGGGGAGGAGATGACCAGCCCTCTGTAGAGAAAGAAGTGGTTCGGGACTATTTAGAAAAACTGAGTGAGCACAAGTCCACGGGACCGTATGCGCTGCATCCGAGAGTGCTAAAGGAGTTGACGGATGTGATTGCAGATCCATTGGCCATTATCTTCGAAAACTCATGGCAATCGGGGGAGCTCCCGGACGACTGGAAAAAGGCTAATGTAGTGCCCATCTTTAAAAAAGGGAAGAAGGAGGATCCGGGGAACTACAGGCCAGTCAGCCTCATCTCAGTCTCTGGAAAAATCATGGAGCAGGTCCTCAAGGAATCAATTCTGAAGCACTTAGAAGAGAGGAAAGTGATCAGGAACAGTCAGCATGGATTCACCAAGGGCAAGTCATGCCTGACTAATCTAATTGCCTTCTATGATGAGCTATCTGGTTCTGTGGATGAAGGGAAAGCAGTGGACGTGTTGTTCCTTGACTTTAGCAAAGCTTTTGACATGGTCTCCCACAGTATTCTTGCCAGCAAGTTAAAGAAGCATGGGCTAGATGAATGGACTATAAGGTAGATAGAAAGCTGGCTAGATTGTCGGGCTCAGTGGGTAGTGATCAATGGCTTCATGTCTAGTTGGCAGCCAGTATCAAGTGGAGTGCCCCAAGGGTCGGTCCTGGGGTCGGTTTTGTTCAATATCTTCATAAATGATCTGGAGGATGGTCGTGGATTGCACCCTCAGCAAGTTTGCAGATGACACTAAACTGGGAGGAGAGGTAGATACGCTGGAGGGTAGGGATAGGATGCAGAGGGACCCTAGACAAATTGGAGGATTGGGCCAAAAGAAATCTGATGAGGTTCAACAAGGACAAGTGCAGAGTCCTACACTTAGGACGGAAGAATCCCATGCACCGCTACAGACTAGGGACCGAATGGCTAGGCAGTAGTTCTGCAGAAAAGGACCTAGGGGTTCCAGTGGATGAGAAGCTGGTTACGAGTCAACAGTGTGCCCTTGTTGCCAAGAAGGCCAATGAAATTTTGGGATGTATAAGTAGGGGCATTGCCAGCAGATCAAGGGACGTGATCGTTCCCCTCTATTCGACATTGGTGAGGCCTCATCTGGAGTACTGTGTCCAGTTTTGGGCTCCACACTACAAGAAGGATGTGAAAAAATTGGAAAGAGTCCAGCGGAGGGCAACAAAAATGATTAGGGGACTGGAACACATGACTTCTGAGGAGAGGCTGAGGGAACCAGGATCGTTTAGTCTGTGGAAGAGAAGAATGAGGGGGGATTTGATAGCTGGTTTCAACTACCTGAAAGGGGGTTCCAAAGAGGATGGCTCTAGACTGTTCTCAGGGTAGCAGATGACAGAACAAGGAGTAATGGTCTCAAGTTGCAGTGGGAGAGGTTTAGGTTGGATATTAGGAAAAACTTTTTCACTAGGAGGGTGGTGAAGCCCTGGAATGGGTTACCTAGGGAGGTGGTGGAATCACCTTCCTTTGAAGTTTTTAAGGTCAGGCTTGACAAAGCCCTGGCTGGGATGATTCAGTTGGGGATTGGTTCTGCTTTGAGCAGGGGGTTGGACTAGATGACGTCCTGAGGTCTCTTCCAACCCTGATATTCCATGATTCTATGTGTCTATCTTTACTGCTCTCTCTTATCTGATATGACTATTCCTGGTATCAGCCAGTGAATGCTGTTTATGCCAATGATTTGACCTCTGTGCCCCTCAGTAATTCAAGGCATTATACAGTTTATACTTTAACCTTCTCATTTATTTAATTTGAAAGATCAACTGGGTTTACAGTTTACAATTAAGTTTACAGTTAAACTCCTCAAACTATGGATAAAAAATGAAAAAACCAACCAACCAAACAAACAAAAAACTAGTGCTGTGCAGAGGATGAAAATTCCATGTTGCAAAGGATTTCAAGATTTTGACCTCTTTTTTTTTCTGTTCAATTTGGAGCAAAAATCCAAAATGTTGATGTTATCCACAAAAGAAAATTCTAATAAAATAAAATAAAATTGGGAGTGAAAAAGTTATTTCTATTGAGACCTATTTTATATAATGCAACATAAAACCATTGAAACAAAATATCATTTCAAGATGAAAAAATGAAATATTTTGTTCTAATGTTGTCAGAATTTTGCTCCATTTTTTCCAAAATTGAGATTTTGGCAAAAATGACACGATTTCAGAGAGTGTTTTGATTTTGACAGCACTGCATTTTCCAGACACACTTGAGTCATTTTTATCACACAACCAGGTCTGCCATAGAATTTGATGATCCATCTTTCTGGCAGCATCCACCATCTCCCTGGCTGCAAATGAAAGCTACCCTCCCACTTTTGAAACCGTAGAGATGAGGCCAGGTTGCAAATGCCACCTGCCTTCTGTCAATGGTGACTCCCTCATCCACTGAAGCTAGCCATTTACAAAAGCAGTGGTGAATCAAGCCTATAAGGTATGTAGTAACCTGAAGAGAGTCAAATGCAGTCAATTTCTTATTCAGTGATTTTGAAGTAGAGTGAGTTGGATTTTTGTCCCAAACGAAACACTTGTTTTGAACACTTGTACTGAAGTTCGAAACCGGATGCTTTCCAATTTCTCTTGGTTCAACATATAACCTAAGTAAACTATTATTAGCATTGACTCACCTCACAACTTTGGTTTCACACAGATTATTTAATTTAAAACTGTTATTCAGGAAATGAAAAACTTAAATAACATTTTCCAACAGTCCAGAGGTGTATATATTACTTTAAACCTACACTTTCTTGAAGGATCTACTGATTTAAGGGTCTTATGAACTTTCATTGACTTTTGTAGTATTAAATGTTATATCTAATAGAATTTAAGGGTGGAATAACAACCACCAAGGACTGCAGTGCGGAATCAGGAGAGAAAGTGTCCATCAATTGACAAGTGCTGTGTGCAGGGAATATGCATGGTATAATGAGGTACAGGAAATAACAGGGCTGCTGTCATGAATAGAGAAGAGATGGACCTGATCTAGAAAGTAGAAATCTGGATTCATGTCCCAACACAAACTTACCCAAAGTTTGAGGCTGTTCAGATTTGGGGTTCTGAAATAATCCTGAGCCAGGAAGTTCAGATGTATTCCAGATCTAAACCCCAATTTTCCCCATGTTCGACACTACAGAGGCATGATCAACTGCAAAACTAATGTGATAAAAATGCCATTCACCCAAATTTCTTATAAAAAGATGCACAAATTAACAGACAGTGCCCACTTGTAAAATCACAATGTTATTTCTTTCAAAGATCTTTTTCAAGATATTAAATTCAAACTAGAACATTTTGCCATGAAACTGATGGGGTCAATAATGACCCCTTAAAGCAACTAAACAGTCTCAAGTAAAAGTATTCCAAATCCACCACAAGCTTATGGAATGGATTTAGGATGATTCCCTTTAAAGCTTAAGGTTCAAGGCTGGATAGAGAGGTTCTTAAGGTCAGCTGTATCCTAGAGCTCCATAACTGTCTTTGCACACAGCACAATAGCTTTGTTTTTCCATTCACAGATATGATTAGCATATGCAGAGTGTCAGCTGTATTTCTGAACTTGTCAGCTGGAGCTTCTCTGCTTGTAGGACTCGAATGGAGCACTACAGTAAGACATGCCCACAGTGACAGAACAGTAGGCTGCTTGAGAATGAATACTAAAATGTGATTGATTTCCCCTGGTGAGTCTGGCATGTCTTTAGATGTCTGGAATACATTGTACATTATTATTAGGGCTCAACAGTTTGCTTTAATAATTACCTAGGAAACAGCAAAAGAACGGGGAAATAACCATAATTGTCTAAAGACAAGTATATACAAATTACAAAGTATTTTGTTAATAGAATGCAAGCAGCTCTAATTATAATGAAGCATAAATTCAATGGTAGAGCTGCCAGGCCTTTTGGAAATAATAGGATTTTGACTTCCAAGAAAAAAGTTGTGCTCAGTAGTTTCTGATCCCTGTACTTATTTTACTTGTGTGCAGGAAGTGTATGAACAAATCCTATTCATACATAAAGGGATTTGTGTGCCTACCTATCCTCCCTCACACAGATTTTGAAAGTGTGCCCTTTTAAGTATAGATAACATGAAAGGAAATTGGTAAACTGTGTTAATTACTCCAGGGTAGAAAAGATGTTTTGTTTCAAACAGAATTTCATGTTATGTTAATAATTGAAGCCCATCTGGGACACTCAAGAGAGCTGGGAAAGTGATCCCTTTTTCCTTTGCCCTTGTACACTTTTGAATCACATTTAAAAAAAAAAACAAAAAACCAGCAGCAGCAAACACGCTAAGAAAAACAATACATTCAGGAAAGAATGCCTCCCATCCCCAGCCAAATAAGGGAAGACATTACCAACTTTTCCCAGTGCTACTAAGCTAATTTAAACTCATTTCAAGGCTCATAAACCAGGGCATAAGGCCATAAAATATCCATGGACTGATCAGAAAGCCTACAAGTAAATCATTTTAACTTTAAATGACTGTTGAGGATAGTTTTAGCATGACAGTCATTGTTCCAATCCTGCTCACTTTACACACCCAGGTTGGATTCTGCCGCACTGATGCTGAATAGCACCTTACCCCATGGGCAGGCCCATTGAGGTCAGTAGGACAATTCAGAGGGCAAGGTTTTCAAAACTGTCTAGGGGATCTGGACACTCAACTCCCATTCATTTTTAATGGCAGTTGGGTGTCCAAATCCTTCAGGTGGCTTTGAAAATCTCAGCCAGAAGGAGTAAGAGTCACAAAATCCATACCACAACTCAGAGTCCCCTTTACTTCAACGGGGATATTGCAGTGGGTAAAGTGAGCAGGATGTGCTTGTGGCCCTCAGACACCCTCAATGCCAACTGGCAAAGAGTCCACTGTCATGTAACACCAACTCTTATCAAGCCTGATAAACACCTAATGCATTGCTGTCATAGTATTCCTCTATAAAGAGTGTCATGTAAGTTATGGAATGACAGCCGGTAACGCATTGATCTTTAATATAATCTTGAAATGTATGTATTGTGTATGAGGAATTATGGCTCCTTACTGATATTAGGCTTAAGTCTGTAACCAAACAAAAGGGAGAAACAGGCCTTCTTCCAGGCAGGAGGGAAGTAGCTATAGCCCTGTCTCTAATGTAAATTGAGCATTGTGGAGCCAAATGCAATAGGAGCTGTATTTGCATGGAAGTCTACAGGAAATGCCAGGCTGAGGTGGAGCATGAAATCAGCATGGGAAGACACAGAAGTCTAAACCCCAGGCATTCATCCTGACTCTGGAAACAAAGACAATAAACTTTGGGAAATATAAGGAGAAGCAAAAAAAAATTTCATTAGCCATTTACGGAGGAGACCCCTGGTAGAGCATAGTGGACTCGTGACAACCGGGATCTTGACTTAACAGGAAATCAGCAAACTCTACAAAAAAAAACAGAGGGTGAGAAAATGGCTTTAGCGAAAGGATTGTAGCTTGCTAAAGTTATGTTTATTCTCTCAGAAGCGTGTTATACTTTTGTTTCTTTTGTAACCAATTCTGTTTCCATTATCCTTGCTTTATATCACTTAAATCTCTTTATTAATAAACTTCTCTTTGTTTTATCATAAGTTGCCTCAGTGCTTTAATATTAAGTAAAGTGTGAATTCTAAGGTGACTCAAACAAGTGGGTGTTTGCAGTGTCTCTTTGGAAACGGTGACCTTGTAATTGCTGTGCTTGTCCAGTGAAAGAGGCTGAATGCTCATGGGGAACGTTCTTCCAGGGGGCTAGGAACAGAGGTGCAGCAAGTGTTCTCACAAGGCAAAGTAAGGACTAGCAGGGTCCTGGGGTGTTTGTCTGGGGTGGCTATCAGACTGGGGTGACAGGGAGTTGTCACCCAGTTTAGCATCAGCAAATCTCTCACTTGCTGAGGCAGAGGTGTTACATGGTGACCTAGATTTTTGAGTGCCCTGAAAAATCACATCACAGTCTTGTATAATGCACACTTAAGACCTAATTCAGGAAAGTACGAAAGCATGTGCTAAATTTTAAGCACATGCCTAGTGCTTAAAATTCAGCACATGCTTAAGTGCTTACCTGAATAGAGATTCTTTCCATATTCACTGCCTTATATGGCAACATATGGTATTTCAGGGGAAACACTAACCCAAACACACACTCATAATAAACTGACAGAGAAAAAAAAAATCTACAAATCTACTTTGAAACACCTGATCTGTTATCCTATCAATAGTCCAGCAAGGAGGGATAAAGATTTAATTTTTTTTAAAGCTTATGAAAAGCAAGACTACTCCCTTTCCTCCCAAATATTCATCTAGTCAAGTTTATTTAAAAAGTTGCTCCAAATCCCAGAGTTTTTTATAAAGAGAAATTAATTCCTATTGCACTCAAGGAGAACAGTAAAGTTACCTAGAGTGTTTTATATGTCTTTTACATTATCTCACTGTATCAGAATTTTTTCTTCCTCCCATTCTAATTATTGGTTTTGATCAGAAGCTAGGTCATTATCATGGAAAAGGGTTCACACAATACATGTGTCAGAAATCTGTCTACTTTAAACCATTCTCCATAATGTTCTCAATTTATTTTTGAGATGCCTTCTTTTTTAAACAAAAGACCCACAGTCTATTGCAGTGAAATTACAGAGAGTATGATCATGCCCCAGTGTTGAACTGGTACATTAGATGGCATACATAGAGGGTGGAAAGCTCCTCCCATGCCTTTGTATTCCCCTATGCATGAGCACAAGCCCATTGGGGACCACAGACACTGTTGTCTGCAAGCAATCCATGGAGACTAGATAGCTAAAGGGGAGAGTATAAGGTTGAAGTAGGGGGAAACCATATCTCTCTCCACATTGATCAGTCTGCTCCATCCCTCTCCAGCATCCTGCTCCCTGAGGTGGGGAGGCAGAGCAGGAGCATACAGTACCCACATGCCCCAAAACTCAGGTTGTTCTGAGACTGCTAATGTGTGTCCTCTCCAACCCTGTGCAGCCATGCAGGGCCTCGCACATCCTAGCCCTGAATGTTTGGGATTGTTAGGATTCCCTATCAAGCTCAGATAACCGTGGTGTGGTTGGCTTCAGATCACTTGGGGGGGAGTGCCAATACATTTTGGTTTGGTTCAAGAAACCAGTCATCTTATAACATCTGTTCTTCCAGCTCCTTTAAGTGGTCACCACTTCTGTTTGTTGTGGTCACCCCTGCTAATAGAAGGACTCTCCGGTTAACAAGGCAGCCATCTCACTTCTGAGTAGGGCTTCCAATTATTTTAAACGCAAGAGCCAAGCTGTCATAGAGAAGCTGTCTGTTCTCCTCAAATTATCGGAATTTTAGCACACATGTAACAAGAGACTAGTTCTATTACTAAAAGTATTCCCAAGTGGCTTTTCCTATCCACATTTGAATTAAAGCAACATAGGACACTGGAACTTTAAATTGCTTCCCTATATTTACTGGCGCTTTCGTTCCTTTGCCTTTCTGCCTACCAATCACCTCCTGGCCTCAAGGTGAAGAGTCAGGGCCAGTGAGAATGTGGGGAAGAGCAGGGAGGTGGCTCATCAACTGGTTCAATGGAACCAGGAGCTCCTGAAGAATCAGGTCTCTGGAACATACCTCTCAGCCATTGACCTTCTCCAAGACACATCCTATCAGCATATTCTCACTGGCTAATTAACTCTCCCTCCCTTCCCAACTGCACCAATGGCATCACACAAACAACAAAAGATAACCACACAGACTCTCAGCAGCATCAGTTCTTTTGCAACTTGTAATAGCGTGGTAAAAAGGACATAGACCACCACTTCAGAGCAGCAGGTCATATTTCCCCTTGTAGGTCTACTCCCTACCACCCTCCTTCATGCAGCCCTATAAACTCCAGAGACAGGACACAGTTGACTGACATCAGTGGAGCCATAGCCACTGGTATTTGAGCTAAATAGCTCCTACGGGAAAAATGTAAAAGGGAATGAGAGGCACAGGGGTGAGGATCTGAGGATGGTCAAGCAGAGGAAAGGATCTAGGGGCAGATGGTCAGACAAGGGGTTGGCGGGAAAACTATATGGGAAGAAGAGGGAGGAAGTCACTGAAGAGAAAAGGGAGAGGGACTATAGGGAGAGAGTGAGATACACCTTGTGGGGTGAATATAGTAGGAGAGAGAGGGAGATTTTGGGGAAAATGGAGAAAAGAAAGAAACAAACACTCAGGCAGTGAGAGGGAGAGAGAGAGTGGGTGGAGAAAAAGATGTCTGCAGTGAAGGGAAGAGAAAGGGAGGCAATGGAGGACAGAAATCAAGGGATTGGTATGGGGCAGAAAATTTAGTGGACCTGGGGCCATACTCCCAATCTTCTGAGGGTCAAATGTGGGACACAGTCTGTGACAAAGACCCACAATAAAGGACATACACAAAATAGGTAATTAATTCAGGAAACGTCATGGTATGGGTTTCATTTCTACAAGTGTAAATAATTCTATAACATCCAGTGCTTACCGATTCTTTATTAGTGATTTAAGTAATTTCCAACAGAAAACATAAGTGGGCACCAAATAAGAGTGAAATTGAGGTAATTTTAGAACTAAATAAATGAGGCCTCCCAAAATGGGAGTGAAATTCAGACATGTGAGAAAAAAAGATAGGGTCAAAGGGGAAAAAAAGGACTAACTAGTAAAAAAAGGGGAGATAAACAATGGACAGAAAGAAAAAAAAGTGATGGATGGATAGAAAGAAATAGAAGCCAAAACAATGGAATATGAGAATGAAAGAGAGCAATGAAGAAATGGAAGTACAGAGAATAACAAATACATGTACACAAACTTGCACACACATCTTTAGGGGTAACAATTTGTTTTCCTGATTATTCCTTTTATTATATTTCCTGATCAAAAGAAATGGGGAACTAGAAGGAGGGCATGTCCAGTTTAAACCCTGTCATAGACTCATCATCCCAGAGTGTCCTCTCAGAGAAAGACCCACATTGCAGCCCCATCTCCCACAGCCACCTCCTCCAGCCGTCAGTGGTCAGTGCAGTGACTTGGTTCTTCGCAAAGTCAAACAAAAGATATATCTGCATGGAAGGGGGGGAAAAATAACCCACTGCAGCAAGTCTCAGAGTCTGGGTCAACAGTCTTGGGCTTGCACTATGGTACTAAAAATAACTTTAGATTTTCCAGCTTGGGTTCTGAACCCTCCCCTGGGCTTCAGGGCCTGACCTCCAGCCCAAGCCAGAAAGTCTACATGCTTATTTTTAGCTCCACAGCTCAAGTCCAGCTCTGTAGCGCTGGGCTCAGAGACCCACTGTTGCAAGTGTTTTTGCTGTGTAGACATACCCCAAGAGTCCCACCCCTTCCAGGTGGACAATGTCCCAACTCAAAGGAATGAAAACTCTTCCACGCTTCCCAGGCTCAGTCCTCCACAGATTCTTCACCCTCTTCTTCCTGGCGCTGCAGAGTTCTTCCTCACTCTGTTAGAGAGCACCACATCCAGGATGCCTGACTCCTCCTCAGGGCTTCTTTCCTGGAGTCTCTCTTCTCCCAAGCCTGCTTTAGGATTCTTCCTTGCCCCAGCTGCCCTTTCCCTTCAGAGGGACAAAGTGGATGAGGTAATATCTTTTATTGGACCAACTGCTGTTTGTGAGAGACAAATTTTTGAGCTGCACAGAGCTCTTCTTCAGGTCTCAGAAGTTGGTCCAATAAAAGATATTATCTCACCAACCTTGTCTCTAATAACCTGGGACTGACACGGCTACAACTACACTGCATGCTTTTCCTTCAGAAACACTCCCAGGGTACAAGCTCCTTCCCGAAAACCCTTCTATGGTTCGTTTCACAGAGAGGAAACTCAATGGCTCCTCTCCTGGGTCTCTTCCCCGTATTGTCCTGTAGTCCTTCCTTTATAGAAGCCACCCAGTCTGGTTCTCCCCAGCTAGGTCTAATCTTTAATTACCTGTCTCCCCTCCCAGTGCCACACAGTGGGCTAACTGGGCTCTCCAGATCCTCTTATTCCCTTCACTGCCAGTGTGGCGTATACACCCCATCGCAAACCCATCTGGGGGAGACTGTCTGAATTATAAACCAGTTAGGGCAAGGATGTTTAGGCGTCTTATGGTCTAGGAGCAAGGCCATATAAGCACTTCCCCCTCCCTATTCCACATTTGATCGCTGCTGTTCCCTCAATGAGTGTAAAAAAAGGCATCAAACTTAGTTTAAGGGGTTTGAAATCTGTTTTCAGTTATACCAACCTATCCTTACATTTCAGTTTGATTGATTTCACAATGGTATAGGTATAACTGGGAGCAGAATTTGTCCTCCAGAGAATCTAGCTTTAACTGTCTTCACCTTTGAAATTGTCCCATTAGGTAGAAAAATATTAATTATGTGGTTTCTTAAACTATGCATTCTGCCTATGGTATGATTGCCTATCATACGTAATTTAGTAAGACTTTATACTCTGAATGATCTCCAAACAGTTAAAGAAAAGCAGAACAAGCTTCTTTATTCTCTTTCAGTGGTAAATACAGCAAGAAAGGGAGGGAAAGCAACAGTAAATGGCATCTCCAGTAATGAAAGAAAAAACTGGATAGCCACAAGACTGTTGCCTAGGCAACTGAATGGAGGGACAATCAGATTCTCTCAGTTGCACCCTGTTATAGATATTTGCTACATAGTCCAGTAAAAGGAAGGAAGAGGTGATTGGAAATCTTCTGCAGAAGTACTCGAACACTTCACCAGCATGCCAGTAGTGAGCAGACTGCAGATAATACACAAAATGGCTGCCTATATGAAGCTCCTGATTGCAATAATCTTCAAAGTATTATGAACATGGATGATGGGGGGTGCGAGGGGAGGAGAGGAGGGAAAAATCACACTGCATTCCCCAAAGGTCCCTGCCAGATTTCAACCCTGACTCCAAGGATGAAACAGCGCTGAAGATTATAGTTTGCAAATACATGTCACAAGTGGAGTTTGGCATCATACAGATAAGAATTATTCCAGAAATCTGCATTGTAAATTTCACTACTTATATGCTGCTTTGGCACCTTATCTGCATAATGATCTAAGATTATTAATATGACTGGGTGAACTGGAGCAGGACCACATCCACTAATATCACAACTCTGAATAATTTATAGGATGCACAAACATAGTTGAAAGGAGCAGGCACTAAGGGAGTTCACTTCTTTATGCAGAGGGTAATCTCTTAGTACCAAAAGCAGCAATAGATGCTATAATCAGTAACATACTGAAAAAATAATCATACAAGCACTTAGAGGATAAAATATTACAGGGTACGAAAGCTAGAGAGATACATGGATGACTCTAGATGAGCCATATGGCTTTTTTCCATCCCAAAATGTTAATTTTATGTTACTAAGTATCATAAATACCCTGGCATTCTAAGGGAAACATTATGGGTATAGCCTGGCTAACAAAAGCAAAGGATGCTGGTTACCATGTCTACTACCCATTTTGGGGGTTGGCTTCTTTTTGCCCTATCTTTGAAGATATTTTTCTTCTTCATGCATTTTGTACTCCAAACCAGAGTCCTAATAAACATCAAAGCAGCTCTGCTGAGGCAGACCACATCAGTGCATAGTCTTCGTTTCAACACAAATAGAATGGGTAAGTATAGTTTATCAAGTGGAAGAGCACTGCATTTTCTAACTTGCCAATCCCTTCCTCACTTAACATCTTTTCTTTAAAACCCTCGCTTCGTCTCTAAAACCAAAACATAATATTTCCTGAACTTGAGCTGAGCAAGACAAAATGTGTTACACATCTCCCTGGCTGGGGCAAGTGTTTGCTGAATAAATACAGAAATATTGCTGTCCATCCCAATCTGATTGCATTGCCAGGGCTTACAACTAGCCAAGAATAATGGGTGGAATGCAGTCAGTAAGAGCCCCTGAAAGGTTTTTTTGTTGCACTTTTTTTGTACTTTGCTGATTTTTATATTGTTTTATTTGGCTGCTTTGATTTATTGTGGAGGAAGCCTACTTGGCAAGGGATCAAGTTGACCCCTATATGCCCTGAGTCCGTCTGATATTCTCTTCCGTTATTTTCCATTGAAGATGATGTACCTTTTTAACACACACATTTGTGGATTTTTATAATGTATTTTACTTGGCTAGATTAATGTATCAGGAGGGCTCAGAGAACTTGACATGTTAGGAGTCACTTTTCGGGGGGTGGGGGGGAAGAGAAGCAACAGAAACAGTCTTATTCCACAGTTGTCTAGCTCATGCCATTGTATGTCCTTGGCCCATGGTCCTCTCCCATCTCCCTGGAGAAACTTGAACCTCAAGGGCACACTCGAGGAACAGTCTCTGAGAGTACAAGAACATTGCCCATCTCTGGCCTTTGCAAAGATGTGCACGTGGGGGGAAAGGTTTACTGTGCTCACTTGTACAAGAGCCAGGGATCTATAATGTATAATATAGAGAATTCACTGCCACACGAATTTACAATATATCTGGTTAGTTTTATGATTAGGGCCCTAACAATTTCACGGCTGTGAAAAACATGTCACAGACTGTAAAATAAGCCCTTCCCTGTGAAATCTGTTCTCCCCCATTCTACTGGGAGCGCCTCACCTGGGGGGCACCTATCTGGGATAGGACTTGCCCTTCCTGTGCACAGCCGCTCTTCCGGGGAAATCGGACCCAGTTCTGAGTGCCTCCCCCAGCTGCAGGAAGCTCTGGGGCTGGGCAGCAGCCCCAGAAGTTCCTGCAGCCAGAGGAGGTGGCGGGTCCAATCTCCTTCTGCTGCTGGGAGCGCCCCAGCTGGGTGGCTCCTAGCTGGGAGTCCCAGCCAGGCAGGGGAGGGACAGGACTTATCCTTCCCCTGCACAGCTGCTCTAGGGGTGGGAGGAGATCAGACCCATCTCTGAGTACCTTTTGGGTTGGGACTCCCAGTTACATCTGAAATTTCATGTGGTTGTAAACAGCTGAAAACGGTAAATTGACCAATTTTAAAACCCTCTGTAATTGATCCAAATGGACCTTGACTTTGGTAGGGCCCTATTTATGATCAACAACAACAACATAGCTAGTCATACACAGGAATAGACATGTGATCTAACTTGATGCTTCATTGTGGATTCAGATCACACTAGCAGCCAGGAACCATTCCCCACATCCCGCACAGCTGTCTATCCATGTTAAAGGGGTGGGGAATAGACATCTTCCTCTGAAGCAATATTTATGGGCCACAGTGGGAGGCAGGATGCCAGACTTGATGGACAAACCAATGGTACTGTATGATCTAGAATGGCAAATTGTATGTTCTAGGACCATACAATGAGAAATCGTCTTCTGAAGTGCATTTAGGACGTATGTACCATATGCACTGTAAAACTCCAAGGGGGGAAAAATGTTCTGAAACAAAATGAAGGTAGCCGATTGCTGGTGTCCAGTTCAACGGTGTGTGCAAAGTTTCTGGCATTTTTTGAGTAGTGAAAAGCAGTTTTCATGATTTAGAAAAAGCTTTCTCTGCCTCAAACACCTCCTACATCAGGTAGAAAAATTGGCACTGTGGTAGCAATGTTATCAGCATCATATTATCTAGCAGAAACAAACAACCCAGCCAAGACTGATCCTCAGATGAACCCTCCTCACCTGGGGATACACAAACTTTCGCCTATGATGGGGAGATGCATCTGCAACACGCAATATATTTAACCTGCCCCATCTCCATTTACTGATGTAGACTCGTAGACTTTAAAGACAGAGGGATCATCGTGATCATCTAATCTGACCTCCTGCATGTCCCAGGTCACAGAACCTCACTCACTCCTTTACTAAGCCCATAACCTCTGGATCAGTTACTGAAGTAATCAAATCTTGATTTAAAGAAAGACTTAAAATTACAAAGAATCAACCAATTACTCTAGTTCAAACCAGCAAGTGACCCATGCCCCATGATGCACAGGAAGGCAAAAAGACCCCAAGGTCTCTGCCAATCTCACCTGGGGAAAAATTCCTTCCCTCTTCCAAATATGACAATCAGTTAGACCCTAAGCATGTGGGTGAGACCCACTAGAGACACACCTGGGAAATAATTCTCTGTAGTAACTCAGTGCTGTTCCCCTCTAGTGTCCCATCCCAGACCATTGGAGATATTTGCTAATAGTCACAGGTGGACCATATGCCCATATAGGGAATTTTATCATACCAACCCTCCATAAATGTATCAAGTTCAGTCTTAAAACAAGTTAGTTTTTTTTGCCCCCAATATACCCCTTAAAAGGTTGTTTGAGAACTTTACTCCCTTCGATGGTGAGAAACTTTGATCTAATTTCAAGCCTAAACTTATCAATGGCCAGTTTATAGCCATTTGTTCTGTGACAACATTGGCCCTTAAGTTAAATAACTCCTCACCTGCCTTTGATATATTTATAAAGCAATCATATCTCCCCTCAGCCTTAGTTTTGTTAGGCTAAACAAGCCAAGCTCCATAAGTCTTCTCTGATAAGGCAGGTTCTCCATTCCTCTGTAGGTCTTCTCCACTCCTTCCTAGTAGCTCTTCTCTACATCTACTCCAGTTTGAATTAGTCTTTCCTAAACATGGGAGATTAGACTTGCACCCAGTAATCCATATGATGTCTTACCAGTGACATACATAATGGTAATAATACTTCCTTATTTCTACTGGAAATTCCTCATCTGATACATTCCAGAATTGCATTAGCCTTTTTCATAGTCACATCAGATTGGTGACTCAGTCATCCTGTGATCAACTGTTGACCAATACACCCAGCTCTTTCTCCTCCTCTGTTGTTTCCAACTGATATGTCCCAAGCCGATTGGGAAAAAAAAATCTTGTTAGTCACTAAGTGCATGACCCTGCCCCTTGCACTATTAAATTTCATCCCATTTCTATTAAACCAGTTTCCAAGGTCATCCAAATCTTCCTGTATGATATTCTGGTCCTCTTTTGTATTAGCAATACCTCCCAACTTTAATTCATCTGCAAATTTTATTAACACACTTCCACTTTTTGTGCCAAGGTCATTACTCAAAGTGTTATATAAGACTGGTCTCAAGACCAATCCTTGAGGAACTCTACTAGTAATTTCCCTTCAGCCTAACTGTTCACCTTTCAGTATGACCCATTGTAGTCTCCCCTTTAACAACCAGTTCCTTATCCACCTTTTGAGTCTCGTATGAATCCCCATCTTCTCTAATTTAACCCCTAATTTCCTATGTAGAACTGTATCAAATGCTATATTGAAATCCAGAGAGATTAGATATAGTGCATTTCCTTTGTCTAGAAAATCTATTATCTTATCAAAGAAAGAGATCTGGTTGATCTGGCATGATCTACCTTTTGTAAACCCATGTTGTATTTTAGCCTAGTTACCATTTACCTTTATGTCCTTAACTTCTCTCTCTTTCAAAATTTGTTGTAAGTCTTTAAGTACAATTGAGGTCAAACTAAAAGGGCCTGTAGTTTACCAGAGCACTTCCCACCTGCCTCTCAAATATAGAAACTATATTTGCAATTCTCCAGTCATGGAGTCTGTATGATCCCCGAGTTTATGGATTCATTAAATATCCTTGCTATTGGGCCCAATAAGCTGTTTGAATTGGGCTTCCACCTCAGATGTGGTCATTTCTACTTCTGTATCCTTCTTCCCATTAGCCATCCTGCCACTGCCCCGAAGTGCTTTATTACCCTTATTAAAAACTGAAACAAATACATGCAATTAGGTGTTGGGCCATATCTGGATGATCTTTAATCTCTACTCCATCCCCAGTGTTTAGCAGTACCACTTCTTTCCTTGTTTTCTTTTTATTTATATGGCTAAAGAACATTTTTCTATGGGTTTTAATTTCTTTTGAAAGGTTCAACTCTACTTGACTTTTGACAGTTCTCACTTTATCCCTGCACTTTCCAACCTCCAAGAGGTAGCTCTCTTTGCTGATCCATCCCTTCTATTACTTGTAGGCTTTTTCTCTAAATAACCTGTTTGAGATGCTTGTTCATCCAGTTTGGTCTGCAGCCCCTCCCTTCAATTGTTTGCCCCCTTGCTTGGGATACAGATAAAGTATCTGAAGTTAAATTGCAGAAATTAATTACAAGCCTCTTCTATATTCAGACCTTGAGTTCTTCAGTCCAGTCCACTTCCCTAACTAGTTCCCCTAATTTTTTTAAGTTTCCCCTTTTGAAATCAAGAACCCAAATTATAGATCTAAACTAAATGGAAGGATAAACAAAAATAAACTGAATTATCTCATGATCACTTGAACCAAGGTTGTCCTCTACCAGTGGCACTGGAACATTTCTAATAGTGGGGATGTTGAAAGCCCACCCCCTTACTCTATCCACTCCCCCTCCCCCCAAGCTGAGGCTGGAACCCCGGGTGCACGGGGCCAGCAGCCGGAAGTTCTGCAGCACCCCCTGCACCGCTAGTTCCTGTGCCTATATCCTCTACAACCAGTTCTTCTGTGAGGTCTTTGTTACTTATGACTACTAAATCTACAATGGCATCACCTCTTGTTGGTTCGGTGACTATCTGGTGAAGAAATCCATCAGCTATCTCATCCAGGAATATGAGCCCTATCATTATTATATCATGGTCTTCCAGTCTGTACCTGGGAAATAAGTCTCCCATAATCACAGAATTCCAAAGGGTATTTATTTCATTAAAAATATTGTAGAGGTCTCTATCTAAATCCAAATCAGATCCTGGAGGTTTGTAGCAGACCCAAATTACTATCCCAGTGCCTCTGTTAACTTTCTTCCCCAAATGTATTTTGACAGAAACAGATTCCACTTTATCCATTCCATCACTAATTTCTTTACAGTCTATCTCATCATTAATATACAATGCTACTCTATTATTTCTGACTTTCCTGAAGAGCACAAACACTTCAATACCTGTGTTCCAGTCATGACTACTATTCTACCATGTTTCAGTTGTCCCCATACTATCTAATTTCACTTCCTGCACCATTAGTTCTAGTTCCTCCATTTTGTTACCCAGGCTTCTTAAAGACCTCTGAATTATTTCTGCTTGGCTTCACCCAGATTCCTCACCTGATTAGGTACAGTCATTTTACTCCCAGTATCCCCTACCTAACTGTTAATGTCAATACCAATGACACTATCTTTCTTACCTC
Source organism: Natator depressus (assembly GCF_965152275.1). Classification (NCBI taxonomy): domain Eukaryota; kingdom Metazoa; phylum Chordata; order Testudines; family Cheloniidae; genus Natator; species Natator depressus. The sequence continues at coordinate 35,942,333 of NC_134236.1, forward strand.
TTGCTATCCATTCTCCTATCTTCTGTGGTTCCTTTCTCCATTGTTGTATCCTCTTATTTGATTTTCCTCCTGCTTAATATTAGAATCAGACATGGAGATTACATGATCATCTTCCAACCATCATCCCTAAATTCCTGGTTTAAAGCTCTTTTAATCAGTTGTGCCAACCTCCATCCCAGAAGTCCATTTCCCTCCCTACTCAGATGAAATGCATCCCATGAGAAGAGTCCTCTGTCCATGAATACCTCTCAGTGGTCAAACATCCCAAAGCCCCCCCTTATAGCAGCATTGCCTGAGCCATTTCCTGGTTGTCATAATCTTGTCTCACCTTTGTTCTCCCCCTCCAGGGAGGGATAGAATCCCACTGAAGATTACCTGAGCCTCCATTTCTTTAAGCTACTTCACCATCCTGGCATAGTCTTCCTCAATGAGTCCCAGGAAGAATTTAGCAGTGTCACTTGATTCCACATGACGGACAATCAGTGGATTTTTGTCTTGCTTCTATTAGAATCCCCTTCTGCCTCAGGTCTACATCCCATATCTTAGTTCCTGGCAGACAGCACATCCATCTGTCCTTCAGATCAGCTCTGGTGATAGGCCTGTCTGTTCTTCTTAGTAGGGAGCCCCCAGTCACACAGACCTGCTCTTCCTGGTGTTGGTGCAATTCTCTGGCCTTCCTGCTTCTGTTCTTTCTGGCAAGTCATTTTGTCTTCTGTTCTCACTTGCAATCTTCTGTGGGTCATCCTCTGTCCTCCTGGGGCTCTGAACTCTGGCTATCTCCATTGTCTCTTCCCCTCTTCTTGTAGGATTAGCCACTCTATTCTTCTTCCTTGCTCTTCCATCACTGCCTGCATCTCCCCTTCATTTTCCAACTCAGTGAACCTGTTCTTCAGCTCCGACACTCTAGCCAGCCTTTTCCTCTGCTTTGTTCTCATAGTCACTTGCTTCCACTGGCCATTTTCTTCATCCAGCAGTCTACACTGATATTCATCTGGTGCAGTATGGATCTGCAAGCCTGAGTTTTCCCTTCAGCTTCCTCTCTCCTTTCCTCCATCATCTGCTCAAATCCTTTTTGAAACTCAACCATAGTTTCTAGCTGCATCTCCAAATATCTGCTTTTTTATTCCCTCAGGTCTATCAGGCAGCACTTCAGACAAATGAAGCACCATTCAGGTACCGTCTCCAGAATAATGCACATTCCACAGCTTCCACATCCAGTCATCTTCATTGTTTCCTCCATTCTTCAGGTCACTTTCACTGCTGCCTCTGTAGTGGTCATAGCCTTCCCTCCTATGCTTCTGTCAAGAAGGAAAAAAAAATACAAAACAAAAAAACCCTCAAACACCTACCACAATCTCTCCCTACAAGCTCCCACTCAAACTCACCTGTTTTCAGCTCTGTTTCCTGACTCTTGTACTAATGACTGGCCAGCTGGCTGCTTTAATAGGCCTGCTGATTAGGGAAGCCCCACCCCCTGATCAACGTTCAGCTGTGATCAGAGGCTTTGCTTCTCTCACAATACACTACCCCCTACCAGACTTTGTTTTCAGTTTGCAAACATACTGTCACAAACTCACTCTCCTCCCCGCTAAGGAACGGCAGGATTGCCCTCCCTTCTCCTCCAACAGATCTCCACTCAAACTCCCCTGTTTTAAGCTCGTTTGCTGGCTCCTGTGCAGCTGCTCCCACTTTTTCCATTCATTTTTTTTGTGTGTGGGGGCGGAGCGGGGGAGGAAGGTTTGTGCAGTAGTTTGCTGTGGTCTACCAACACTAGTAAACCTACATTAGGACAATTTAGCCATGCTAGTGCTGTCCATGTGAGGAGTGTTCCCAGCCTTCCTGTTGCCTAAACATGTTTTTTGGTACGATCTTGACCCACTTCAGGTGTGACTACCTTGTTTTTTTATTGTGTGTGTTTAGGAGGTTAGGGACACCACTTAATTTTTTATGATGGAAGTTGGGTGACATCTCACTGAAGCTGGTGGGCATGATGCCCACTTGTCATTCAAATTTAAGAGGCAGTTAAGGTACTTTCTGACATAAGATAGCCAAAACAATAGGAACCAATGCCCAAAACATAGACTGCAAGTAAGCCTGGTCAGAGGGGCCAAATGCAAATGCATTTGCAGGGGTCCGAGTATTGTTTGGTGGCATTGCGTCTGTGCGCCCAGAAAACATCCAGAGACCCCAGAAGACAGCAAGAGAAGCACTTGCAAGGTGACCCTGATAAAAAAGCCAAGAAAGGGTTTGTGGGGCAGAGTGCTGGCAGGAAGAGGCTTGGAACCGTGAGCAGAGAACATGTTTCCTGTTTGATTCCTGCTACGTTCAGAAAACAGGACTATGTGCACTTTCTCTATAAATAAACAAGATTGTGTCAAAAAATAATTTGACTCCATTATTATTTCTCCTCTTAACGGAAACAATCTGCAAGACCCCAAATATAGGCTACCCACTCAGGCCAAAATGGGTAATATTATTAACATAGAAGAGAGATGGATTTGTTCCCAGTATGCCTGGCATATAGGCTATTGCAGAGATCTGATCACATCCTTCACACTAGGACCACACACATTCATGCACATGTAGATGTAAAGTCTGCTCGACAGCCAGTAAATGTGGTTTATATCCTTTCCTCTCTCAGGAAGGAACTCAGCTATTTTTAAGTCTCGGTACACATATGGCTGAATATAATGATAATTTCTTATACAAAAGATTTTAAATGTCTTAAAATTCCCTACTGTTTCTCTTCCTTAATGCGCTCACCCATTCCTTCCCTGAGAGAATCAAAGCACTTTCAGGAACTCCTATTATTTATAAAGTTTAGATCAACCAGTCAGAGGACAGAGACAAAGCCACATATCTTCACCTACCACAAAACTAATATACTTGTACCAGGCAGCTTGCAAACAACAAACAATCTACAGACTAAAATTTGTTCACACAAATCATTAAACAGTGGTGAGGAGTGACATCACATCTTTCTCGTAGATCACTTGTAAAAAGGGGGCTAAAGTCTTGGAATAAATTGTTTGTTGCAAATTTTCCAGCCAGATCTAGTTACAGTATAAACCATATCAAAGAACTTGAAAAACCATGATCCTCAGATTTCTCAGGAGCAACACTCTATGGAAGGAACATAAAGGAGGAAAGATTGCATTTGTTAGAAAGGCCAGCCATTACCATACACTTTTCCACTGCTGTATATCCTGTTGGTAGTAAAGCACAGTAGCACATACACCACAGGCACCGACTTTCCAAAGGGCCAGAGGGTGCTCGACCCCCAGCTCTGACCCAGGCCCCGCCCCCACTCCATCCCTTCCCCCAGTGCCCCACCCCATGCCACCCCGCCTCTTCCTGTTCAGTTCTGCCCCCTCCCCTGAGTACGCTGCATCCTCGCTCCCCCCTCCCCCTCTTGCACACCACAAAACAGCTCTTCATGCTGGGTGGGAGGTGCAGGGAGGGAGGGGAAGGCGCTGATCCGTGGGGCCTGCCAGCAAGCGAGAGGCCCTCGGGGGGGAGGGGCCTTACTGGGGGCTGCCAGTGCTCCAGCCCCAGAGCACCCACGGAGTTGGCACCTAACACATACACTGAAGAGGGAGTGACTACTAGTTCTCAATCAACAGTCTCTCAATACAGTGTAAGTGTAGCCATGTCGGTCCCAGGATATTAGAGACACAAGATGGGTGAGGTCATATATTTTATTGGAAGAACTTCTGTTGATGAGAGACAAGCTTTCGAGGCACAGAGCTCTTCTTCAGGTCTGGGAAAGGTACTCCCAGTATCACCGATAAATACAGATCGAACAGATCATTTAGCATAAGTACTTAGCACACATTCTAATCTAAGGTACCATTCAAGGTAGACTGGCCAGTTAACACCTCTGCAGTCATAGGACAAAAAGAGGGGGTTAGTGGGTTACAGATAGTTGTAATAACCCATAAATCTAGTGTCTCTGTTCAGTCCATGGTTTTCAGTGTCTAGCAGAGTTGTGAATTTAAGCTTCCAGACTCGTCCTTTGAAAGTGTTGTGCAGATTTCTTTGGAGAATGAGAAGTCAGATATAGAGTGGTCACTTTGTGAAAAGTGTTCACCCACAGATGATACGGTGTTTTTGTCTTATTTTCCTGTGAGAGTTCATCTGAGAGTTCAGTGATTGTCTGGTTTCACCCACAGAGTTGATTTTGGGACATTTAGTGCACTGGATGAGGTATACCACATGTTGTGATAGGCATGTGTAGGACCTATGGATGTTAAAAGGTGTGTTGTGGAGGTTGTTGATTGGAAACCTGCACAACACTCTCAAAAGATGAGCTTGGGAGCTTAAATTCATAACTGTTCAGTCCACTAACTGTTGAGCAGACACACTGGATTTATGGCTTATTACAACAATCTGTAGAGCTGTCCCATCCATAGGATGGACCAGGGCAACCTCTCCGGGCCCAGTGCTTTGAAGGTGCCCCATGCTTCAGGGTGACATGTGGTCCAGGGCAGCCCAGGGGACTAGTGGGGGGCCTGGCGCCAGCAGCAGCAAGCAACCCAACCAACCCCTCTCCGCCCCACCAGCTCCTGGCATCGCTTGTGGGAGAAGCTGGAAGCCAGAAAGAGGCGGGATGGGATCTTAGGGGAAGGGGTGGAGTCACCAGGCCCCACACCTCCCTAGGGATGGCCCTGATAATCCATAACCCACTAACCCCCTCCTTTTGTCTTATGGCTGCGGAGGTATTAACGGGCCACTCTACCTTAAATGGTTCCTTATAATATGTGCTAATTACTTACACTAAACTATCTGTTCAATCTTGTATTTAGCTGCCACACTCAGAGTACATTTCCCACACCTGGAGAAGAATTCTGGGTGACTTGAAAGCTTGTCTCTCTCAGAAGTTAGTCCAATAAAAGATATTACCTCCCCCACATTGTCTATCTCAACATCTGTCTCACTACATATGATCCTAAGCAAGACAAATGCTGACAGGAAAAAAAATAAAATAAAAAACAGAGTGACACAAGCAGCTTATTTATAAAGACTTATAATTTTGTAACATGAAAATCCAGATCCAGTGCTTAATATAAGCTTGCTACAAAGGATGAGAATGATGGTGACAGACTAAAGAGTCCCCACTAAGCACTGCAACACAGCCTTCCACATTCTTCAGGAATTTGGAAAGTGCTTTCAAAAAAGCACATATGGCTATATAACAGGAGAGGCAAATCTGTGTTCCCTACTTCACTTCCCAGGTTCAGCCAGAATTTTCTAATGAAATACAGGTTTCTAGGCCATCAAAAGGTTTGGGTCACTTTGATTCATGTTAGTTTATTGCATTACACCAGATTTTTTTGTTAAATAAAATCACTTTCATATATTAATAAGTTATTATGGTTTTATATGTGGCACAGGGTCCATGGTTCTTCACAGCTGCCCCAGCTGCTCTTACCCAGGCCAGACTCCAGCTTCTGGTCTGGCCGGGGGTAAGGGCCTCAGGGGGAAGAGGAGGGGCAGGGGGCTTGGCCCTGGACAAAAAATGGATGGGCCAGGCCCATCCACTTTCAAAAAGTAGGAAGTCTATCTCCACTTGCCCTCCCCCCGGTTCCGGCACTCCTGGTGGAAGTCGTAATAGGAGTGCTGAGAAAAGACTGATCTGTGTTTCTGGTCCTCGCTACATGACATGGGTCAGGTCTAGAAAAAAAGTCAGATGGTGACATGTCTACTGACTTCAGTGCCAACGTATTCCCGTTTGTATATTTTACAGTATGTTAGAACCCTAGAGGTATGAACATCTCGGGAATGGAGGTTGTTCATGACTCTAAAATATTCATAACTCTGAACAAAATGCAAAAGCAAAAATGCTGCTTTTAACCATCTTAATTTAAATGAAAGAAGAACAGAAACAGTTTCCTCACCTTGTCAATTTTTTAAACCCGCCCCCCCCTTTTTTTTAGTAGTTTACGTTTAACATAGCCCTGTGGTGCAGAGTATTTGCTTTTTTAGTGTGTCTCTGCTGTTGCCTGATTGTGTACGTCTGATTCCAAATGAGGTGTATGGTTGACTGGTTAGTTCGTAACTCTGGTGTTCGTAACTTTGAGGTTCGACTGTATGTCAGAGCAAGCCCCATTAAGCTTCTTGAAAAGACAGTCACTGCCAGCAAACAGTTTACAGTTTAGGTTTGCTGTTACTATTATAATGGTGATAGTCAAGTGATAAGCTGTGAAATAATGAACTAACTTGCATTTTGTCTGCACTTTCCCTTCTAATTAGAGCTGCACCCTGGTTCCCCAAGAACACAGAGTTGATAGGTAACAAGTTGATTGAAACAAATGGGGTGGGATTTCAGGAAGTCAAAACGTTTTTACATTTTAAAAACTAAAACCTTTTGACTTTTATTTTTTGTTTCAAAATGACGTTTTGTTCTGAAGTAGAGCCAGATTTAATTTTTTTTTTTTCAAGAAAGGGTAAAAAACCCCAAACCTGATTTTCAATTATTTGCTCAGTCCCACTACTAATGAATCCATGGACTATTTCTAACATTCCCAGGCCTGAGCACCTTTCAAACAGCTGCCATTATTTTGTTTTATTAAGGTGTGAGGTATCAGATTTTAAATGACATAATACATTTTATAGTTTTCCTATAAATCATAAATTGTATTATTCTGTTCCTCTCATCAGCCCAATTACCTATGCAACCGAACATCCATTCATACACTCTATTTATTAGACTCCTCTAATGGACTAAGTGTAAGGAATCTTGCTTTACAAACAAGCTCAGCTTTCTCATCAAGAAGAAGAATTGTAGGTCAATTATTTTAAACGTCCACTACTTTGGGGTCCCTCAGTTTCCAAGTGGTCATTTTGAGAAATCTGTGGCCTCATTTTCAGAAAGGCTGTGCACTCACAACTCCAGATAAAATAAATGGTAACAGCAGTTACTGAAATCAGATGCCAATCCCTAAATCTTTGTTCCTCTTGCTAGTTATTAATTTAATATACTAAATTAATATTTCTTACATGTAACATTTTGTACATGTACAGATCCTCAGCTGGTGCAAATTGGTGGAGCTCTCAAGTCAGAGCAAATCGGACTACACAAACTGAGGATCTGACCCACATAAATATCAGAGTATTTATTTATGAATAAATATTTATTTATATAGATTAAAGATAGGTTTATTCTATAGTAAAAAAAAGTCTACCTTTTAGAAAGCTATGCTGATTTGATTCTTACATTAAGTGGACACAAAAGCTATCCACATACTCTCAGAATTTTGATTCTTAAGATGAGAGTAAAATGTGCAATTTCCTGAAAATTCATCTAAACCTAGGATAGCACCGATGAAATGGTGGTATGATTTTCAACTCTATGACTAGATAGACTTCCAAGCCACCAAAGAACATGTCTGACAGCTGAAGGATGAGCAGTTCAACACAGCCAAGAATGTTGCACTTATATCACTCTATGAAAAACTACCAGTACAGCCAGTGATGAGCTGCCAAAATCTTAACAACGGGTTCCCTCCTCATCCCATGAGGGGGTCGTTGCCCACCCCCTCCCCCCGGGACTCCTGCCCCATCCAACCCCCCCCACATTCCTTTACGCCCCCCCCGGACCCCTGCCCCATCCATCCCCCTCCCCTGTCCCCTGACTGCCCCAGAACCGGGCAGAAGAGTCTCATGGGCCACCGTAATGGGTGCCCACCCCACCCCTAAGAGCCAGAGGCACCTGTCGGGGGGCGAGGTGGGGAGTCCCGGAGGTGCTTACCTGGGGCAGCTCCCAGGAAGCATCCAGCAGGTCCCTCTGGCTCCTAGGGGCGGGGGAGCGGCTGCTCCCCCACTGATCACATCATAAGTGGCTCCTTAGGCGCTGACTTCCTGGGTGCTCCGGGGCTGGAGCACCCGCGGGAAAAATTTGGTGGGTGCAGAGCACCCACCGGCAGCTACCCGCCCCGTGCCTGGCCCCAGCTCACCTCACCTCCGCTCCGCCTCCACCCCTGAACGCACCGCCCCGCTCTGCTTCTCCGCCCCCCACCCATGGCTTCCCGTGAATCAGCTGTTCAGCGGGAAGCCTGGGAGGGCTGAGAAGCAGGCGGCGACTTCTTGCTCAGGCCGAGGGTGGCGGCGGTGAGCTGGGGCAGGGAGTGGTTCCCCTGCGTGCCCCCCCCTCCCGGGGTTACCTGCTGTGGCATGGGCGGCCCTCCTCGCACCCCCTCCCCGAGCTCACCTGTGCCTCCCTGGGCCTGAGTGCAAAGCCACCGCCTGCTTCTCAGCCCACCCCAGCTTCCCGCGTGAACAGCTGATTCGTGGGAAGCCGGGGGAGGCGCGGAGAAGCAGAGCGGGGCGGTGCGTTCAGGGGAGGAGGCAGAGGCGGAGTGGAGGTGAGCTGGGGCCGGGGGTGGGGCGGGGAGCTGCCGGTGGGTGCTCTGCACCCACCAAATTTTCCCCTTGGGTGCTCCAGGGCTGGAGCACCCATGGAGTTGGTGCCTAAAGCGCCACTTTTGGCCTGTTAAATTTAGAAGCCCTTTTAGAACCGGTTGTCCCTCGCGGAACAACCAGTTCTGAAAGGGCTTCTAAGTTTAACAACTGGTTCTAGCAAACCGGTGTGAACCGGCTCCAGCTCACCACTGAGTACAGCATTGGAAACTGGAAGAAGCACAGTTTGGATCAGCCAAAAGAGAAAGGGAGTGAGTGAATCATTAAATAACATGCTGAAAACAAAGTAAATGGGCTAAATCCAATCAGGAAGTGAAATCCTCAAGCAAGACTGGTTTTTAATCATGCTAGACTTAATTATATTGTCAAGGAAAGAAAACTATATACAACCAATCCTGGCACAGGAGCTATACTTTGGAGTGTTTGGACCTGAAGATATCTGTATCAGGCATGCAGCCACACCAGCTTGGGTTGCAATCTTGCCAAATCTCCTAAACTAAACAGGGTTGAGGATGACCAATATTTGACTCGGTCATCCGCAAGAAAGCCCAGGCTTAACAGGAAATGCTTTTCTTAAGGAGACTACTGAACCAGTGTCCCAGTGTGTAGCTATGTGGCACTCTGCTGCCAAAGATATCATCTTTGAGATGACAACTTAGGTTCTTACTGTACGTGACCATTAGAGATCCCATGGCATCTTTCAAAAAAATCTTTCAAAATTCTAATTTGAGTAATTGAAATTGCCTTACCTAAACTCCTGATTATTTATATTACAGTGGCCCCTCTAGGCTCCAGTCAAGACTAGGGTCCCATTTTGCTAGGTACTACACAAGCACATACTGAGAAACAGTATTTGCCTTGAAAAGGTTATCTAAATGGACAAGTCAGAGAGCAAACAGGCAGAGAGGGGTGAAGTGACTTGATCATGGTCACACAGCAGGTCAGTGCTTGAGCTAGGAATAGAACCCATTTCTCCTGACTCCTCGTACCATGTCCTATCCATCAGGCCACAGCTCTCAGCTTGTGAGGCCTTCTGAAGTTCAGTAGGACAAGAATTATCCTTCACTTTTTAGCCTGATCTCTCACATCATGTGGCTGTGTACTGTTCAGCCACTTCCAGGTTCTACCTCCCAAGAGGTGCATTTCAGTGGAAGGCAAAGTAATCCATGTATATAAAACTAGCAGGTTGTAAAGTGCTTTGGGATCATTCTTCATGAAATGAGCTACCTAAGTCTCCTTGTTTTTATTTCTATGTACACTTATTGAATTGCCATGAAAGGCTAGAGTGGTTGAAGAATGCAAGGGCTTACAAGGATATTGTCTCTGCTGAAGCAGAGCACCACAGTGATATGTAAAAAGAAAAGGAGTACTAGTGGCACCTCAGAGACTAACCAATTTATTTGAGCATAAGCTTTCATGAGCTACAGCTCACTTCATCGGATTGTGCTCAGTGACAAACACCTCACCTATCTCTGTATTCTGCAGACTGGCAGCAAAGAAAAGTAATAGAAAATTTATAGTCTCTTAAATTAAGATGTCTCACTAGAAAGCGATTCATAATCGGAGGCTGAAGTTATTGACATTCAAACTGGAAGGGAACATGAAGATGACCTTATTTCAAAAAATGTTGTTGTCATCATTATCTTCATAAGGCTTGCGCCATTGATTTGTATGGGAAATGGACCTAATTCAGATCTCACCTACAGACCATTGACATTAGTAGAAACATAATACAGAGTTCTAATACAGCGCATTTCATCAGTAAATCTCAAAGCACTTTACAAAAGTTAGTATCATTAGCCCCAATTTACAGATGGGGAAACCAACGTTAACATAGTTACATACCAGATCAAAGGTTCAACATCACGTCTCTGGCCAGTACTAGATGCCTTAGGGGCAAGTGTAAAATCCCAATAATGGACAGTACCCTTCCCATGAGAACAATTTTCTCTAACTCCACGTACATAGCATTTAGCTCATGTCATGAAGCATAAGGGTTATATCCTTTGTACTGTAACGTAATGGAGAAGTAAAAGCACAATTAAGAACAAAATTTGCTCACAGAATTGCTGCAGAATTTTGAAAAATACGACACTATAAACAGGAGACTGACTTTTCACAACTGTTTCCTCAGATGTATGCCTGTCATTTATTTTCATTTAAAATTTATCTTTTCGTACAGCTGCATCTGGAAAACTCTTGTGTGTCCATCATCATTTTTTTATATATTAAAGCAAGAGAACTAATTCCAACACCCAGAACCTTCCCTAACCCAGGATAACATCCTATGGAAACCAAAAGCATTAGCATGCTATTTAAGGATGACAGAAAATCTGGGGAGAACCAAAAATAATGTGTGAATTACTAGTCAGATAATTTGTTAAAAGCAGTTTTTCATTCACCCATTTAAACACACAATATATTTATGCAACATTTAATCATCTTCATTTCACAATTTGCCCTTACTCCTGTATTCTTTTTTCCAGTGATCACACCTTTCTCTGCAGGACAACTTCTCAAATGTGGGACACTCAAGAGGACATCCAAATGCAGGATCTGGATACTCTAATTGGCACTTACATGAATAAGGTCTAAATATAGCAGTCTGATCCAATACTCATAGTAGTCACTAGAAAGTTTCATGGAATCAGGCATAAGTGTGATGTGTGGATCCAAACATGATTTTGCAACCTGCTAAAAATTTTATCATGGAAAATAAAGTGTTCAGTTTTGCCCAAATGTAAATTTCATTTCTGTTCATATTGCTTATCCTTAATGCCCCTAAAAAGGGTTTGCATACTCCTCCTTTAATTCAAAGGACGTACTACCTAGTGGGTCCACATGAGGCAGTTGTTTACAGCTCTTTTAGCTGTCAGCACTCATTTCTGAATAAAGAACATTCAGATATAACGTTTCTAAGAGCCCAAGCCTACGTGATTTTGATTAAAATATAACAGGCTGTACAGAGGGATAGATGGGGATATGGGACACAATGTATGTTTACAAACAGATACACAAGCGCAATTATCCCCCTCCCTGAATCTCCCAGCCTGTAAGCTCTTTGGGTCAAGGCCTCATAATCAAAGATTTGAAGGCCAGAATTAACAATCAGGATACTCTGCTTTACATCAGCTGTAGAATGTAACCCAGTAATTCCTATAGCAGTTTCATAACTGCTGCATGGGCTAGAGAATATCTTTTAAAAAGATATTCAGTCTTGATTCAAAGATCATATGTATACTGATACACTCCCTAGTGAAATTGGGTCCTGATCGTTGCTCCCAAAGGCCCCAAAACACGAAACAAAAGAATTATGGCAGCAGTTAATACAACAAACCTATCAGGAAACAGCTCAGGCGGGGGAAACTCCCACCTCCCCGAAGTCTAATGTTACCTGTCATTGATTTGAGGGAGTGACATGTATCCCAAACAACAAATGTCATCCAGGCATCGACATACACCAGTTCAGTGGGCCTTCTCAGCTTAACAGCAAAATAAAATAGTTACATACAGAACTATCATTGTTTCATATTGTTTGGGCCCTCCTATCCTCTCTGCTCCAACTATTGTTCACAATGCACCACTGTATTTGCTTCTTCCTCTAGTAAAGTCATAAATGCCATTCCTGCTACAGAAGAAAAATATAACTTAATTGGGCAGATGAGGAGTCAAAACACAGTCTTTGAAGGGGGGGACGGACAAAAGACAACTGGGCAATGTATGCAGCACTCATTCTTTTATTTAGTCATCTTTCCCTCAGAAAAGTCAAGATTAAGTGGTGCCGCGGGATTCATGTTCAGTGGGCTCTTTCTGAGTTTGTAGCCTCTTATCTTGAACTGACATTATACGCTTTCCATCGCTGTCAGTGGTATTAGCTACATAAGCATTTGCTGCATGGCGGCAGCATCTTCTGGATGAAAGTTAACCTTTAAAATGTCAGTCATTGAGCATTCCCAATAGTCAAGCTTTCTTCATGGTTAATAGCATTCCAAGTTGCACTGATAATAAGTACTGGAAAGACAGCAGCTCAAATACAGCTACTTAACATATACTAGGTATAGTCAAGGCAAAGTGGGGAATGGTGCAATGGTCCAAGACAATACCTAGCTCAGAACACAACGTTGTGGCAACTGCTCTGAAGTACTAGAGATAATCCCCAGGGGCTTCTTTAGCTCATTGTGAAAATACTGCCTCCCCACCAAAAAGAATCTTGGGATGATTTCCCTGCCTCTGATAGTTCATCCTTGGCTCCATTCCCCTTTCTACTCACCAGCCAGATTAGCTGGCTGGGCACGCAGGCTGGAGTAAACTGCTCCATGAAAAGGAGTAAAGCTACTTACTTCCACTAGAGAAACAGGGAGCAGGGAAGGAATTTTGACTGAGTCACAAGTCAATTTCTGGCCTGTTCACATGGCTATGCAGCTACATGCCACCCTTTCTCCAGGAGAGACTATAACATTATAATCTAGTCCTTTATCAGAGCTGCAAGACAACAGCCCAAGGCAGTATGAGGTAATGACAAGTATCAAACATTACTGTTCAGTTCCATGTGTGATGGGTTGGATCACAGAAACCCCCTTGGGAACTGCCAACTGATATTCCAAGACAACTTCTGCCCCTGCTTTCCCTGCCAGCTTGGGACTCCAGCACCCTGTCTTGCTGAGCCAGACACACCAGTCTGCTCCAGCACAGACCCAGGGTCTGAACCACATGCCCCAAAGCTGCAGTCTTAACTGAAAGCAATTTAAGAAGTGTGCCTGTCTTTAACACTCAGATGCCCAACTCCCAATGGGGTCCAAACCCCAAATAAATCCATTTTACCCTCAATTTACTCATAAATTGTTCACCTTCTATGACACTGACAGAGAGATACGCATAGCTGTTTGCCCCCCCCCCCTTTATGAAATTATAAGTGATCTGGCTGGAAGGCTTAGTTGTGAGAAAGGGCAAACCACCGAAGGCTTGCAATGGCTATTGACAGAGGGATACCAGAGTCAAAGTCTACAACAACAAAGGTCAGTATTTACAATCTAAAGGGCCTTCCAGCCAGATCACTTGTAATTTCATCCATTCCAGGTGATAGAGAGCATTACAAAATAGAGGTCTTGTGACCTTATCCCAGGCCTTCAGCCCCAGGCTGGGCTCAACAGTCTGTAATCACTCTTTGTATCAGGGGACTTTTACACCCCTTTCTAGGAGGTAGGTAGGGAAACCTAGGACTTTCCTTCACTCTGGGTGCCAGCACAGGGTCCTTGTATTAAGCAGCTGAGGTCTCCTTCCTCAGACTCACTGCTGTATGTCTGGGCCATTTCCTACCCACATCTGTCTCCAGGCCCCTTTCACAAATCAACTCCTTCTAGGGCTTTCTCCCTGGGGCCCTAGTTTCTTGTACTGCTTCCTGACAGACTGTACCCCATGCAGAGTCCCCTTGGGCTTCCTGGCAACACAGCTCCTCACAGGGTAAACCTCCTGCAGGTGTCTGGGAAGTCCCTCCCTAAGTACCTTTCTCCGGGGTCACCTTCCCCCAGCTGAGATCTAGTAGCCTTTGATCAGGTTCAGGTGCTCATTAGCCAGTTAGCTGCCAACCAGCCACCTAGGCAGTTATTTACCTCCAGGTGGGCTGAGGTGGGCTCATTTTCTTAAAAGAAGCCCTCATCATGGGTAGACTGGGCCCTTTAATAGTCTAGGTGTCCTGTGACAGGCAGGGAGAAGCTAGAGCTCTCCCTATCCCTCTCCTGACTTGCTATGGAGCAGGACCAGGTGGGAATAGGCTGTACCTCATAAAAGGTGTCGTAGCAGGCACCCTCTAGGAGATATTCTGTTCTTTGTAAACAAAGGGTCAAATCTGCAATGTGGATTTAAGCACTACTGAAATTCACAAAATCCGTACTCAGGTGGCTCATAACCCTATAGGCACCTAAACTCACTCAAAGCCTACATTTATGCTGTTAAGGTCCTCTAGTCACCTAAGTTTCTGCTTCTGGTCATGCACACTGCTGGTTCAGGCAGATGTCTGGATGCCTACAGCCTGCCTATACCCCAGCGAGATCCTCAAACAAGGGGAAGATGGGCATTCCCCTGCGTGTCTTGCCCAATCCAGTGTGTGGGCTCATAGCACATCTAAATACACACAAAGTGGGAGGGGGAAGGTGGTCTCCCAAGTAATGTGTAACCCACTGGTTAGAGCACTCAGCCAGGATGTGGGAGACCCTAGTTCAAGTTCCTCATCTTCTTCATTGGGGGGGAAAGGATTTGAACAGCAGATTCGCACCTCTGAGATGAGTGCCCTATCCACTAGGATATTCTGATGTGGGGCTCTCTTACTGAAGTCATTACACTTAGTTCAATATTAATTGGGCCAGACACAAAGTGAAAATGACTCTCTTCCCCCTCCTCCATGCAACCATTTTGTGCAGAATTGAAAGAATGGCTTAGGTGCCTAAGCAGCCTGACTCCAAGAAAGGGGTTCCTGGCTGTGGATCAGAAGCAGATTTAGGTGTCTCGCTGGAGCCCGGACTTAGGTGCTGAACTCTGTGAATGGGTTAGTGCTCAGGATACATTCCTCTTGTCAGCATCTCCCATTGGCTAGCTTAGGCAGCTACCTGCCTGGCATGCTGGCTTTTGTGGGTCATATTCTTAGGTTCCTCTTTCTCCCCATTCATTGTATAGGGAATTTAGGTGCCTAACTCAGGCTTTGTGGATTCCAGTGATTTTCTAGGCACTTAAAAGTGAGTCCCTTTGTGGATCTGGGCCAAAATGCCTTCAGGTGCTCCCCCTTGGACAGTGCTCCCTGTATTCTGGGCGGTACCTAAAAGACACACTTTAGCCTTAAAAATAAATAATCACAGACCATTATTTCTAACTAAGCAGCAGATTTCAACTGCTGGCACAGACTTTGGGTCAGGTTGCAGCTGTGCTCATGCTGTACATGGCCAAAGAATTGTGGCAAGGAGTGGAATCAAACAAATTCTCTGCTTCACTTCTGCCTTAATAAACTGCTGTAGCAATCTACATACATTCCATGGGCAGAGTGCTAGAAGGCCATGGTATGGCAAAGCTTGGGGGTATGGTCCACACACTTAAGCATATAAGCACTTTGACCCAGTCCCACACAGGTCACTTCTGCCACTGGCAAGAGGTTTAATTAATGTGGTTTCATGCCTGGAACCAGGAGGTAGCCTTTGGTGTCTGAGTTTCCTTACAGTTGTCAGGAAATTTCTGAAATGTTCTGTAAACAGTTGTGCTTCATTTTTTTGTCATATATTTTTTATAACATGCTTTAGGCAGACAAGTACATTTAAACACTTTTATTGTACTTTTTTCCCCACAGCTGCTGCAGGAAGTAGGCTACTGATGTAAAAACAGGGACAGGAAAAATTAGAACAAGTCTCCTATTGTACTTTATATATTATCTGACATGCAACAAATTAGAAAAGTAGCTCATGTTTAATTCCATACCTAACTGAATCATGTTAAGTAGTGGGTCATGCATGCCATAGTCTATTAAAGGTGGCAGTTCTTTTGTCTGTAAATTAGGGCAGTCAGAGGGGAATGGTTACAATAAAGTAGATTGTAAATACTGACCTTGTTGTAAAGTATCAGGGGGTAGCCATGTTAGTCTGTACCCACAAAAACAACAAGGAGTCCGGTGGCACCTTAAAGATGAACAGATTTATTTGAGCATAAGCTTTCATGGGTAAAAACCCCACTTCTTCAGATGCATGGAGTGAAAATTACAGATGGACTATATCCACCCTGATCAAATTGGCTCTGTCAACACTGGTTCTCCACTTGTGAGGTAACTCCCTTCTCTTCATGTGCCAGTATATTTATGTCTGCATCTGTAATTTTCACTCCATGCATCTGAAGAAATGGGGTTTTTACCCATGAAAGCTTATGCTCAAATAAATCTGTTCGTCTTTAAGGTGCCACCGGACTCCTTGTCAACCTTGTTGTAGTTGTTTTCAAAACAATCAAAAGCAAAGTATGTCTTTGGATTCCTTCATGTATTTGTTAATTTTATCTTGAGGTGCTAAAAAGATTGCAAATAAATATTAAATAAGACTGGTGAGGGAGACACGAATGCCAGGGAAGAGGGGAGAGAAAAAATCAACACCATAAGATTTAAAACACTACTTAAAAATTGGTGAACTGTATCATTCAGCAGCTATTTGTCTGATGCATAAATGTGTGGGAAAAAGCCAGAGGGGGAGATTTTGAAATGCAATACTCAACTCCCACTAATAGGCAATGGGGGTTGGGTGCTTAATTCCCATTTATACCTTTGACAATCTCCCCCAGAAAGTGAACAGGAAGGTCTGAAAAATCAACAACTGCGAGGCCTCTGAAGGATCTAATTAGATTGTCTTTGGAGCAGGGAACTTGGGTTGAAATGTAACTTGGGCTAGCTGCCCATGTAGGGGAGTAACAGGAAATAAGAACCCACTGATCCCCTCTGAGGGCTACTCAGACTGTGGGTGCAGGTGCACGGGAGAGAAAGAGATGCTATTTTCATGAATAATGCTATAAAAAACACTATTGAATATCAGCAATGGAATGATCCACATGTTTGAAAAGTTTCCTTTCAGCCCCTAGCAGGCTTGGGTCACAAGGTGAAAGCATACACACTTGGCACTTACCATGCTGACTCCAAAGGGACTAACAGTTCTTACTCACCAATAAGTAAGGGAGAAGATATAGGCAGTACTAAAGAAAAAGATTCAGAAGGACCATCTGTAGCCTGGCTTTACAAAATTGTGATGCTCCTATTGAAAATCCAATACAATGTCACTGAGCCTGGATCAAAACCACTTTGGAGTTATTAGTGTAACACACACAGCAACTCAGGCTTTCAATGTCTGAAGAAACCAGTGCAATTACAATAGTAAAATAGTGGAATTCCATTCTTTAGATGCCTTTCTCAAAGGTAGGGAGATTGTACTGTAGTTAAAAGAAGACAGTTGTGAGAGATAAATTGAATTATTTAATGATTTAAGATGAGATTCTGCCACCCTGACTCCTATTGAATTGTACTTTAATTGACAGAAAGTCTATACAAGGAAATAAAGGTTTTAATAAGTTTTAAAAGTGCTCGTGATTTTTGTATAGGAAATCTTATTGTGCTAAAATTCATAGTACAGTATATGTAGACTATTGAAACTTCCTAGTCATAGAAATAAAATTAAGAGACGTGAAACAAAATAAATACAATCTATGTACAATGTAACTTTGCTTCTTTCCAGCATCAGTGGATGCCTCAATTATTAGCATTTTTTCTAACGGCTTAAACCAGTTGATAAATTAATGAAATTAAAAAGCCAACATAACATTTAGATTCCACTGCTTAATGTCCCTCTGAAGGTAAAATTGTTGTGATAACCCACCATTGACCAAAACATATGCCTTCAGTGAAACATAAAAAGATTTAAGCAAAGTTCAAGTCAAATCCAGATTTTCACAAAATATATATATAATAAAGGAAGGTCTGTTTGACCTGGTCACATTCCTTCTTGATATCTAAAAAGCAGATCAGTGAATCTAACTGCACTGAGGTAGACAAGTGGATTTGATTAAATTTCCCTTTCATCATTATCAGCAAAGTGTCACCCTTTAATAAAAGCACACTGATCTGTTTATTATTTCCAGGAGCTACTTCTCCTTTCTTAGTGGCCAAATTTTTTGGCAGAATTTAGAATCTGTTTTTAAGTGAAAAAATTGGCCAGGAGGTACAGCTGTACAAACCATTTGCATTACTCATGACAAATGCAACTGTCTGACTTTTTGCTAGAAAACATTTGCATTGTTTAACTACTTTTGTTAAAACTCCATTCTCCTCCTACTTATTGATTCTGTCAGAGGTGGGAATGTTGCATTTGACTCTAGGGACAAGACTCTTAGCTGGTATAAGTCAGAGTAGCACCACTGATGTCGATGGAGTTACACCATATTGCACTAGCTGAGGGTCTGGCTCAAGATCTGGAGTCCCTAAATCTGAAAAGAATAATTGAAATAAAACTTTGAAGATGCAGCTACTTACTTACATCCATTCTCTTCCTTGGTGACTAGTGGATCAACTGATTAGGTAGCCAGATGGGCCCACTCATCATCAACATGACCACAAAGTGATAAATACAAAAAGGCCCACAAGCCACATCGTTCCAGCCTTGTGGTCTAATAGGTTCTGTATTCACTGGTACACTAGACAATAATCACAAGCCTGGAATAAGAAAACAATGTACCTACTAACCAACTGGCAAAAAGAAACAAAAAAAATAGAAGACCACTATAAAAGGCAGGTATTGCCTCCTTATCTTCCCCATAGTCAAGGAGGCTGTTTCTTAAATGATTGGCCCTCAAAGAACTGTGCACTCATGTGAAGCCATTAAGTAGAGCAATTAGATAGAGCAGATACAAGTAGCCAGCTGTACAAAAGATATACTTTTGGACTAAGATGAAAGGTTTGTAGTAAGAGATAAGGGCCAAAAAGGGTTTTATTTATTTTGGGTTCCTTGATATTTAGGTGTCCAGCTTGAGACAGAGCTTGATTTTCTTATGTGCTGATGACACAGTGCTCCCATTGGGATCACAGGTGCTCAGCATTTCTGAAAATCAGGACCAATTTGGGCTTTTGACAATTGAGACTCTAAGATTCAGTTAACACTTTTGAGAATATTGGCCTTGGAATTAAGTTCATAGCTGAAGAAAGGAAAACACAAGGATTCCCCTTTCAAGTTCTTGAGTATGGATGTTATTGATGCCAAAATAATCATTTTCATTAGAAATTATTGTTGCTTGAATTTAAAGAGAATATTTAATTATATTTCCATATAATGAAGACTTTGGAAGTGTGTTCTTGATGTGCACAGGCAGTAATAATTAGAGCTGTATTAGTGAGGATATTTTTAGAAATTATTTTTGCAAATTCTGCATTGCATTTTCAATTTAGCCATGTGTCTTTTCTTCCATGAACATTTTTGCAAATGGCATTTTACTCACAAAAAGGTTGCAGCCTGGTTGTTCTCTGTATGAGCACGTATTCACACAGGAACATGGGGATTCACACACAAATGTAAATATTTGATGTTCACATGGAAAGTTCTTGGCTCTTTTTTATAACATTTAGTTCACAGACAGAAATAATGCCATCACTTAGGTACCCAATCACACACTACACATGAATAGACATATTTGAAACAAATAATGTGCAAATGATCCATAGACTGCAATAGGCTTACATGAAGTATTTATTATTATTATTATTTATTTGTATTCTGGTAGTGCCTAGGGGTCCCAGTCATGGACCAGGATCCCACTGTGGTAGCTGCTGTACAAACCACAGAACAAAAAGATGGTCCCTGCCCCAAAAGAATTTACAATCTAAATATTCTAAGCTGTGGTCTATGATGGTTGTGCAATTATGAATAATAAGCAAATCAAAGTCTGTTCATGGATAATTCATGAACTGAAACGAGAGCCAGGACAAATATTTTCAAATGTGGGTGCTTAAGAGTGAGATTTTTAATAGGGTTTAAGTGACTTAGGAGCATAAGTCCCATTGAAAGTTAAGTTATAATTATCAAGTTCCTAAGAGGGAGGTTTGCAAAGGCATAAAATGGCAGTTTGGCAACTATCCCCCATTGAAAGTCTGCCTTTAAGAGGCACAGTCATGAGATGGTTTCCATTAGGTCTTATACCTAATAGCTGGTGGACACATATCTTGAAAATGTTTCAAAACACTCTAATCAGCAGGGAATTACTTCCAGTTACATAGCCATATAGGAATTACTTAAGTGGCCATCAAGCCCAAGGGCCTTATTCAACACTAGGCCCTTTAATACCTTCCCGTACCTCAGACACTGCCATTGGGACTCTGACAGTGCTTTTCATCTTTTAGATTAAGAGGAGAGATGATGACACAAATAGTTCATCATTTCACTCAATCTGGTTTGCAGAGTTTGAATTATATGGTGGTTGACAGAAATCTTTAAATACCTTTCTAATTGTTCATATTTTAGTGCAACTGATTTTCTTATATTTAATTTCACCAATAATTCTGTAGCAATTTTCCTCATTTGATAAGATAAGATTTTATCAGTTTACCTAATATTTTCAAAAAGAGCTACTTTTGTGTTCAGTATAAACCTGAAGCATGTGATGATTTTATGACCCATATGGAGAATAATGGTACCTAAATGGCCATGTACATATACGCTACCCTTGCCCTACATCCCTGTTCATCACTGAAATTTGCTGCAGCAAATCTTTTGGTCCCTTAGTGTACAACGTGCAAAGCTCAAGAGTTTAGGATGATGCTCAGCCTCTCAGATGACAATATACTGGGCTCTTTCCTAATGAGAATAGGATTCCGTAAGATGCTGGCACTTCCAATCTCTGAACTCCTTGAAACTTACTTTGGAAGGATTATGACTGCTTTTGGTAGCTTTGGGCACCAAAGATAGCATTTATTCTCAGTCTTAAGTGAGTCTTTAGTAGCTTCTAGGAACAGGGATGGTGAATTGTTATCATTGTTGAGGCTGCTGCACAAAAGTAGATCCTTTATTTAATTTAATTATTTAGAAAGCAATGTAAAAGGACCCAGGTACACCTCAAAATGCATGTCCTAGCAACCTCAACAAATGCATAGTCCTATTGCAAGATCCCTTCTCTTCCCATTGCATACTTTCATATCTTGCATGACTTGCCTAAACTTAAACTTAGATGGTGAGATTCTCAGGGAAAGGACACCACGCTCATTTGTCTGTAAAGTGCTGAGAGACTTATTGCGCTATAGAAATAATAGATATATTAATTGAACAACAATTCTCCAAATGTTGATGGCAGAGTCCTCCTGACAGCAAAATTATGAATACTGGCATTTTAGATGAAGGCCCAGATCCTCAAGCGTATTTAGGTGCCTAACTCCCATTGAAATCAGTGGGAATTAGGTACCTACATACCTTTGAGAATTTGGGCTGAAGTGCCCCTGAAAATGAGCCTGAGGAGGGTTTACTCAGATTAATTTTCAGTAATATTTTTCCTTCTTGCCTTTAAGAATACATATTGTTATTTTGGTGCTGCAGTATTTGTCTCCTCCCACTCATACCTTTGCACCTTTTTATCTTGGAACAGTCCCCATCAATCAACCTACCATTCCTTCTTTAAAACCCTCTTGATTCACTTACTTGCTTTCAACTGCCAATGATAATCTGCCTGAAATAGTTGTTTGTTTTAAGTGTCTAACTTTGGGCCTGATCCTGCAGGAACTATCAAGCTTAGGTGTTGATTAAGCAGGATTCTTGAGCTGGGGTGCCAGAATGGGAGGGTCAGGGGGGCATGGCCCCCCACTTTTACCCAGCTGTAAGGGTGAGTGAGGGGTAAAGGGGGTGGAGAAGAGCAAGTGGGTGGTGGGGGCTCAGGAAGAAGGGGCAGCGCAGGGGTGGAGCCATGGTTCAGGTGCCAGTAGCCCCCCCACTTTTAGGAAGCTTCCACTGCCCCTGTCCTGAGCACTTGCTTAACTATAAGTCCATTAACTTCAATGGAAATACTCATGCTTAAAATTAGGTACATGCTTAAATGTCATGCTGAATCAGGGCCATGGTGCTTACAATTGTGAGTAGTCAGTTATGTTGACTCCAGTAGCTTATTTATGACACATTGACTTCAGCAGGAATACTTAAGCAGTAGGCAACGTGAATTAGTGGATAGCACACTGGACTGAACTCAGACCTAAATGCTAAAAAAGGTGCATTTTTTTTACCTCAGGATGACTTACACACATGATCTATAACAAGGTAAAAACACAGTAGACCAAGTACTTTAATTGTACTGTGAGGTAAACATTCTAATTCCCCCTCTAGGGGTTCACCTGTGTGAGTGTACCTCATGATACAACTAAAGTGCCTGGTCATCACTGTGTTTTTGCCTTGGGATAACGCCTGCACATTAGTTATCTTTAGGTAAAAAATGCACCTTTTTAAGGAGTTAAGACATGTCCTCCGAAGATCTGTGTTCTGTTCTTGGCTCTGTTGCTGGTCTACCTGGTGATCCTGGGCAAGTCAATGTGTCTCATCTTTCCCATCTGTAAAATGGAATTAATTATACTTTGTAAAGCACTATATAAGAAGCAGATATTTATATAATTACATCAGTAATATTACATTTGACTCACTTCTGTGATCAAGGCAAAAGGAAATATGACTGAGACATTTTACATCAGAGGCAGGAATGTTAGAGTGGGCCCTGTCCTTACTACTTGCACCTATTCCTTATTAACTATCCTTCACTAGGGCAGCTGTATGATAAAAGACTTTTACAGCTATCCTTAACAATCTGAGATTGCCATTCTACAGTTACAGCAGGAGGCAGAAAGTTGAAGTACAGTTATCAACTAAAGAATAATGCAACTAAGAATAGAACTGTCTGCTTTAAAAATAGTAAACCATAAGCATTTAGATTAATTTTGAATCATGTCAAATCACTTAAAGTTATGTTTACATATTACAATCAATGTTATAGTTGAAGTCACTGGAGCTCTGCTGGTTAAATTAATTGAAAATGCATCCCCTTTTGTATACAGTATTGGAGGAATTCAATTCAGGGAGATGTGGACATTGTAAATATGCTATATATAATTTTAATTAAAGCCACAGATATCTTTTTATCATAGAACTCACAGTAGCTCATATTGTGATGTAAAAACTGAACAAAGTAACTGGAGAATCATTGCATCTTGGCAGGAATATAAAAATATCTGCCCTTTCTGTCATTTATAACCTTGATACTGAATGTTGAAAATGTGCTGAATGACTGACCAGAATTTCAGCGTCCCACATTTGGCAAAATATGAGACGGGGAAAAAAATCTCTTTAACCGAACTCTGTCCATGTTTAAAGTTTTCTCTTAAACACTTCTGAGTGAGATGGAGAACATCTGCCCAGAAATGTTTGATATTTCAGGGGTGGTAATGTTAAAGGTGAAAAATATAATGGTAATAATCATAAAATGATGATCAGAGACTTAGTTAAAATGGACATAATCAAAACAACACTTTCTTAGGAAAAACTAAAACTCTTATTACAAGCTTTGTGGCTGCATCTGAAGTTAGGATGGGCACAATAATAATAACGATCCTCGGATAAAAAGCAAAAAGTAGACTCTATGTTTCTCTGATCACAGTAAATAAATATTGACTAAAGGATAAAACTCTACACAAAACCTGGGGTAAGTCTTGTGGTTGGTTTCCTGAAAAAGGGACATTAGGATAGTATTAGGGACAGGAGGAAAATGAATTATACTGTGCTATTTTTTCATCTTGATCCAACTCCCATTGAAATTAATAGACGCTTTTCCACTGATTTCAATGGAATTTGGATCCAGTTCTTAGTGAGTAGTAGGATTTTACACTTATTAATACCAAATTTTGCCCCATTGCCTGCATCTCACATTGCTTTAATACTGAATCTCTCCTACTCATTTTGTAATTTGATTATACTCTCCTGCTTATTTGCAAAGTGGGGCTGGTTTCAACCTATGTAACCTATGCTGTTCCATACAGCCCATCATTTCTAGAGGCCCCCAAATCCCTTCCTGGCTTCCCAGTGATTGCAGGGCATCAGTGGAAACTGCAGAGTCTCACAAACAGATCTGAAGAGCCTAGGGTGGCCTGCTTTGAAGGAGGCAGGAGGGGGCCAAGGGATGTGGCTATGACATCTGTGTTTGGAGCTCGGCAGGTTATTTTACAAAGGGGCCCAACAAAACCTATAGCAAGACGCATTGATGTTGCTCCAGTTCTGCTTCAAATTTGTCACAAATTTGGCCACAGTTGTGCTGATTTTTCACCACAATAATTGCCTGGTAAAGAAAGAAATGTAGCAGTCATAGGGTTCAGTGGGGTGCTTTCATTGATGAATGAATGAATGAATGAGTTAATTAAGATGGCCAAAAATCTCTCTGAAAACAGCATCTTGAATAGGGCCAGAAAAAGCTTTACAGGCTGCAATTTGGAAACCACTGATTCATACTGCGGTGCATGTATAAGATAAAAAATATTGTGACAAATTAGGTTCTCTCTTTCTGAAATTGGCTTATAATTTTTCAGAGCCTTATAGAAAAGCAACAATGTGGGAAAAGGTTCTACAGGCATCTGGCTATCTTCTTTTAAATGTTTGTTTTTTATTCTTCAGTCAGGGTCCCATCGCTGGCAACAGTAAAGCGATGTGTTTCAAACTTTCCTTTGGGAAAAACCAACAAACCCCAGTGCAGTCAAAAAGTGCAGTTTTTCAAAAGTCCACCCTTGAGTTTTTATATTAAAATCTGTGTGTGTGTTAGAATCAATTATATGGAGGCATTCCTTCCTTCTAAGTTAGAAAAGAATTAGGCGATACATTAAAAGTAGATAACAAATAACCTTGTTTGCCTCCTACTCGACCTTTCTTCATCATTCTTAATAGCAAACATCTAGCTATTGATTAGTTCATTTTAAATGCTGCTAAGGTAAATGTCATACTGCTTTGAACTGATGAAAGAATTGAACAAAGAAGAATCACAGTAATTGTGACATGTTAAAGAATGCAGATCACAAGCTTTGAACACCCAAAAAGCTAACCTAACCATTTTCCTTCATGTAAAATCTTAGAAATGAAAGAAAGTACATGGTATGGCTGTCAAATAAACTTAATTTAACTCAAGGCAGATCTTTCACATCTCCCACAACATGCCTTTGTAGCAGGAACTGCAACTTCATTCTAAATCAATATGTTTTCTGAGGGAAACTGACTCCATCATAAATCATCATTTGCACAACACATTACTGCTAATAAATCTGCAGCGAGAAGAGATAAAGAGGAAACTGGTTATCAATAAACTGCAATGTTAAACTAGGGTAAAATAATATAAAATACAAGGTTGTTATTGACACCTGTATCTGCAATATACCTCTACATCAACCACTGTTGAATTAAATGTGCTTTTTTCAATAAACAGCCATCTATAAAGTTCAAGCTGATGTCCAAGGCAGAGTGCATCTGCGGAACCCAAGCTATTCATTCTTTATGGGGAGATGAGGTATTATGTATGTAATGTAGCTGCAAACCTGGCCAACTGCATCTTGAGCAGATTTTCAAAAGCCTCTCAAGGCAAGACAGAATTTGAAACAAATACACATTTTGTGGTTTGGATGTAAAGCCAAGGAACTGATTACCCAATAGACTAAAAATTTCCTTTCAAACCTCAGTTGAATGCACAGTATAATCAGTTATATGGCTAAAAACACCAAAATCTGGGTTAAACAAAGGCCAAGTGATTCTGTTGTTTTATTGATGATGACATACATGACTGGTAGTGCATGGAAATCTGTAAGGTTGGGGGCTGTAAACTTTTCTTCTGCTCAGGATCAGGGCTTAGGAAAGCTTACCTCTTTTGAAATCCAGGGTTTTCAGAAATAGGAGCCTAAGGTAGGGTTTTTGAAAGGCCGAATTGAGAGTTAGCATCCTTGCTTCCATTGGCTTTCAATGAAAGCTGGATGCCCAGTTCCCCTTTCTGCCTTTGAACTGCCCCCAACCCCCAGTTCCCTTTCTGCCTTTGAACTGCCCCCAACCCCCAGCTCTTCAACATCTAAATAAATGGGCAGATTTTCAAAAGTGTTGAGTCTCCTTCCTGAAATTTTTGCCTATCTATTCAGGAGTCTGAATATGGGCTTAGGAGCCTAACTTCACGCTTCTGTTTTTGAAACTCTTGGCAAAACCCCCCTATGTCCTGGTCACCAAAGTCTTTACATCGCTGAAAAATCATGAAATATTGACTCTTAAAGGGTGGGTGTCACCTAACCATGGGCCAGATTCTGCCAATGTATACTAAGGAATAGTTGTATATTTTTAATGTATTAAAAACCACCTTCATGGGGGTAGTTATTTTTTTATGACAAGGCTCATAGTATTACTTAGAGGAAAATTGCAGGGTAAAAGGAGAGGTGGCTGGATGGCTCAGCAACATGGTAATATGGGCCATGATTATGACTTTCATTGGTATAACTCAGAAGTAACTCCATTAAAGATGACATAGCATTGGTATAAATGAGATCAGAATCAGGACCACAATACAGAATATTTCAGGTTTAAGGCTTTCATCTTGCAAACACTTACACCCATTGACTTCAATAGGACCAGCCCCATTTGTGCAAGTGCTTACAAAGTCAGTACCTCCCAAGTCACTAGTTCAAATCATGCCTAAGCTCTTACCACCTGGTGATATTGGTGGCTTAGGGAAAATGAGTTTGTGGTCTCAATCCAGTTCCTGCTAGGTAAGAAACAATACTGAGTGGCAACACTGCCTGCAGCCTTAGCGGAAAGGAGGGCGATTGAATGGGCATAGAGACTAAACCTTTGAACCCCTATTAGTGGTCCTGGCAGGCCAGGGCAGAAGCACTTGGCAGAGTGATGGGAAGAAACTTGCAGTGATTTGTGAATCCGTAAAGGACTTCTGTGTGTAGGGCTGTCACTCTGGTCCCTTACATGAGCAACAGATTTACATTGTTAAATCCTGACCCTTGACAATAATGGTGATATAACATTAGAGGAAATTATTCTCCTGAAGCATCAAATACACATATTTTAAATTATTAAATTTTGTTTAGCAATTTATTGAAGTTCCTCTACCCTTATCTATCCCTCAGAATCAGTCACATCCCAGAGATTTTCTGTTTTAATGACATTGACATCGCACACACTTTGAATCAACTTCCAAGGTCAAAACTGAAAGAGAATGGGACTTCAAAAAGCATGAATCACATATTATTTTATTAACATTTCCAGTAGATCTGCTAAATAAAGAAGGACAAAGTGCCTCTTTCTATTTTAGCTTGGGGAAAAAAATTAAGACTTAATGTGGGATTTAACAGTGTTGCACTGAAAGAATAAAATATATGTTAATGACTTTGAGCGTCTGTGTCCTTTTTATTGCTCTGCTTGCTAGACTTTTAATAAAGGATTTTCTTTCTTTCCTGGACAATGATATATGGCATATAACCTCATTTGATAAACTGATTACTTGACAATATTAAGTTTTATTTTGGGGTTAATTGGATTCATAATTTTATCTTACTGTGACTTATTCCCCTTTCCTGAGTAGCCATAAATTCAGCTCATTTCTGGTAAGAACAGCTGCACAAGCCATTGTCACTAAAACTGGTGTCCACATTGGGGCATAGATAATCCCCAATCCCCAAGGGTTTATTCCTGAAAAGCACTATGCATCTCCTGGGAGGTACTCAGGAAGTTCTTTTTTAAAAAACTATAACATAGCATAGCCTTAACAAAGGGCCTGACCCATGATCCCAAATCCAAACAACCCCTGCTTTTGAGTGAGTTTGGATCAAGAGCTAAACTATGTGGCTGGGACCCATCTGTAGTTGCAATACAGTACTAAACAGAACCTTAGCTGGTGCAAATTGGTGTAGCTCCATTAACTTCCACGGAATTATACTAACTTGCACCAGAGGAGTCAGCTATTCTTTACCTCTCTGAAGAGAGAAATAAAGTGGGACAAAAGAAAGGGAAATATCGAAACCCAGAGAAAGCAAGAGAGCCAAGGAAGCCCCAGAAAGTTAATAAGGACCAGGATGACGTAGTTATGCTTACATGTTTTTGACAGAGTTGCAGCTTTCAGATGCAGCTTGGCCTTTCTTATTTCAAATGTTACAATGTAGCTCACATATTGTATTTCACCCGGGGGAGTCTTTTTCAAGAACCCAAAGAATCCCACCGCTTCTCCTACTAAAGCATTCTTGAAGCTCATATTATAATCACCATCTCCCAGCCAAAAATAGACAGGACTACTCTGAGAACTCATGAACAATTTGGCCTCTGTTCAGTGACCCAGACACTGCCTCAGTCTCAAAGACCTAGCGCACAAAATGCACCCCTGCCCCTACTGAACAGGGTACAATGATACTTAGCATTTTTTCATCCTTCAAGCATTTTACAAACTTTAACTAATTGATCCTCACAATACCTCTGTGAAGTAGATTAATATTATCCCCATTTGTATAGGCAGGGAGGTTAAGTGACACAGAGAGCATCAAAAGTGGAACTCAGGAACTTTGTACCTGTTTTCAGGCCAACAGACTACACCTTTTGGTCTATAGGTCTGGTCCTGCGTCCATGGATGTTAATCACAAAGATATTGAGCCTAGCTCCTCAAAAGTATGTAGGTGTTTAATTCCTATTGATTTTAATGTGAGTTAGTGTAATGCTAACAGACCCGGGTCATCAGCCGGCAGGATCGAACCAGGGACCTCTGAAGCTAAGTGCATGAGTCTCTACTCTACCACATGAGCTAAAAGCCAACTGACTGTTAGCTAAGGCTGTAGAGCAGACACATTTTCTCTTTCTCTCTAAGTGGTCTCAATGCCACTAAATAGGACAGAACACCACACCCAGAAGGCACCTACATACCTTTGAGGATCTGGGCCTTATTGACTTGAGTGGTTGCAGAATCAGGCCCTATGGGCTAAGGCATATATACCATAATGAGATTTTAAAATCCTGTCTTTAGATTGTCTTGCATTTGTTCTAATCTTACAAGAGCTTTATTTGTTCTTTGTAACAGAATTAATCTTTGCAGGACCGGATATAAGTAAGTCTTCCTATTTTTTTTAAATGCACATTAGTGTGCCTTTTAATTTATTGTGTGATGTCTGAGATGATTATATGTGCGATTGCTATTCCACTCTTCTCTAAGGATACATTTGGAAACAAAATACTATATCTCCATGGGATTCTCCTAGTAAAGCACATTAATAAATAAATAAGTCATTTTATCTAGTCTTTCACAGGCTTTTTATAGTCTTGCTTCAAAAGACTTTAGTTGTCTCTTAAATCTTTTTCTTAGTCTTTCCACTTCTAATTTCAAGACAAAAAAAAAATACTTTGGAGAGCCACTGAAAAACATAGCTAAGCCAGGGATGAAGGCAAATGAGAGACCGTACTGTAAATATAAATGACAACTGGATTACATCTGACAGAGTGGTTTTGTCCTGTGTCAGCATTTTAGAGCCTTTCTGAATAAGGACACTCTTGTGCCCTCAGTTAAACACTCTACTTAGTTTTAAATGGCTGCTGTCTCATATAAAGAACACAAAATTAGCATTCTTCTGTCTGGCTTATTACATTCACCCTATACAGCAGTAAACTGCCACATGATGTGGTGTGTTTGTCTAAGAAAATGATAACTGACATTTACATAGCCTGATTTATCTAGAGATCCCGAAGCACTCTTCAAACTGATTTGCAAATTTTCTACAGAGGGACGACTTCAGCCACCAGTGAAGTGCAGCCATGCCAGGGCTGAATTCAGGCAATACTCCGCAGCATTAACTAAGGGTTCCCATCAGAAAGTGATGAATACCATATCCAATTGAAAGTACAGGGATTATAGAATTAAAGGTAGGAAGACTGCTATTAACCAGCTGGAATATTAACAGGACTTTGGGATTAATAACCCCTATTTATGTATAAACTCTGGGGCACATGTAATGATCATAAGTGTCAGCACTTTGGGTTTACATCTTGAGAGGAAAGAGTCTACAACAGCATAGTGACTCATAACACCATGCTCAGGCATGTGTCCACCAATGACTTAGAGGGAAGAATACAACCTACAGACTCCCTTAAAGCATCTTGGCTTTCATTGCAGATTTCATCTGAGTACTGCATAGACACAAAACTCTTTAGGTTACAATCGCTGATGAGATCACAGTGCAAGATGGTATGGCTTCAGGAGTCAAAGGAGTATTTCTTGCTCAAATAAGCACACCATGCCCATTTCCTTCTCACGAGACATGCTGTTGGTCTGATCAAGTAGCGGCAATGGCAATGCAAAGTTGGGGCCATAGGTCTATGAGACCAATGGCACATACAGTAGCTTTTTTTTGAGGATCTTCTTTGGCCCTCGTGCAAATCTTTAAATCCGTTACCAAGGAATACACATAGAAAAGAATAAGACGACACATTCATGCTTCTTAAAATGTGGTCCTACTGTGAAAATGGCTATGGTCCAGATCCTCAAAAGGTATCTACATGCCTGACTCCTATTGATTTCAATGGAAGTTGGGTGCTTAAATAGCTTTGATGAGCTGAGCCTGTGTAAAAAATGGCACCTTCTTACTCAACCTCCCGCTAATCATTGCAGGAGAGACAGTGTGGCCCTTTGGCTACTGCAACAGCCTAGCCCTTAGCTGATCTGGGATCTGCCTCTCAATCTGTCTCTAGCCCCATGTATGACCTTAGGAAAGGAGCATAAACACTGCCAAATTAAATGTAGAAATGTAATAAGAAAAGCCAAAAAGGAGTTTGAAGAACAGCTAGCCAAAAACTCAGAAGGTAGTAACAAAATCTTTTTTAAGTACATCAGAAGCAGGAAGCCTGCTAAACAACTAGTGAGGCCCCTGGATGATCGAGATACAAAAGGAGCACTTAAAGACGATAAAGTTATCACGGAGAAACTAAATGAATTTTTTGCTTCAGTCTTCACGGCTCAGGATGTTAGGCAGATTCCCAAACCTGAGCCGTCTTTTGTAGGTGACAAATCTGAGGAATTGTCATAGATTGAAGTGTCACTAGAGGAGGTTTTGGAATTAATTGAGAAGCTTAACAGTAACAAGTCACCGGGACCAGATGGCATTCACCCAAGAGCTCTGAAAGAACTCAAATGTGAAATTGCGGAACTATTAACTATGGTTTGTAACGTGTCCTTTAAATCAGCTACTGTACCCAATGACTGGAAGATAGCTAATGTAACGCCAATATTTAAGAAGGGCTCTAGAGGTGATCCTGGCAATTACAGACTGGTAAGTCTAATGTCAGTACTGGGCAAATTAGTTGAAACAATAGTACAGAATAAAATTGTCAGACACACAGAAGAACATAAATTGTTGTGCAAAAGTCAACATGGTTTCTGTAAAGGGAGATCATGTCTTACTAATCTATTAGAGTTCTTTGAGGGGGTCAACAAACGTGTGGACAAGGGGGATCCTGTGGACATAGTGTACTTAGATTTCCAGAAAGCTTTTGACAAGGTCCCTCGCCAAAGGCTCTTATGTAAATTAAGTTATCATGGGATAAGAGGGAAGATCCTTTCATGGATTGAGAAAATAAAGGGTAAATTTTCAGAATGGAGAGGGATAACTAGTGGTGTTCCCCAAGGGTAAGTCCTAGGACCAATCCCATTCAACTTATTCATAAATAATCGGAAGAAAGGGGTAAATAGTGAGGTGGCAAAGTTTGCAGATCATACTAAACTGCTCAAGGTATTTAAGACCAAAGCAGACTGTGAAGAACTTCAAAAAGTTCTCACAAAACTTAGTGATTGGGCAACAAAATGGCAAATGTAATTTAATGTGGATAAATGTAAAGTAATGCACTTTGGAAAAAATAACCCCAACTAGACATACAATATGATGAGGGCTAATTTAGCTGCAACTAATCAGGAGAAAGATGTTGGATTGTTCTCTGAAGATGTCCACACAGTGTGCAGCGGCACTCAAAAAAGCAAACGGGATGTTAGGAATTATTAAAAAAGGGATAGAGAATAAGACGGAGAATATCTTATTGCTCTTATGTAAATCCATGGTACGCCCACATCTTGAATACTGTGTACAGATGTGGTCCCCTCATCTCAAAAAAGATATACTGGCATTAGAAAATGTTCAGAAAAGGGCAACTAAAATGATTAGGGGTTTGGAACAGGTCCCATATGAGGAGAGATTAAAAAGGCTAGGACTTTTCAGCTTGGAAAAGAGAAGACTAAGGGGGGATATGATAGAGGTATATAATATCATGAGTGGTGTGGCTGGTGTGGCGAAAGTGAACAAGGAAAAGTTATTTACTTTCCCATAATATAAGAACTAGGGCCACCAAATGAAATTAATGGGCAGCAGATTTAAAACACATAAAAGGAAGTTCTTCTTCACTCAGCGTACAGTCAACCTGTGGAACTCCTTGCCTGAGTAGGTTGTGAAGGCTAGGACTATAACAGGGTTTAAAAGAGAACTGGATAAATTCATGGAGGTTAAGTCCATTAATGGCTATTAGCCAGGATGGGTAAGGAATGGTGTCGCTAGCCTCTGTTTGTCAGAGGGTGGAGATGGATGGCAGGAGAGAGATCACTTGATCATTACCTGTTAGGTTCACTCCCTCTGGGGCACTTGACATTGGCCACTGTTGGTAGATAGAATACTGGGCTCGATGGACCTTTGGTCTGACCCAGTATGGCCATTCTTATGTTCTTATGTTCTTATATACAGGATCTGAATAATGGTACTGAACTCCTCTGTGAAGTGCTTTAAGAGCTATTGATCCAAAGTGCTGTGTAAGAGGTATGTATTATTTAGTGGCACATATAAATAGAGCTAGTTGCAAAATGTTTCTTGAAATGTTGAGAATTTTTGACTAGCGCTTTTTACTGCTGTTAATTGTTATGGTGCTCCAGTCCTGGGGCACATGTGCATCCCAGTGCACCTGTTCCAAAGTTGGCCCTTAAAGGGAGGTTGGGCTTTATGGAACCTGTACCTGATTTAGCTTGCTTAGTAGAGGATGGGTCTGAGTCCAGGGCAAATCAGGTTACAGCCATGTGAGAGGGTTACGCTATATAAGGTAAGTTGATAGTTGAATTAGGGAGACAGAGTTAAGGGTGTGGATATTCTGGTAAAAAGCTGAAAGACTTTTTGAGTCTGTGAAAGGGCTGGATTTTTGGGGGGTTAAACTGTTAATTTATGTTAATAAACCAGCCCCCAGAAGGGGAGAGTTAATGGAAAAGCACCAGCTGTGGGATATTTGCTTGATTTGGGAAGAAAGTAAACTGAAGCAGCAGATAGGACTGGATAAGCTGTGCTACGTAGCCCAGCAAAGCAAGGAGAGAGGGAGCTGGATTCTGTTGCTTGTGCATCATTACCAGAATGTTTCATGAAGTTCCCAGCAGTTACCCCGTGTGACCTCAATGAAGCAACAAGATTGCGCAGCTACTATTGAGCACAATCTAAAGACAATACATTTGCACAGGTAGAGGTGGGGACTGATTGGGGTGGAGATAGAACAGAGTTGCACTGATCCAAGGCAGCACACCTGCTGCTTCTACCTGTGGCTCCACTAGCCAATGAGAGGGCCCTATTTCAGATGTCATGCCCCCAATGGAGTAGGGAGGGAACACTTCATCAAAGGTGGCCATTATCAGGTTGTTTAGTGATAAGAGCCATAGAAAAGTCTATACATAGTCTGCAGAAGTGCAGGCCCTGAATCAGCAGAGCTTAGAGCAGACACTTACCCACCATGTACCTCATAAGGGGTCTCTTTTCCTGTATTCCTTCTGAGGCTACAATAGCTGGGTTCACTTCCTATACTTCTGGGACAGGGGCATGTTGTAAATTGGTTGGGGTAGGATGACGCAAGTTTCCATGGCCATGTGCCCAGTACTTCTCCATGCTGGTCCCCTGAGATTACAATGTGACAGTGCCACAGAGGCAGCTGACTCCTGCTCTGTTTGGAAGGGAAATCCTCGTGCAGAAGAAATGCTCTGTGCATGGAACCCAGAGGGAGATAGTTCCCACCAATATAAGTAGATTTCATACCAGGAATGTGTTTGAAAACAGGTGTGACTTGAGCCCTCCCTAGTGGGTTTGGATACTCTGCATATATTTCATTACATTAAAAATTGTATATCAGTCTAATTCTGATCACCACATTTGGAAAAAAAACATACAAACTTTACTGTCACTTCAAATATCAGCACGTCTAGTCTCAATATTTATTATTGACAGTTTATTTTTCCTTTCCAGCAAGTTACTCTTTTGGAAAGTTGCTAATACGTAAGATTGGACACATTGCTAAAAACTTTTAATTGCTTGAGAGATAAACATTAATTTTATTAGGACCTGATCTGGCAGCCCTAAATTACTTGAATAAGTGCTATTGAATTTTCATGGGACTACTTGCATAAGTAAGTACTGTTCAAAGAGATGAGCATTACAGAATTGGCCCCTGGGCATACATCTTTGAGAGCATCAACCAAATAAAACTGATTCTTCTTGGGTGGGTTAACATGAGATGCAAACCACTATGAAGCATTAAAGCACTGAAAATTCACTTAAAGTAAGATAGTGTTAATATGCTTTCAAATGTGGCTCATTAATCCTTAGCCTAGGGATTAGTGAAAAAACATGGAACATATTAATTGTAAGTCATTGGTTCAAATCCTGCCCAGGTCAGATGTAAATCAGGCTCTGAAGCAGCAAAGCACTGAAATCAATGGGACTATGCCTATGTTTAAACTTACCTGTGTGCTTAACAGCTTTGTTGGACTGGGGCCTAAATGTTCATGTTTTTTGCTTGGCCTATATGAAATAAATTGATGGCCCTAATTAAATACAATCTGCACCAAAGGATTAAATAGCAATGAACTATTTTCTTCCAGCTAAAGGTACTCCCACTACAGCATGGCTGAGTGACATGTTGGGAAGCTTGTGCTGCCACTGTACCTGCTCTGTGTACAGAAGATTTAATTCTCCAGTACTGTAAATCTGGCATCTGTCACAAGACTCACTTTAGAGAGAACAAAACCGGGTCTTTGGCTTTTCTTAAATGTTTTTACAGCTACATTTAATCAATACATTCCCTTCTTTGTTGCAAGAAGAGGTGGTAATTAACTCGCTGTCCAAAGAAAGCATACTCTCACACTAGCATAAAATCTGAAGGGGGAAAAAAAAAAAAGATTTCACCTAACCCAATCAGTGCCTTTCATTAAACTCATGCAATTACTGAGATTACAAAAGATCAATGCAGTGTGTCTTCATTTTATTAAAAAGGAAAACTAGGCAGTAACATAAAATCCAAAGAGACACTGCCCATATATACATCAAGGTCCTACTTATATGTGGAAGTGTGTATGCACAGTAGGATTAACCAGCGGCGTCATGGATTTGTGATTTGTCTCTGGAGAAGGAAAGAAGATCAACAGATTTTATCTTTGTTGGGTGCAAACCACAGAAATTAGGATTGCTTTATACTCCAGGATTTCCTGGCTACATAAAAGCAGAAATAATTAGCAATTTTTCAATGGAGATTACATATCTGCAAATGTGGTTGTTTCTCTCTAGTTCCTATTGTGAGATGAATAAGTTACCATTATTTGTTGCACACACACCATTTTCATAGGGCTGAATCTGTGCAGCAGAGGACTGGCATGGCACACTATAGGAATTTACGCTTCTAGAGCTATGGAGTCCCTAATTAAAAGTAGACCACACAGAGGATAGAGATGCCACTGAGTCCACTTTATGGCATATTTGACCTATTCTTCCTTCGAGGGTGAGAAGTGTTGAGCTCCATAACAGTGGTAGAAGGCTCAGCATCTAATCCAGTGAATCTCCCCAAATGTACTAAAGCCAGGGCCACCTGTGTGGGGTCTTTGTGCCTCTGCACTGATTCCAGCCAGCCCCCAGCTTCCTTTGGCCCTTCACAGCTAGGGCTGTGTAGAGCAGCACCACCATGATTTCTGTGCCAGCTGAGGGTGTCAGAAGGGAGATCCAGCCACATAAGAAAAGTTTGAAGGGTTCCTATGTGAAAATTAGAGCTGGTTAAAAAATGTTGAACGGCATATATAGTAAATGCTGAGGTAATGCTATTTAGTTGCAAAGGCAACTGAAGATTTTTGGGGCAACCAAAACTATAAAAGGGCTTGAGAGAGACAAAGATTTGCAGAATCTAGAGTCAGCCTATGGGGACCATGATAATCACCCACAAACGTTTGAAGGATATAAAAATATAGAGGAATTATTGAGAATAGCACCATCATAAAAGTCATATCAGGTACAGCTAGTGGTAAAAGAATCTTTACTGGTGACACAATAATACTTCTGCATTTTAAGTAGCTACCACTATGGGCGTTTTCACGCTTAAATAAATTGTATTGTGCAGTACTTTGAAAATATAAAGCACTGTGTAAATGTGGAGTATCTTTACTGCAACATATTAAATGTCCGACAAGTTCAGAGAGCCTGTCAGATTTCCATTTAACCTAACTTGCGCTTGATACCTGGCAAGTTTC
Source organism: Natator depressus (assembly GCF_965152275.1). Classification (NCBI taxonomy): domain Eukaryota; kingdom Metazoa; phylum Chordata; order Testudines; family Cheloniidae; genus Natator; species Natator depressus. The sequence goes on from NC_134236.1 coordinate 35,978,840, forward strand.
CTTTAATTCAACAGAGCCATTACACTTGCTTTAGAAACACATTCTGCATATTATTTAGACACATGCCACTAGTAGTAAGGTATTCAACCATAGACATCTGTCTTATCATGTGATAGCAAGATGTGTGTCACAGAGAGACAATTGTGAATGATGGGAGTCATCATGCAGATTAACAGTTAAGAAATGTATGTGTTATAAGTGGGAAGGCTGCACTGAGCATTCCATCTGATTGGATTCATTAGTGATGTTGACCACAGAGGGAAGGCTCTAATAGTTTTCCTTTCTTTGATTAATATATCTCTAGATATTAATCAGCCTTTGGTTTTAGTCTTTACAGTAGGTCTTATGTTGCTCATTACATTTTCCTTGTTTTGAATATTAATTATTAACTAATTATTGTTTACATAGTGACAAAAGTGTGCTCTTAATAGAGAAGATGATGAGGTAATTCCTATTTAGAAGAAATCATAATCTAAAGAGTGATTTAAAATATAAGGGTGAAATAAATCCTGGCTCCACTGAAATCAATGGCAAAACTCCCATTGACGTCACTGGAACCAGAATTTATTTCACTCTTCCCCCCTTTTTTTCCCACCTTAAATCTCTATGTGCAGCCAGATTCTCCAGTGAAGTGAAGTTGCTTTGTGCTCCATTGCCATCTTAATATGGACCTACAGACAACTAAAAAGGGTGAATCTCCAGCGGGCTGTGTAGGCAGATCTGTGTAGGCACTCTCAGATTACTCCTTCTCTTTGCTACAGGTGTAGCAGAGCATGAAGAATGTGGCTGGGGGAAAGGAAGCATGACAGGGGTCCCTCCATTCTGCACAAATCCTTGGCTCTCTTTTCAGCACCTTCTCGGCAATTGCAGCTTGGAGTATGTTAGAGCTACAAAGCCTCCACACAGATGATCCCAGCTTTGTCACATCTGGGGAGATTCACTAGATTAGATGCTGAGCCTTCCGCCACTGTTATGTGATAATAGCATGCATGGTGGAGCACTGCACTGCAGGAGAATCAGCGGCATCCCTCAGGCCTGACTTCAGCAATGTTTACTTTGGCTGTAGTCGAGGACATGGCCCATTACATTTACACACAGCCTGAAAATCCTACAAAAACAGAGGGGAAAATGGTAATGACAAGACAGACATAAGAAATCCCATGGTAGTAGACAGTAACAGGTAAAATAAATCCTCGTGCTGGGCCCAGTCTCAAAATCAATGGTAAGTTAGTGTGAAAGGAATGCAGAATTAGACCTGGAATATTCTGGCAAATGTCTTAAAACAAGCTGTAAAATTTCCATGAATAAGTATAGTCTGTAGATTACTGTCTACCGCCATAGTGAGAAAAAAGAAAAGGAGTACTTGTGGCACCTTAGAGACTAACCAATTTATCTGATAAATAAATAGATTGGTTAGTCTCTCAGGTGCCACGAGTACTCCTTTTCTTTTTGCGAATACAGACTAACACGGCTGTTACTCTGAAACCTGTCATAGTGAGAAAGAAGAAGCCAAGAAGCCAGTGCAAAGTACTTAGGAAGAAAAAGAAATCAAATGCACAAGCACAAAATGGGAATAAGCTGCTGGGCAGCAGTATTGAAAAAAAAAAGGATCTGGAGGTTATAGTGGATCATAAACTGAATATGAGTTCAGTCACAGAGACCGCCCCCCTTGGCGCTGTCGTCTGACATGCTGAATCACCTCTGAGCCCATTTTCCCTGCCAGCTTGGTACTTCCAGAACCCTGCCTTGTTGAGCCAGACACACTAGCCTGCTGCAACACAGACCCAGGTCTGGTCCACACCCCCAAAACTGCAGACTTTAACCAAAAACTGCTTAGCAGTCACCTATCTCCAGCACCCAGACATCCAGCTCCCAGTGGGATCCAAACCCCAAGTTAATCTGTTTTACTCTGTATAAAGCTTATACAGGGTAAACTCATAAATTGTCCACTCTCTATAACACTGATAGAGAGATATGCACAGCTGTTTGCTCCCACAGGTATTAATCACTTATTCTGGGTTAATTAATAAACAAAAGTGATTTTATTAAGTATAAAAAGTAGGATTTAAGTGGTTTCAAGTAATAACAGACAGAACAAAGTAAGTCACCAAGCAAAATAAAGCAAAAACATGCAGGTCTAAGCCTAATAAATTAAGAAACTGATTACAGGTAAAATCTCACCCTCAGAGATGTTCCAATAATCTTCTTTCACAGACTAGACTCCTTCCTAGTCTGGGCCCAATCCTTTCCCCTGATACAGTCCTTGTTAGCAGACATCTTAGGTGGAAACTAGGGGATTTCTCATGACTGGTAGCCCCCTTTGTTCTGTTCCACCCCCTTTTATAGCTTTGGCACCAGGCAGGAATCTTTTGTCTCTCTGGGTCCCGACCCCTCCTTCTAAATGCAAAAGCACCAGGTTTAAAATAGATTTCAGTATCAGGTGACATGGTTACATGTCCTGTGAGACCCCAGCCTCCATTCTTCCAGGGCTGGCCCACATGCACCCAGGAAGTGCAAGTAAACAGGCCATTTACAACCAATTGTCCTAGTCAATGGGAGCCATCAAGATTCCAAACCACCATTAATGGCCCACACTTTGCATAATTACAATAGGATCTCAGAGTTATACTTCATATTCCTAGTTTCAGATACAAGAATGATACATTAAAACAAATAGGATGAACACACTCAGTAGATTATAAGCTTTGTAATGATACCTTACAAGAGACCTTTTGTGTAAAGCATATTCCAGTTACATAATATTCACACTCAAGCATATTTCCATAAAACATTATGGAGCGCAACGTCACAATGAGTCAACAGCGTGATGCTGTTGTGAAAAAGACTAATATCATTCTGGAATGTAAGACACACAAGGTAATTGTCCCACTCCACTTGACGCTGGTGAAGCCTCAGCTAAAGTATTGTGTCCAATTCTGTGTTTCACACGTAAGGAAAGATGTGGATAAATTGTAGAGAGTCCAGAGGAGAGCAACAAAAATTAAAAAGGTTTAGAAAACCTGACCTATGAGGAAAGGCTGAAAAAACTGGCATGTTTAAGTTTTGAAAAGACAGAGGAAGGGATGTGAGAAAGGTCTTCAAATATGTTAACGGTTGTTATAAAGAGGATGATGATCAATTGTTCTCCATGTCCACTGAAGGTAGGACAAGGAGTAATGGGCTTAATCTGTAGCAAGGGTGATTTAGGTTAGATATTAGGAAAAACTTTCCAACTATAAGGATAGTTAAGTTCTGGAATAGGCTTCCAAGGGAGGCTGTGGAATCCCCACCATTGGAGGTTTGAGAACAGGTTGAATAAACACTTTTCAGGGATGGTCCGGTTTACTTGGCCCTGCTTCAGTGCAGGGGCTGGACCTTATGGCTTCTCAATGTCACTTCCAGCCATAATTTTCTATGATTCTGTGAAAATTTTTCTATGATAAGGGTAGTCAAGCACTGGAAGAGGTTTCCAAGGGAGGCTGTGGAATCCCTATCATTGGAGGGGTTTAAGAACAGGTTAGACCAACACCTATCAGAGATAGTCTAGGTATACTCAATCCTTCCTCTGTGTGGGAAGATAGACTAAATGATTCTTGAGGCCCCTTCAAGCCCTATGTTTATATGATAAAGAAATGAAAGGAGAGGGTTTTTTTCTATTATATGTTTAGATATTTTAAAAGAATGTTTAAAGTTTTACAGGGCTATAGAAGATTAACACAGGTTTTAGTAGCAATTGAAGGGCTTAATCAGCTCACATTGCAAAGAATTAAGTAACAGAGTGATAGCTGCTCATTCAGGACTCACAATGCCCAATTCATGCAAGCTTTAAACACTTATTACAATAATGGCATCAGAGGGAGCACAATCTTCCCAAAATATTGCAGGTGATTTTCTTCCTTTATCTCCCTGACTCTGTCTTCTCCTCCCCATTTATATTACCCCTTCCAAGATAATTTAATCCTTTCCAGCCTACTAAAACTCAAAATGCAAGAACAGTCTATGTGAACATTTTAAACAGCTCCATTCAAGTTTATTCCTCAGCATCACATAGTACTACCTCAGGTTGGATGTAATGGTACATTATACGACCAGGCTAAAAGTTTTCAACTTGAACTGTTATATAATCTTAGAATTAAGAGCGAGAGAGAGATTTCTTTGGTCATCTACTCCATTACCTGCCAGTGCAGGATTTCTCTCCATAGGGTAGTTTTCATCAAGTTCAGTTTTAAATGACAGATGTAGTAGAGTTTCCACCAGTTGGCAAGCTCCTCCACAGGGTAAATAGACATTTAGAACATTTTCCCTGATATTCTGCCTAAAGGTTCCATTGCTTAATTTCATCCCATTACCCTTAGTTATAACACTTGTACCACCCTGAATGATTCCTTTCCATCCTTGGCATTCACACCATTCAAACTGGTTGTGCTCTGTCCTACCCCTCTTAATTCTCATTTGGTCAATCTAGGGTCTATAGATTTCTTAAATGTCTTTCCTCATAAATCAATCTTGCCAGGCCCTTCTTCATTTTTGTTGAAATTCTCTGAACTCCCTCCAACTTAACCCATTGTTATGTGACTTGCCCCAAACTTAACACAGTATATTTTAACAGCATGGTTAGTGGAGATATTCTCTAAATTTGCTCAACTGGATTTTAAAACAAATGTTATAAAGGCTACTCTAACTTATGCCAGCTGGCAATAATATCTAAGGTAGCCTCCAGCTGAGCACAGACAGATCATGCTGTGCTCAACCTCTGACCACTCTTTCCCCCATTTCTGACACATGCATACATCCCCTTCCCCTCGCCGGCCAACATGTCCCCTCTGTTGGGGGCTCCAGTGAGTATAGGAGATATGTATGCTGGCTCTGTGCCCTCTTGGGACTCCCCCATACCAGGGCTACCCTTCAGCAGGGGAGTTGGAAACAAAATGGGACAGAGATTCTGGACCCATTGGGGTGCTTCATCCCAACTGCTACACAAAACATTATTGCTAAAGAGTGTATTAAGTAGGTGCACTTATTAAGCTTTTGTGGCCCTTTCTTGGGGAACAGATTGCTAGCCTATATTAGTTATGTAAAGTTTTGGAAATGACAGTGATATTATAGTCTGGCTGTAAAAGCCTGAACAATGGCTCTCTAGGCTCTGCCTAGGTAAAAGTTAATGCACATTTACTTTCATTTTTATATACGATTTATGAAGGGCATATGCAGTGAAAATTATAAAAACCTACTTTACTTGATTTCCCTCTGGAAAATACTGTAGCTCTTTCAGAGAAAAGCTTCTTTGTCTTAACATCCAATCCCCATACACTTACAAATGAACAATAATAACTAAGAAGAAGAAAAGACCTCTGTGCAGGTCAAAAGCTTGTCTCTCAGCAACAGAAGCTGGTCCAATAATCACTAGTCATTCTAAGCTGCAGATCTCTTCAAAAAGCCATTGCACATGGAGTCTTTTTTAAATTTATTGTTTCATTGCACAGCTAATAGATTGACAGCCATGTGCAAAAGGTGACTGCTTCCACATACACCAAAGAAAAGAGTGACTACAGATCACATTGCCCTAAAGTACACTGGAATGAGGACACACTATGCAGCATCATCATCAAAGGTAAGTTCTATGTGCAATCATTAAGCATCTCTGGACAACCTCCCTGCTGTAGGCATATTCCATCTGTTTCAAGCTGCCCTACTCACTTCTACCAAATATGATAGGAAAATAGTTATGTGGGAAAAGACTGCTACTTTTATTAATGATGAGTAGGGGAAAATGTTTCATAGATTACTAAGAAGAATCCCTACCGATTTACAAATCAGTAGTATGATTTGGCCCCAAATTAGTAATAAACTATCATAAATAACAAATACATTTATGCCAAATCTATGTCCGTGATCCAGCTCCCACTGATATCAATGGAATGCTCCCCCTTGACTTTAATGGGAGTTGGAACAGGCCCTGTAATATCTAAAAATGACCCCCACTGTGATCACAATTTTATTCAAAGCCATATGCATTGGTCAGCAGAATCTGCATCAAGGGTAAGTTTACTTGCAATGATTAAGCCTGCACAACCTCCTTGCTGTAGGCATATTCTATCTGTTTCAGGCTGACCTACTCACTTCTACCAAATATGACAGACAAATAGTAATTGTCCTAGTGCAGTGGTCTCCAACCTTTTTACACCCAAGATCACTTTTTGAATTTAAGGGAAACCCAGGATCTACTCCACCTCTTCCCCAAAGCCCCGACCCACTCACTCAATCCCCCCCTCTTTCTGTCAATCGCTCTCCCCCACTCTCACTAACTTTCACCGGGCTGGTGTAGGAGGTTGGGCTTTGTGGGCGGGGGGGGGGGGGTTGCATGCTCTGGGCTGGGGCTGAGGGTTTTGCAGTGTGAGGGGGGCTCTGGGCTGAGCCTGGGGCAGAGGGGTTGGGGTGCAGGAGGGAGTGAGGGGTGCAAGTTCTGGGATGGAGTTTGGGTGCAGGAGGGGGCTCTGGGCTCTGGGCTCTGGGAGGGAGTTTACGTGATTGGTTAATCAGTTAGCTGACTGGCTAACAGTGATTTCAGCAAAGGAAGAGTCTGCCTGGATCCCAACTGGAGATTCCTACAAGCAAGTGGAGAGAAGACGTTGTTTTAGACTCAGCAGACTGTGTCGATTTGGTGATCAAAGATTCTAATTGAGACTTAGGTGAACAAAACCTAAGCTTTTGGGACCTCTCAGTTTCTTCTCATCGTGTTTCTGTGGTGACCGAACTGTTCAGATTTTAATTTGTTTTCTTTATTTATGTTTATGTATAACTGTGAAGGTAATTTCTGTGGATTATAAAATAGCCATGTCATGCTGTAAAAATTAGATTTATTTCTTGATCATAAGATTTTACAAAGTTGTTTAATTAAATTCATTTCTTTAGTTCCTTTTGGGGCTTGAATGTGGGGAGGTTGACCCTGTGCAATCCTTGCTGAAAATCCAAACTCTGGGTCTCCAGCTACTTTCTATGGGAGTTGGGGTTTTTTTAAGGCACTGGAGAAGGGCAATAAAGTGAACTCTAGTCCACCCAAAGGTTACACTAGCACATCAAATCAGTGGTTTATGCAGTCCTATATACTGTCTGCCATTATCCTGTAGCAGATGCTTCATAGGAAGGGCAATAAACCTCACTGTGGAAAAATGAAAGCCCAAGGAATAAAGCCATTTGTGAGTAATAGGGACACCCAAAATGCACATCTGTGCACCCTTTATGCCATGCCATATCATCATGTATTCTTTATTTACCATGTGGTTGCAAAAATAAGGGAATTTATCTCATTACCACTATAACCAAATATAAAACACAACCAGACAAATAAAAAAAAATCACCAAAGATTTCATACATACAAAAAAACCTCACCACCTTCTTTCTTTTGCCATGGCCAGACTCTTGCCAAATCCTCTATTGTTTTTTATACCATACATCAACTCTGAGATCCATCTCTTCCTTGCATCCCACCTGTCAGGGCCAGATCATGGGCCAGATGAGGGCCAGATTATCCCACCTGTCAGACATAGTGGTCAGAGCCAGGGTCAACAGTCAGGAGCCAAGAGTCAGCTCGGTCAGGATACCAGGAGATCAGAGGCAGAAGACAAACCAGAGATCAGAACCACAAGTTGGTAACCAGAGTCAGGATACCCAGGGGGTCAGAGACAGGGGACAAACCAGAGGACAGGTCAGATGCCAGAAGCCAAGCCAGGTCAAGGTGCCAGGAAGATAAGCTGTGGGAGTGGAAGCTGGAGGCACAAGGTACACAGTCCAGAGAAGGGTAGATCCCAGTTGTTCAAACAGCTTCCTTTTCCTGTTGCTGGTTGAAGTAGGGCCAGCGGGCCAATTGGTGACTCTGCCAATGAGACAGCAGAGTAGAGCTTCAAAGTGGGGCTTGGCTTCCTGGGTTAGCAGCTGTCAGCAAGCTGCTCCTAAAGACCCAGGTTCAAGGACTGTAGGTCACTGTCAAAATCCTTGTCCTGGACCACCTCATACCTTGATTCCTCTAATCTTACCTTTGTTCGCCTCCATGTATTTCATCTCGCCTATAAAAAATGCTGCTGCAAAAATTGACGTCTTCTCCTGTTGCTCTGACCATGCCACTCTCCTCTTTTGATACATTCACTAGATTCCCCTTATCTTTTCACATCAGGTTCAAGTTTCTTGCCATTACTTTCAAGGTCCTACACAGGTCTGCCCCTCCAACGTTCCTTCTCCTGATCTATTTCTACAGCAATGCCTAAAAAACATGACCAATATATCATTACTTGTAGTTAGCGCAGAGGTCCCCAAACTGGGGGGCACAGAGGAATGTTCGGGGGGGGGCATGGCGGGGCTCAGGCCAACTCCCACAAGGGGCAGGGAGGAAGCCCCACCCAGACCCTCCTCTCGCCTAGTTCTGCCCTGGCTGTGTCCCTGGCTCCTGGCCCCTCCCCAGACTCAACCCCACCGCGGATCCGCACCCAGACACAGGCTCCGCCCAGCTGCTGGCCCCCACCATGGACTAGTTTCTGCTCTGCTCCCAGCCCCCCGCTCCAAACCTCGGCCCCCTCGGCTTGACTCCAGTCCCGGCCCCAGTCCCGCTCCCAGCCCCACCCCCAACCCCAGCTACAATTTGAGCCTTGGCCCCCTTACCCTAGTCCACATCCCCTCCCCTTTCCCCACGGAAAGGGGCAAGGGAGGCATGACCCTGAAAGGTTTGGGGATCATGGAGTTATGGGCAGTTGGTGATAGCTGGTTTTGAAAATCAAGGAGAAAATGTCTGTTTTCAGGGGCCTTATCTACTATTGTTTATTCCATTGCCTTGCACAATGGGGCCCAATTACAGATGGTCCAAATTTTTCATCCAAAACATTTTTTCCAACAAAAAATGGCTTACTTTTAAAAAAAAAAACTAAACATTTGCAAATAAAGTTTGTTTTACAAAAAAGTTTGGGTTTTTCTCTGAAATGTAGGCTCTATTTTTGTTTCCCCTCCTTTGCTACTAAATGCAATGGAATGAATGTCTGGGGCCCCCCTTTTCCCCTCCCCCCCCAATTTTTAATTTTCTTTTTGACACTTTGTAACTTTTCAAAACTTCCTTAACTTTGGAAAAGGTACAGAGAGGTGAAGTGGAAAAAGAAACTTTGTAACTGCCACACTAACTTTTCAAAAAGCTGAGAAAAGCTTTTAAAAGGTACAGAGTAACAAAGTTAGACAGTCTCATTTTGCCTTTTGCCAGGTACTTTTCTAAAGCTGAAGTGGTTTTGAACAGTTACAGAGTATTAAAAGGCAATATGAAAAAGTCAGAGGGGAAAACAAAAAAACAAAAAAAAATGGATATAATTCACTTTATTGCATAGTGACAAAAAGGAAAAGAAAAAGGGGGAGAAATGGTGGAAAAAAATGAAATTTTGACTGGGGCCTGTGGAAGTTACCGGAATGCGAGTATTAAAAAAGTAACGCCCTGATTCAGCACAGCACTTAAGCACATGCAGAACTTTGAGAACATGCCCAAGTGTAATCACTGCGACTGGATTCAGGCATGTATTCTTCTCACCTTTATGCCTTTATCTATGTCACGCTTTCTCTTCTTATGATCTAAATAATCTTCTCCCCATCATTCTCATACCTCCACAAACACTTTTTCCACTAACTCTTTCAGCAATACTTCACCAAATATAGATATAGAAGTGCATCACTTGGAGACTGAACCTTCTGATGAATCATCTGTAATACTGTATGAAGCTGATTTAGCTAGTTAGCAATTTGAGATAGGACCACATCTTCCATTCTGTTTGTACAGCTCTAAATACATTGGTAGCATTCAATAAATAATAATTTGCAATAATTAATGTGGGATAGCATCATCTGTTTGGCAGAGAGGTAAATTGTGGAATGTAAATGAAAGGCTATTGAGGAATGCTCAGAATCTTTTGTCTTGTTCCCAGAGCCCAGACAACATTGAAATACTTAAAAAAATAACTATGAAAGAGCTGAGAGCTGCAAGAGACTTCTGGGTACTGATATGAAAATGAGCATATTTAAGCCCTGATCCTGTGACTGGTAGTGCATGGATTAGCCCCATATAGAGCCCTAGTTACAAGTTTGGGGACCTAAGTGTCTCACTTCATTAAAAATGAAATTCTACACTTACATCAATTACCCTATGTGTAAAAACATTTCTATTTTCCTCTATAAATCCTCTCAATTTTCAAATGAGCATCAGCAGTATCTTCTCTCCACATACATACAAATGGACACCATAAACAGAATTATCATGACTACTCATTTAAAATGCTTGAATATAATACCTATTTAGCTGCAAATGAAGGTTTCATAATTCCTTCAAAAATATCCTTACTTGAAAGAAAAACAAACATAATTAATTCCTGTGAGATTTTATTTTCTACTGGTAATGTACTTTATAAAACATTAAAGAAAATTAGCCAATAACCTGAAAACAAAAATTATATGGAGAAATATGCTCTTTTGGCTCACGCTTAAACAAGTGTCCTGTCATTGTGGCTGGATTAAGAGAAGCACAAAGGTGCTTAAATGCAAAAGAGCTACATGGAGGTATCCAGGATTCAAATAAATTCTGTTAGAAATTGTTTCTGGCAGTTAGAAATGCATAGTTCCTTTGGTAAACTGGATTATAATACAAGGGACAGGAACTGTCTTTATGTTCTGTGTTTGTACATCTAGCATAATAGTTGTGGGATGAGGACAAAGTCACAAAGTTCAGCCACCAGGTTTGCCTGACATTATTGGGGATACTGTTCCTGATGGCTTGTAGTCCATCTTTGTGTGGAATGTTGGTGTAGAGGGCTTCTACATCCATAGTGGCCAGGATGGTGTTTTCTGGAAGATCACCAATGATTTGTAGTTTCCTCAAGAAGTCAGTGGTGTCTCAAAGATAGCTAGGAGTGCTGGTGGCATAGGGCCTGAGGAGAGAGTTCATGGCAGACCTGGTGGCTGAACTTTGTGACTTTGTCTTCACCCACACAACAAAAACACTAACCCAGGAACCTATCCTTGCAACAAAGCCCATTGCCAACTGTGTCCACATATCTATTCAAGGGACACCATCACAGGACCTAATCACATCAGCCACGCCATAAGAGGCTCATTCACCTGCACATCTACCAATGTGATATATGCCATCATGTGCCAACAGTGCCCCTCTGCCTTGTACATTGGACAAACCGGACAATCTCTACAAAAATCAGACACAAATCAGACATCAAGAATTATAACATTCAAAAACCAGTCAGAGAACACTTCAACCTCCCTGGTCACTCAATTTCAGACCTAAAAGTTGCAATTCTCCAACAAAAAAACTTCAAAAACAGACTGCTACAAGAAACTGCAGAATTGGGATTAATTTGCAAACTGGACACCATTAAATTAGGCTTGAATAAAGACTGGGAGTGGATGGGTCATTATGTAAAGTAAAAATTATTTCCCCATACTAATTTTTCCCCACTACTGTTACTCACACCTTCTTGTCAACTGTTTGAAATGGGCCAACCTGATTATCACTACAAAGGGTTTTTTTTCTCCTGCTGATAATAGCCCACCTTAATTAATTGGTCTCGTTACAGTTGGTATGGCAACACCCATTTTTTCATGTTCTCTGTGTATATATATCTTGCTACTGTATTTTCCGCTGCATGTATCTGATGAAGTGGGTTTTAGCCCACGAAAGCTTATGCCCAGATAAATTTGTTAGTCTTTAAGGTGCCACAAGTACTCTTTTTTTTTTGCTGATACAGACTAACACGGCTACCACTCTGAAACCTGTATATAACTGATTGTTTTCTATTATGTCTGCATTCCATGCATAGTCAGGCAACATTGACTCAACAGCTGAAGTTCTATCCTGGCATACAGTGGGTTCAATGAAAGACCTAGGATGGATTTGGAGTGGGGGGCAGTCCCTTCTTTGGTTGCAATCTGAAGGAAACTTACACAGGACATTACAAATGCCTGATGGTTTTGGGTGGACATCTGGTCTAAGAATGCATGTGTACCATCCTTAGAACTGCTCATTACTGCTGTTGCCTCTGCCTCTCCTCTTCCTTGTCTGGACCTCCAGTCAGACCTCTACATCTCTGCAACTATTCTGGTCATATCCATAACTGTCAACCTGTTGCCTCCCTCCCCTCTATTTATTTCATTTCATGATCTAATCAACTTGACGGCCTTTTAAAAAAAATTGTTAATGCCTAAACAGATCATAGAAATGAACTGAAAGATAAATTTGAACTAAGTTATACATAAGCTCATAGAAAGAAGTACCTGAATATTTGGCAACACTGGATTTGGCAGCTCTGGTGAGATCTGTTAGACAAAGGAAGGCCCATCATCCGTTACCTAAAACATGACTAGTGCTGAGTGAATAACTGATATTTTTAGTTTGGTGGCTGAATCAAAAAATAAAATCCTGAAAAATCCACTTTGCTGGAACAAAACAAAACATAACAAACACACAAAAAATTGTTTCAGGTCAAAAAAACATTTTGTTTGACCTGAAATGCAATCTTTTAAAAAATAAATCTAGCTAAATTTTGAAACAAAATGTTGTCTCAAAATGAAGGGCCAAAATGTTTCATCTAGAAAATGTTGTAACAAATCATTTCAACTAGGGCTGTCAAGTGATTAAAAAAAATAATCATGATTAATCACACAATTTAAAAAATTAATTGTGATTAATCATGCTATTAATTGCACTGTTAACAATAATAGAATACCATTTATTTAAATATTTTTGGATGTTTTCATTTTCAAATATATTGATTTCAATTACAACACAGAATACAAAGTGGATGGTGCTCACTTTATATTTATTTTTGATTACAAGTGTTTGCACTGTAAAAAGACAAAAGAAATGGTATTTTTCAATTCACCTAATACAAGTGGTGTAGTGCAATCTCTTTATCATGAAAGTTGAACTGACGAATATAGAATTATGTACAAAAATACTGCATTCAAAAATCAAACAATGTAAAATGTTAGAGCTTGCAAGTCCACTCAAAACTACTTCTTGTTCAGCCAATCGCTCAGACAAACAAGTTTGTTTACATTTGCGGAGATAATGTTGCCCATTTCTTGTTTACAGTATTACCAGAAAGTGAGAACAGGTGTTCTCATGGCTCTCTTGTAGCCGGCATTGCAAGATATTTACGTGCCAGATACGCATGCTTCAACCACCATTCCAGAGGACATGCATCCATGTTGATGACGGGTTCTGCTCGAAGACCATCCAAAGCAGTGTAGACTGACGTGTGTTCGTTTTCATTATCTGAGTCAGATGCCACCAGAAGAAGATTGATTTTCTTTTTTGGTGGTTCGTGTTCTGTAGTTTCTGCATCAGAGTGTTGCTCTTTTAAGACTTCTGAAAGCATGCTCCCTACCACATCCCCCTCAGATTTTGGAAGGCACTTCAGATTCTTAAATCTTGGGTCGAGTGCTGTAGCTATCTTTAGAAATCTCACATTGGTACCTTCTTTATGTTTTATCAAATCTGCAGTGAAAGTGTTCTTAAAATGAACAACATGTTCTGGGTCATCATCCAAGACTGCTATAACATGAAATACATGGCAGAATGTGGGTAAAACACAGCAGAGGACATACAGTTCTCTCCCAAGGAGTTAAGTCACAAATTTAATTAACACATTATTTTTTTAATGAGTGTCATCAGCATGAAAGCATGTCCTCTGGAATGGTGGTCAAAGCATGAAGGGGCATAAAAAAGTTTAGCATATCTGGCACGTAAATACCTTGCAACGCTGGCTACAAAAGTGCCATGCAAATGCCTGCTCTCACTTTCTGATGACATTATAAATAAGAAGAGGGCAGCATTATCCCCTGTAAATGTAAACAAACTTGTTTGTCTTAGCAATTGGCTGAATAAGAAGTAGGACTGAGTGGACTTGTAGCCTCTGAAGTTTTACATTGTTTTGTTTTTGAGTATGGTTATGTAACAAAAGAAATCTACATTTGTAAATTTCACTTTCAGGACAAAGAGATTGCACTACAGTACTTGTATGAGGTGAATTGAAAAATACTATTTTTTCTGTTTATCATTTTTACAGTGCAAATATTTGTAATCAAAATATACACTTTCATTTCAATTACAACACAGAATACAAGATATATATGAAAATGTAGAAAAACATCCAAAACATTTAATAAATTTCAATTGGTAGTCTCTTCTTTAAAAGTGCTATTAAAACTGTGATTAACTGCGATTAATTTTTGTAATAGCAATTAATTTTTGAGGTAATCGCATGAGTTAACTGCAATTAATTGACAGCCCTAATTTCAACTCTTTTGAAAAAAAATCCTTTTTTTTTTTTTGGCTGAAACTATTTGCCAAATTCATCTCAAACTCCTACTAGTTTCAATCAACCTGAAAACTCAATCAATCTGAAAATTTTCAGCCAGCTCTAACCAAGACAAAGTACTGTATCCTTTTCAAGGAAGTGATACTATTGACAGAGAAAATAATCAGAACTACATTGTGGATGGCCCTGCACCTATGCACTAGTGCATGGGAAAATGGCACAAAAACCTTTCTTCGCTTGTTTCTTTGTGCAGTGGCAAGCCACAGTGTTGCTGGGCACTGTCACTGGTCCCTGAAATCACTAGCTAGGGTGCCCCACAAAAGTACTGAATCAGGATATGTCAAAGCCGCATCTTCTTTGCCACAGCCAGATGAGTTGGCTGTGTACAGTGGAGAGTGCACTGCGCACCCACTTAAGCTGCCATCCTTAGCTTGAAGTAAAGCATTTTGGCAGGAAGCCAAAATTCCTCCTGGAGCTTCTGCAGCAGCATGGGTCCCTCTCAAAGAAGAGCCATGACATTAAGATACAGACTAGCCCTTAATATCGGCAAAGCTTTGAAAGTGAAATCACAATATACATACTGAATACGATTAGTACTGAGCCAAATTTTCAAAATGTCTGTTATGTTTGGCATACACACAATCACTGTACAGCCCTTGAAGAGAAAGTGAATTTGGCAAAATGGGGCAAACTTTCAATCATGCTTAGTTTATAAGAACACGTTGTTACCTTTCATGGACTCACCAGTTGGAACTTGGAACTCAAATGGATATTCCATTCTTTATGAATCATTTACACCTATTGGATAGTTTGTATATCTTGCACTTTTCTTTCCCACTGCACCATTGATATTTACCACTGAGTTCAAACTTTCCAGGCCAGTGATGTTGAATCATTCTCATATAACTTTTCTGCTTGTCATTTAGTAATCAGGTGCTTGCATCAGAAAGCAAAAACACCTTTAGAATTAAAATTTTAAGCAAGTTGTATGTAACTTTAAAAAAATGGTGATAATCTGAATTTAGCTTTAAAATGCAGGAACATATGCAAATATTTCTCCAAGCGCCATCCCTGCCTTGAATTTTGCTGGCATCAAATTACAGTGACCAGATTATCATGACTGATACTTCAAATGATGAGCTCCAGAATTCTGTAGTCAGTGACTTTGAAACTGGCATCCCATGCTATTTGCCTTTGAAATGTGGAATGGTTTTCTGTTTCTAAATATTGCTTCAAAGTACAGTACTCAGATTTCTTTGGTTTTAAACACTTGGGCAGTAACTACTTTGAAAAGTAGCTAGTGAACAGCACACAAATGTCTGTCATAATAATTGTGCATTCACATCTATTACATCCTCAGATACAAAAGCACTAAGAAAAATAATTGGGATGGGGAGGAAGTAAACATTCTTTAAAGACAAGACTTGCCGAAGAGCAGTGTTTCTTTCCCTCTTATCCTTGGTTATCTCTCTTCCATCTCACCCTATCCCATGCTCTCTGGTGGTTTTTCACTGTTATTTGTCTAAATTGGAGTGCTATCTCTTTGGAAAAGGGACTGTATGCAATTTATATGTATTATGACGTATATAGCGCAACCATGGGTGATGTTAAATAAATAAATAATGATCTAGGGTACAATTTTTAAAAACATCCATGGGTATTTCTACACTGCAATCACAGGGTGTGACTGCAGTTTGTTTAGATAGACTCTAGCTAGCTTGGGTTACAGAGCAGTGGAGCTGTGGCAACATGCGAGAAATTACCTAGGGTTCTGGGTGGGCTAGTAAAGCCTGTGTTGAAGCACAAGCTGTTGTGGCTTCACTGCTCCAGTACCCTTGTCAGCTAGATTAAAGCTAACTTAGGTATGTCTACATGAGTGGCAGTTAGGCTGACCAGACAGCAAATGTGAAAAATCAGGACGGGGATGGCGGGTAATAGGAGCCTATGTAAGAAAAAGACCCCAAAATCGGGACTGTCCCTACAAAATCAGGACATCTGGTCACCCTAGCTGCAGTCATACCCTGTGACTGCCATGTAGACTTATCCACAGGAACTTAATTCCCAGTTTTTCACAAGTGATTTTAGCACTTAGGAGCCTAAATCTTGTTGACAATCAATGGGACTTTCTGAAGAGTCTGAAGTCATTTAGGTGCTTTTGAAAACTTTACCCCTAGACTGCAAAATCAAGAGCAAGAACATTGTCTCTTTGCATATCTGGAAAGCACCATTTTCACCAATGGCCCTATCAACATGATATTAATACTTTCTTTAAAAAAATACTATAAAAGGGTTTTTATTTTTCACAAAGCCAGCTGTGAATTTAAAGGAAACATGATAAACATGTATCATAATTTTTAGATGACTATTTTTATTGTATTTACCTGAGAGATTGGAAAGACTCTGAAGGAGCTGATCTAGATTATTGGGTAAATAATAGACTCATAGACTTTAAGGTCAGAAGGGACCATTATGATTGTCTACTCTGACCTCCTGCACAACGCAAGCCACAGAATCTCACCCACCCGCTCCTGTAATAAACCTCTCACCTATGTCTGAGCTATTGAAGTCCTCAGATCATGGTTTAAAGACTTCAAGGTGCAGAGACTCCTCCAGCAAGTGACTCATGCCCCATGCTGCAGGGGAAGGCAAAAAAACCCCCAGGGCCTCTGCCAATTTGCCCTGGAGGAAAATTCCTTCCCGACCCCAAATATGGAGATCAGCTGAACCCTGAGCATGTGGGCAAGACTCACAAGCCAGATACCCTGGACAGAATTCTCTGTAGTAACTCAGATCCCACCCCATCTAACATCCCATCACAGGCCATTGGCCCTATTTACCATGAATAGTTAAAGATCAATTAATTGCCAAAATCATGTTATCCCATCATACCATCTCCTCCATAAACTCATCGAGCTTCATCTTGAAGCCAGATAGGTCCCTTGCCCCCACTGCTTCCCTTGGAAGGCTGTTCCAGAACTTCACTCCTCTGATGGTTAGAAACCTTTGTCTAATTTCAAGTCTAAAACTTCCCGATGGCCAGTTTATATCCATTTGTTCTTGTGTCCACATTGCTACTGAGCTTAAATAATTCCTCTCCCTCTCCGGTATTTATCCCTCTGATATATTTATAGAGAGCCATCATATCTCCCCTCAGCCTTTTTTTGGTTAGGCTAAACAAGCCAAGCTCTTTGAGTCTCCTTTCATAAGACAGGTTTTCCATTCCTCGGATCATCCTAGTAGCCCTTCTCTGTACCTGTTCCAGTTTGAATTCATCCTTTTTAAACATGGGATACCAGAACTGCACACAGTGTTCCAGATGGGATCTCACCAGTACCTTGTATAAAGGTACTAACACCTCCTTATGTTTACCGGAAATACCTCGCCTGATTTATCCCAAGACCACATTAGCTTTTTTCACGGCCATATCACATTGGCGGCTCATAGTCATCCTGTGGTCAACCAATACTCCAAGGTCCTTCTCCTCCTCTGTTACTTCCAGTTGATGCTTCTCCAGCTTATAACTAAAATTCTTGTTATTAATCCCTAAATGCATGACCTTACACTTCTCACTATTAAATTTCATCCTATTACTCCAGCTTACAAGGTCATCCAGATCTTCCTGTATGATATCTTGGTCCTTCTCTGAATTGGCAATACCTCCCAGGTTTGTGTCATCCGCAAACTTTATTAGCACACTCCCACTTTTTGTGTTGAGGTTAGTAATAGAAAGATTAAATAAGATTGGTCCCAAAACTAATCGCTGAGGAACTCCACTGGTAACCTCCCTCCAGCCTGCCAGTTCACCTTTCAGTATGACCCGCTGTAGTTTCCCCTTTAACCAGTTCCTTATCCACCTTCAATTTTCATATTGATCCCCATCTTTTCCAATTTAACTAATAATTCCCCATGTGGCACCATATCAAATGCCTTATTAAAATCGAGGTAAATTAGATCCACTGTGTTTCCTTTGTCTAAAAAAATCTGTTACTTTCTCAAAGAAGGATATCAGGTTGGTTTGGCATGATCTGCCTTTTGTAAAACCATGTTGTATTTTGTCCCAATTACCATTGACCTCAATGTCCTTAACTCCTTTGTCCTTCAAAATTTTTTCCAAGACCTTGCATACTACAGATGTCCAACTAACATGCCTATAGTTACCAGGATCACCTGTTTTTCCCTTTCTTAAAAATAGGAACTATGTTAGCAATTCTCCAGTCATACGGTACAACCCCTGAGTTTACAGATTCATTAAAAATTCTTGCTAATGGGCTTGCAATTTCATGTGCCAGTTCCTTTAATACGGATGAACATTATCCAGGCCCCCCGATTTAGTCCCATTAAGCTGTTCAAGTTTGGCTTCTACCTCGGATATCTACCTCCATATCCTCATTCCCATTTGTCATGCTACCATTATCCCTAAGCTCCTCATTAGCCTCATTAAAGACTGAGGCAAAGTATTTGTTTAGATATTGGGCCATGTCTAGATTATCCTTAACCTGCACTCCATCCTCAGTGTTTAGCAGTCCCACCTCTTCTTTCCTTTTTTTCTTCTTATTTATATGGCTATAGAACCTTTTAATATTGGTTTTAATTCCCTCTGCAAGGTTCAACTCTACATGACTTTTAGCCTTTTTCACTTTATCTCTAGATGTTCTGACCTCAATAAGGTAGCTTTCCTTGCTGATCCCTCCCATCTTCCTCTCCTTGTATGCTTCCTGCTTTTTCTTAATCACCTCTCTGAGATGCTTGCTCAACCAGCTTGGTCTACAACTCCTGCCTATGAATTTTTTTCCCTTTCTTGGGATGCAGGCTTCTGATAGCTTCTGCAACTTTGACTTGAATTAATCCCAGGCCTCCTCCGCCTTTAGATCCATAAGTGCTTCAGTCAAATCCACTTCCCTAACCAATTTCCTTAATTTTTTAAAGTCAGCCCTTTTGAAATCAAAAACCCTAGTCACAGATTTATTTTTGTGTATCCTTCCATTCAGTCTGAACTGAATTAGCTCATGATCATTCGAGCCAAGGTTGTCCCCTACAACCATTTCTTCTATGAGGTCCTCACTACTCACGAAAACCAAATCTCAAATGGCATCCCCTCTTGTTGGTTCAGCAAATACTTGATGAAGGAACCCATCAGCTATCGCATCTAGGAAAATCTGAGCCCTATTATTATTACTAGCACTCGTCCTCCAGTCTATATCTGGGAAGTTAAAGTCTCCCATGATCGCGCAGTTCCCATTAGTATTTACTTCATTAAAAACATTAAAGAGGTCTCTATCCATATTCAAATTAGATCCTGGCCGTCTACAGCACACCCCAAGCACTATCCCAGGGGAGGATCTAGTAGCTTTCTTCCCCAATGTGATTTTTGCCCAGATAGACTCTGTTTTATCCATTCCATCACTTCTTATTTCTTTACAGTCAATCTCATCATTGATATACAATGCTACGCCACCACCTTTACCTTTATCTTTATTTCTGTCTTTCTTAAACAGCACATACCCTTCAATACCTGTACTCCAGTCGTG
Organism: Natator depressus; assembly: GCF_965152275.1. NCBI lineage: Eukaryota > Metazoa > Chordata > Testudines > Cheloniidae > Natator > Natator depressus. Next base: position 35,998,717 of record NC_134236.1, read on the forward strand.
ACTACTATTCCACCATGTTTCTGTTATCCCTATAATATCTGGTTTCACTTCCTGCACCAGTAGCTCTAGTTCCTCCATTTTGTTACCTAGGCTCCTTGCATTTGTGTACAAACATCTTCATTTTTGCTATTTGGCCTCACTCACTTTCTTCACGTGATTAGGCACGGACATTCTACCGCCAGTATGACCTATTAGACTGGTATCCACGCTGCCCTTCCTCCTTGCTTGTTTAAGCACATGACTCCAGTGGCCCCTGTTGCTTATTCTTCATTTTGTTTGATTTATTGATTTATTTATGGTATGTTTGTGAATCCAGGCCCTTTGGTGGATGATGTCATCTTTCTCTTGTATTACACATGCAGTACTACTGGGGGAAAGGCAGTAATGTGTCTCACATTCTACTACTTCTCTCTGTGCTCCACTTAATTCCTTTCATCTCCACAGTTTATTTACATGGTTCACAAATGCATTTTAGCTGCTACTGTAGACAGAAGGCATCTTAAAAAAAATGTACATTTGCATGACAGTAAATGACAGACATCAATTTTAAGTCCATGTTCAGTCTATGACTTGATATTTCATGGAGAAGACAAACCATTTTATTTGGTATTATTCACTCATCCTATAGCCATATAGGCAACAGATTTCCAGAATTCTTCACGTGCCTAAAGGCTAGTAGTCATTTATGGGGATATGTTATCCCATCAGCTGCTAAATGAAGGCGACAGTATGTGATAAACCTTGTAGAATAAAGAAGGTTGAAAAACAGAAGTACTTCCTTTTGTTTGTTTTAAAGTAATAGGCAGCTGGTTTAAAACAAACAAAAGGAAGTATTTTTTCACACAATGCACATTCAGCCTGTGGAACTCGTTGCCAGGGGATGTTGAAGGCCAAAACTATAACTGGTTTCAAAAAAGAATTAAATCAGTGGCAATGATCTAATGTCAATTAGCCAAGATGGTCAGGGATGCAACCTCATGCTCTGGCTGTCCATAACCTCTGACGGCCAGATGCTGGGTCTGGACGACAAGGGATGGATCACTTGGTAATTTGCCAGTTCTTTTCATTTCCTTTGAAGCATCTGGCATTGGCCACTGTCAGAAGACCGGAAACTGAGCAAGATGGACCTTTGGTATGGCCCAGGATGGCCACTATACATTCAGAAACATTTTTTTTATTGAAAAATGTTGTCCCTTTTTTCATGATAAAATTCCAACCCTACTATCAGATATGTGCATTTCACACACCTATAACTCCTATTACAGACCTACCAGAAGGGGAACACAGCAAGATCTTTAAAGCACATCCTCCTTTCAGGAAGCCTACTTTCCACTTGTCTGGGTAAGAAAGATGTCACGTGCATTATCTTCCCCCTTAGAACTCACCCCTGCAAGATGCTGGGAACCCTCAGCTCCCACTGACTTCAGTTAGAGAGGTGGGTAGGTGCTCAGTACCTCACAGAATCAGGTCATTACTCTCTCTACAGCAGATACTTAATTTTTACCCTCCCAACATTTGCCTTACTTCTTCTCTCCTGAGGCTTGATAAAATTCAAATAGGAGCCAACCTTTTTGAATGTTTGCTCCTGCAAGTTATAGTGTTTTCAGGGGCAGCATTTCTGCAGATGGGACTAAACCTCTAGTGCTGCCTTAGATACCATCCACAGGGACTTGGCAGTCTCTTTAATAGTACATGAATCTTTCCGATAAACGGCATTGTTAACCTCAATGCTTCTTTCACATTTATCATGCATATATATTTTGAGGAAGAAATAATTTATCTCCTTCTGTTGTTTGAGCAAGAATCCCTTTTAAATCCTCCCTGATGCATATCAACTCCAATATCCCAGTTTTCCTACCTGTTGAATTCCCGCTGCTATGAATGGAAGATATATATGGAAATAAGAAAATCAGATTCAGGATCCATTAGTAAGATCCAAGAGGAGAATTTCACCCTGTAACAGGAACCAGAATTTTTTCAATTAATAAATCTTTGACCAAACATGAAATACACAACATAGAGTCATAGGGTTTTAATACGATGTCCTAAACAAAAGGCCATTGGGCTAGACAATTAATTTTCCTTTCATATGATTATTGAGAAAGGAATATTTGAGGTAAGATTTGTGATTTTTTTCTCCTTTCATTTTCACAGCTTTATAGACTTTACTCTGATTTTAAAAGGTAGGAATACATTTTAGAGAAAATTGTAAATAGACACCACAGAGAAGAATAGCCTAGCTAAGCTTCAGATCAATGTATAACTTTATCTATGGGAAGCCTGAATCTATTAGTGAACTCAACTAATAGGTCAAGAAAAGTAATAGCCAAATGAATATTTTATTAGCATTTTGTGAAACTTGGTAATGGGTAAAGCCTACTAATCCAACAGAAGTGGGAGTCTTCTTTCGATATCAGGTCATTACTCAATAGATATTGTCTCCAGTTTCATACCAAGTGACTTTCTCAGGGATAACTGGACAAAGATATTTTTACATTAATTTAATTTGTTACTCTAGGATATGGTGGGCTAAATTCTCTGCTGGTGTAAACTGATATCTCTCCATTGACCATACTGAGACAAATGGAGCTGCACCAGTTTACATTAGCAGAAAATCTGGCCCTTTTTTTCTAGAAAAACTCCTTTTTCATCATTCCTATATTTAGGTAGAAATGATTGAATAAGGAAAAAATAGTGAATAATTATTTGATTCTAAAAAAATTGTCAAAACTCGCAACTATGGGGCTTCAATCACCACTGCCTGACTCTCTCTTTACACTGGTGTAACTCCATTGAAGTCAGGAGTGTTTCACCAGTGTCAAACTGGAGTAACTTGTGATGAATCAAGTCAGATCTAATTTTCCACATAATTTCCTCATCACTCACATCTGAAGACGACATTAATGCTTTTTTAAAAAATTGAAAATGAAATACGTAGCAGACTGAGTTGTATGTTTCCAATAAAATTTACAGCGATGAAGATGCTTTGTCTAATAAAATGTCAGAGCATATTTTAAATATTGTTGTGCCTCTCACCCCACAGGATCCATAAGCACTTTACAAATACTGTTGGCCAATGTTGCACTCCTCACTCAGGTAGAATATCCATTGTAGTCAATTGCAGGGTCATTATTCTTGTAGACCCTCCAGATGTAGTGCTCCCATTCACTTTCCGTGTGCTGAGCAGCTGCAGAATTGCAGACTTGACACTGATATTTAAATTATACAAGGGGAACATTTCTCACACTGAGCGAAATGCAAAGGCTTTTTTGTGTAGGTTCTTCTAGAACTTTCCCTCTCTAGTTCAGACAATATGGGCTAGATTTACAAAGGAACGGCCTCTCTAGGTGCCTAAGTACAACGTTTAGGTGTCACTGGCATTCACAAAGTCCTTGCCCAGCTGCTGCCTAACTCTTTAGGTGTTTCTGCCAGTAGGAGTGCGGAAGACTTCCTAAACCCTGATGACACTGAGCTGCTCAATGTCTATGTGCCAGTGGGAGTCTCAAATTAGGTGTTCCCCTGCCTATCTTGCCTGAAGGGACCAATGTAGTAAGTATGAACTGTGTACACTTAACTGGTACAAAAAACAGCTAGGGGTAAGCTCTGTGCATTTTGTACCAGTAATTTGAGTATTCATCAAGAAGGCAAGATCCTTAGATTTGAATCCCTGGTCTGCTTTATTTAGAAATAGGGAGATGAATCCAGCTTCCAGGATTGGGCTCTAACCACCAAACTATCAGATATATAGGTATCAGATAGATAGATAGGTGCATGGGGCTGTCTCTCTCCTGTTGACATTGTTCCATTTTATATAGATACTTAACTATTCACTGGGGCAGGGACTTGAACCTGATGCTTCTATATCCCGGGCAACTGTGTTACCCACTAGACTACAGATTCACTCATACTTTTCTGTCCCAGTGGAAATGTAATGATTTACTCCAAGTGGAACAGCTTCAACAGGAGAGACAGAGAGCCCCCCACAACCACTACTGAATACCCAATATTCAGTTAGTGGTTAGGGCACTTACCTGGGAAAGCAGGGTTCAAGTCAGGCAGAGCTGGGATTTGAAAACAACTCTCCCATATGGGTGCACTAACCCTTGGGCTATTGGCTATAATGGGATGGGGGTGTCTCTCTCTCTCTGCTTTTTCATGAGAAAGAGCTGGCTTAGGTGCCTAACTCCAGGAGAAGTTTCACAGCTGAGAATCCTGATCATAAGGAGGCACCTCCCTGCAAACTGTCAGTTAGGTGCCTATATACCTTGATAGAGCTGGGCCCTAAACCCTGCCTCTGCATTGCACTACTGGCTAGCTTAGGCAGCTCCTCACTCAGCTTGCTGGCTTCCGTGAATCCTGTTCTTAGGCACCTAATTTTAGCCATACAATGCATGGGGATCCTGGGCAGCTAACAAGGGCTGTGAATTCCACTGGGTGGCAGGGCACCTAGGAGACAGGTGTTTCTGTGCATAGGTCTCCTTTCTGAATCTAGCCCTATTATCATAAACTGCACTCTTAGGAAAAGAAATCAATCCATCTGGCCTAGATAAAAAGGAATCATTAAGTATTTTTCCTACTTAAGTATTAACTTAATTTAGTAACATTGATTTAATGTCCTGAAAATGGAATACTCCCTTGATCAGTATATTGTGGTGTAAATGTCAGTGACTAGTGAGATCACAAAGTAGCCATGCTTTAGATGCAGGTGGTAAAAGTGGTTGTCTGTATAACAATTTTGAAGTAAATTTAAAAATGCTAAATTTAAAAATGAGATTGCAAAGTAGCCAACAATAATAAAAGTAGCAAAAGCAAAGTAGCAAACAATAATAAAAAAGACAAGAATGTGCAAAGGACTTATTTGTGTTACTATTCTGTAACTGTGCATGATTTTTATTATTGAGTCTGAAAAAAACAACCCAAACCTTATCTAAATAAATTACACTGATTTGGATGTATATATGTGCATATTACTTTATTAACTTTAGGAAAAATAAATAACTTTAGGAAAAAGTGTCAGTGCACCCACCAGCAAGAGTTGGTGGCTGCACTCTGAGGCCACCCAAAAATGTGTTGTGAGTCTAGTCTAGTCATTTTTGGCTGATGATGAGCCTGCTAGTGCTGTTAGGAGCACTGGACCAGATCACATACCATTCCTGAAATTTATCAGGACCTTGCTCCATGAGTAATGTCATTAACTTCAGTGGAGCTGTGCGTGACATAGGATAGTATTCAGTATGAGTGAGGGGATCAGAGTCTGGTCCAATATACATGTATCATTTTGTTTTATCTGAGGAACTTTCCCAGTGAGTATGACCTTCATTATGATTATCTAGCTTTCATTTAATGCTGGGGTTCTCAAACTTCATTGCACAGCGACCCCCTTCTCACAACAAAAATTACTACACGACCCCAGGATGGGGGACCAAAGCCTGAACCTGCCGATCCCTGCCACCCCATGTGGGGGTGGGGGAGCAAATCCAAAGTCCCACTGCCCCAGGAGGGGAGAGGCAAAGCTGAAGCTCAAGGGCTTCAGCCCCAGGCAGGGGGCCTGTAATCTCAGCCCCACCACACCAAGGCTGAAGCCCTCAGGCTTCGGCCCCAGACAGTAGGGCTTGGGCTTTGGCTTTGGCCCCTGGCCCCAGCAAGGCTAAGTCAACCCTGGCAACCTCATTAAAATGGGTTTGCGACACACTTTGGGGTCCTGACCCCACTTTGAGAACTGACGGCTCGGAGTTCGGCCGGCCGTGAAAGGGGAGTGTTTGGGGCTTCTCCAGGCAGGGGGCTCCAGGTGCAGGGGGTCTTGGGGCTCCAGCTGCTGGGGATGGGGGAGTAAAGGCAGACGGGGTGGAGTCGGGGGCTAGCCTCCCCAAAGGGGGGCTCCATCTGCTGCCCATGCACCCCCGCTCACTTCCTTACCCCTCCACCCGCCGCTCGCCTCCACACACACCCATGCTCGCCTCCTCACTCCCCCGTTTGCAGCCAGCCTCCCTCCCTCCTCCTCACCCTGCTGCTGGCTCACTGCTCACCTCCTTACTCCCCCACCAGGCACCCCCAGCTCACTGCTCGCCTCGCTGCTTGCCTCCTCATCCCCCACCTGCCTGCTGCTCACTTCACCGCTCGCCTTCTCACCCCTTCCTCACCGCCACACCTTGCTCTGTAAGTGTTGTGTGTCCCACCTGTGTCTCTAGAGAGGCGGGGCAGGCAGGAGCAACAGGGAGGAAGGGGAGGGGCTGATGCTCCCCCCACCATGCCCAGGAAACTGCCGTGGCTACCAGGAAACCCCCTGGTGGCCACATTTGAAAAATGGTGGACTACACTGTGCCCCCAGTTACACCTGTACAACCTCTTTGAAGTCATAGGCCTTGTCCTCATTTACTCTAATGTCCCTTTGATAGTGCTCTGGCAGTGTAAAGGAAAACCTTACTTTAATTGAGAATCAGGATCATCGGGCTTAATCCCATAGTCCTTATTCTCAATGAAGGGATAAGAACAAAAACTGAGTGATCAGAATTATAGGCTGCAATTCACTGAGGCATGTATAGTTTCTATATATGATTCTATGTATGTTATGATTTCAATAAGCTGCCTATGTGTAACTGAAGGTACAATTCATCACTGTGCATGTTGCGGATTTTGTTGGATGGCATACAAATAATAGGTGCAGTGGATAAAAGAGTAATTGTTCTCAGGCTCCAAATTCAGAGATCAAGCAGCTAGTTTCCCCTTAGGGCTCTGGGAGTAGGTGTGTTGTGAGGGGGATGGGGAGGCAGGAGCAGGTCCCACCAGGCAGTGTGGGTGAAACAGGGAGACAGGATTACATCCCCAAGTAGTGGAAGCAACAAGGATGGAGCAGGTAGAAGCTAATCCCCTAACACCTCACCCCAAGCAGTGGAAGCAGGTGTTGGTTAGTGGAGGAGCTAAGAGTCGATCCCCCTGCACCCATCAAAGGCAATCACGGTTTACAGATAGTAGAGACTTCCTAGAGATTCACAGCAAAATTCCCTGAAGAATCTGCCCACATAGGGCATGCTCCAAACTGGGGCACAGCAGGGCTTGCCTTGCAATTGTGCTCTGGGTTGTTTCAGGCTGTGCCAGGTCCAGGCACTAGAAATGAGAAAAGGGAGCCTGTCTCTCCTGTGCTTTCCCTCTGCTTAAACCAAGGCAGCATGGAAGAGGAAGCGATCTCATTCAAATGCACAGGGGACAAAAGCCAGACTGAAGGGGGAGGGGAGATAGATTGAGACAAGAAGTTGCGGTGGGGAGTGAGAAATGAGGGCCGGCAGCTGGGCCTGGGACTAGCTAGTGTGGTCTCCAGGCAGGCAGACTAATGAGCCCAGAGGGGATACAGCAGAACCACCTGATTGGTTGAAGGGAGCTAAAAGGTGTGCTCTTACTTATGCCCAGTAACACTGACAAACCCGAGCCCCGGAGGTTCCTGCTTCAATGGTGTTTGGACGGAACCGCCGCTGCTCGGACGACCCTCCCCCCCCCGCCTCCGACTCTTGTATCCTCTCAGCTCCTGTAGCAGCAGCAAGAAGAACAGCAGCGCCATGTCTTCATGTCCATCCCAGATGCGCCAGAACTACAATCAGGACTGCGAGGCGGCCGTCAACCGCCAGATCAACCTGGAGCTCTACGCCTCCTATGTGTGCCTCAGCATGTCTTTCCATTTTGACTGGGATGATGTGGCTCTAAAGAATTTTGCCAAGTATTTCCTGCACCAGGCCCACAAGGAGCGTGAAGCATGCTGAAAAACTCATGAAGTTGCAGAACCAGAGGGGCGGTCGCATCTTTCTGCAGGACATCAGGAAAGCAGATTATGATGATTGGGAGAATGGGCTGAGAGCAATGGAGTGTGCCTTGCACCTGGAAAAGAATGTGAACCAGTCACTCCTTGATCTTCACAAGCTGGCAACTGGCAAGAATGACCCTCATTTGTGTGACTTCATTGAGATCCAATACCTGGATGAGCAGGTGAAGGCCATCAAAGAACTGGGTGACCATGTGACCAACCTGCGCAAGATGGGGGCACCCAAATATGGGATGGTGGAGTACCTCTTTGACAAGCACACCCTGTGGGACAGTGACAGTGAGAACTAAAGCCTCAGCATAGGCCACCCATGGGTTTCAGTAGGTCTCCTAGCTTGCTGCCCAGCAGTGCGTGCATCTACTGTTTAGATAATGTCATTCTGTACCAAAAATCACACCTTTGTTTCTTTGTGTTTGTAACACTTTACATCCAATAAAGTGACTTGTTTCAACAACAACAGCAAAACACTGAGGAAGCTGCTAGCTAACTGTTCAATGCTTATGCCCACAGCTGTGATTGGTCCTGTGCCTACCTTGTTCCCAGTCCTTTCCAGTTTGTTCCAACCCTACTCCCATGTTTGGTTCCTGTCTGGTTCCAGCTCTGACTCCTAGTTCCTGAGTCTGGCTCTGACCCTCAGGACTGTTCCTGGTCTCTGACTCTTGCTCCAACGGCTAAACCTGACTGGCTGCTGCTCTGACCACGAGGCATGAGTGTCTGCACCCTAGTGCTGATGGGGGACTGGGAGTACAGGCTGGTACAGGGTAGTTGAGCTGAGGGACAGATTGGAGTGGTTGGGCAAATAAACTGAAGCTGGGGGAAGAGGCAAAAAGAGGACCCTGACGGCTCCAGTCAGCACTTCTGTCCAGGCTGTTAAAAGATCAGTCACTGGTGCGCGGGACTAAGGCAGGCTCCTTGCCTTTCCTGCCTTCTGGAAGCAGCTGGTACGTCTCTGCAGGTCCTAGGTGTAGGGGTGGCCAGGGAAGCTCCACGCACTGCCCCTGCCTGAAGTGCCGGCTCCGCAGCTCCAATTGGCCTGGAACCGCATCCAATGGGAGCTGCGGGAGCAGTGCCTGCAGGCAGGGACAGCACACAGAGCTGCCTAGCTGCCCCTCTGCCTAAGAACTGCAGAGACATCTGGCCGTTTCCAGGGAGCCACCTGACGTAAGTGCAGACCAGAGCCTGAACCCCTCACCCCTCTAGCACCTGAACCCCTGTGCCTATCCTGAGCCCCATCCCATACCCAAATTCCCTCCCAGATAAGGATTCTATTAATATGTAACCCTTCTGCCCATCAGAGTTGGCAGCAACAAGGGCCGGGTTCAATATCTAGGGGATCCATTCCAATAACACAATGCAAACCGGCTCGAGCCCCCACCCAGTGACCTGGGACAAATATATACCACCCCCGCTGGGCGCCTTCAAGAGGCAATACTTCCCCTCTCGCAAGCACATAGTCTGAGTGTAGCAAAAAGCCTTTTAATAACAGAGAGAAACAATGTGGCATTATGTTGGGGAGACACCACCAACAGGATTCATAACACAACCCATGAGCAAAAAAAACCCCACCCCAAGCAAATTGGGGCATGCCCCTTTCCCTCGGGTTCTTGAGTCCCAGCACCCAAACGTCTCTTGAGTCCAGCAATCCACAAATCACCCAAAGTCCAAAAAGTCCAGCCCCAGTTCAAAAGTTCATCTGCATAGTGTTACTCCCCAGTCTGGCTAAAATGTGCCTGTGTGTGGGGGAAAGGGGTAAGGGGCACCTTACGTGTCCTGAAGCTGACTGCCCCACAGGGCTCTGCTCTGCACAGCTCGCCGTCTCATGAACACACCACTGTCTCACGAACGGCTCCGCTCTGCCAGCCTATCCACGAACAGCACCACTGCACTCTAGATCTTCCGGCTCCCCACTACTTGACACAGTGCTCAGTGATTTCAGCTCATAGTAGTGGGGGCCTTAGTGCTGGTGCACCATAAGGCCAAAGTGAATGCAGCACAGTACCTGTAGCAAGACTCTTAATAGACCCAAAATTAGCTCTGACATTCCACAGTGGAGAGAGACAGAGGTGCAACTGGTGCTTCAGGCCCTCACAAAGGAGCCCACACCACCAGGTACTAATACCTGCCTCAAGTCTCTCTCCCTTCACAGAGTTTTGGAACCCATGTCCCTTGCCTAGCGAGTGCTACTCATTTGATGGTGAGTCCCTCCATCATAACAAAAGGCCAAGTACAGTTCCAAGCACAGTTCCCATAATCAGGGTAATAACAATTTACTCTTCCCGCCCCAATAACAAAGACACTGGGGATCCCACAACAGCCAAAGTGACCATTTGGGCAGTTATGGCCTCATTCTAGGCGGGGTGGGTGTGCCTATGCAAATTGAGATCAGCCCCTGAAGTTCTTTTCCACTACTTGCCACACCTCACCACCAGATGTCAGGGTGGAGCCCATCCTGACTCTGCTTACATCTATAAGAGTGTGGAGGGAGAGAGAATGGGCATGCGTGGTGGGGGGAAACGAGAACTGGGACTGAGACACAGAATCCAGAGGGCTGAGACTAGGACTGTGTGGGCAGAGAGACTGGGCTGGGTTAAGAAGCCAGAGGGGTAGAAACTGGGACTGGGTAGGTGAGGAGAATGGGACTGGAATGAGGAGTGGGGTGGGGAAGAGATAAGACTGGGGTCAGTGACAAGTTGGAGGGGATGGAGCAGAAGGGGTCAAGCCTGGGATGGGGGAATAGTCAGAAGAGTCAGGGGTGCCATTTCAGATTGGAGGTGGCAATTTTAACCATGGGTCTAGGGGTTACTTAGGCACCTGAAAACTCTGAGGTTTTGTTTTTGTTGTTGTTTTGCAGATAACTTAGAAATTAGCTGACAAGAGCACTGTATCTAAATCCTAAAGAAAGAAAGAAAGAAAGAAAGAAAGAAAGAAAGAAAGAAAGAATATATATACTGTATACACACACCCACCCCCCAATTAAAACCATACTTTAAGTTTATATGTAAGTTTGGAACAATCAGATGATAATACAGCAAGATATTCCAAATCCCAAGTCTTCAGGTATCCGTTTTGGAATCTTAACACAGATGTCAGAAATACAAGTTTGATATTTTGAACACTATCTTTAGAAAAGATAAATAAAAATAAAATAAAATCTGCTTAAAATCTGCTTACTTTCTCTAACAGACACACTCTGTGTTACTGTCATTATCTACTCTATTTTAGTCAATTGTTTTTCACTCCACTGAAAACGTATTTACTTAATTTTAACATAGGTGATTACATTTATTTTCTCTTTTTATTAAGAACGGGAATTTATTTTTCTAAGTATTTTGGCATTTATGTTTACCGATCAAAAGCATGTACATTTGACTCCATCATTACTATTAGCATTAGACATGGAATTACATTTATTTTCATACAAATTTTAAGTTATTTACAGATATAATTTAAAATACAATTTGAAAATAAGCAACCTTCATCTGTCCAAAGTTATGTGTTTAGCTAATGTTTGTTTTTTTGCAACTGGCACTGCTAAGGTGAATGCAAGCTAAATTTACATTCTAGAAGGATACTAGTATTTGATTGAACCACTTTAAATAATGAATGACAAAGCACTATCTGATAATAAAAGTAATAATAATTACTCCAGCCAGGACCGGTTAGGCATTTTAGAACTCACTACTCATACAATTAAATTTAAGCATGAGAGAAATAAAATTATGAAATGCACAGACCAATCAAAAAACTAAAATAACAGTACTGGAATCCTTAATGAGCTTTGAAAGAATAAAATTACAGCGAATGTATGTGCATTGCACATTTCAACAGGAAGTACAAAGAAGTAACAACAACAACAATAATATAAGTATGTGTGTGTGAGAGAGTGTGTGTGTTGAAGGGGGCAGTGTGCATGGGAGACTGTGTGTTTCTCAGAGAGATAGAGTGCGTGTTGCAGGGGGGTGAGAGAGACTGTGTGTGTGTGTGAGAGAGAGGGTGGGTGTGTTGAGGGGGACTGTGTGTTTGAGTGAGCATGCCAGCACACTGTCTCCTTAAGCCAAGCACTCAGGAACCTGAACACTTGTTCAGTACAGCAATAGCTGCAGCTCCCACTCCTGAGCCAGAGGCACCTGCACAGACAGGGTCCCTGTCCCCCCACAGCTCAGTGGAGACCTACTTAGGCACTGCTACCTCTAGCATAGGGCAAGGCCCCCAGGCCAGCTATGGATCAGCTTCCCAAAGAAGGGAAGACTGCTGCAACAGCAGGAGTTGGGCTGCAGGAGAGCAGCAGCTGCTGGCCAGGTGTCCAGCTCTGGGAGGGGTGACTACGGGGTGGGGGGGGGGCAAAAGCAAATTTTGGGGTGGCTATAGCCCCCACAAAGCCCCACCAGCACTACCCCTGTTCATAAAATTATAATGTGATATGAAACTCGAGGGGGGGACGGACAGGTGCCCCCTTGCACTCCCTAAATGGTGCCCCGAGAAGAGTCTGTTTGCATCAAAGCATAATCCTCTCCAGAGCATGACTCCCCTGTCCAAAAAGAAAAGGAGTACCTGTCCCCTGTCCAAGATTCCCAAGTCTCGCCATTCCTCTGCTGTCCACAGGTGTCTCTGAAATCCACTAGCAGAGTGTTGCATCCCTCTCTAGAGCTGGTCCACATAGAGAATGACAACCTACTCCCTCAGTCAGCTACTCCATTAACTCAAGAGGCAGGGTTTTGTGCAGTGGATCAAAATGTTCTGACCCTACTGATGAACCATGTTGGAGTCAATATGATGTCACGTGATGGAGTTTATGCTTTTTCAGCTTCGTCTTTTAAAAATGTAGGAAATTACACACAAAAACTATGTTAAAAGAACATTTAAGGCTGCAAAATCAAACACTTGAAAGTTAGGGGATGTCAGAATTGGGGCTGAATGTGTGTTTGCACCATGATAGTGTTTCATTACATGATCACGTACTATTTTTTCCCACAGGACCCCTGCCTCATTCAAGATGGACCTGCTCTGGGGATGAATCAGGGCTGTGTACCTATTGTCGGTACCAGGAGACGGTGGGCCTAAGCCTGCCAATAGTTAAAGGCCCTCCCCCTTAGCCGGCAGAGAGGGGACCGGTAAATTCAGGTCATAACTGAATGTTGAGGTCCGGGGACAACAGGAACAGGAGTGAGAGTCATAGGGAAAAATCATGGGATTGAAAAGAGCTGCCAAGAAGAGAACCCACAACAGGACCCACTGCTCCTCAAAGGCATCCAAGGAGGCAGTGGACACTGCCCAATCACTTGTGTGTAGTGAAGGAAACTGTGGTCTGTAGGACCGTGCTTCACTTGTTGTAGAAGTGGAAGGTGTTCTGTGAATGAGGCAAGGAAGAGAAAGGTTAAGGCAGTTGAATTTTGCCCTGGAATACTGGATTATATTCCTGTCTCTGCCACAGAGTTCCTGTGTGATATTAGTCAAATCACTTAAACTTTTCACAGGTGGTGACTTATGGTGTGTTCTTAATTTTTAGTCCGTAACTTGAGACCCTGGAGTCTGACTTGCAGAAGTGCTGAATTCTTACCAATGCAACTGAAGTCAATGGGAGCTGTGCTTTGAACTGTACATAATGCTATATACTCTAAAGTGTCTCAAATGGGGCACCCAAAATTCGTGGATACTTTTGACCGTAATGTCTCTGTGCCTCAGTTCCCCATCCATAAAATGGGGATAATACCCACTCACCTCACAGGTGAGGTGTTGCTCAAATAAATTATTGTTTTCAAAGCCCTCAGATACCGTAGTGATGAAAACCACTAAAAAGTCCATAAGGAAATTAATTCTGTCTTCAATGCAGGGTTTTAATACTGTACAATAAATAAGGCGTGGGGCCACATATTGAACACTGAGGAGAAATCCAAAATATTGAAGTCAAAATATTGAAGCCATTAAGGGAGGACCATCCATTCTGTGCACTGAATTAGGTCCTGTAGAAAAAATATTATGTGATCATGGAATTAAAGACTATATCATAATGCATATGCACAAGGGGGAAAAATTAAGGTTACTTAAGCAATCTTAGTTTTGGTATGTCCTGACTTTTGAGTGCTTGACTTCACAACTTTAATAATCTTCTATTGATGTAGGGTTTTTGTGTGTAATATATATTAAGAGCTACCTTCCCACAGCCTCAGGGAATGGCTGGAAAGAGAGTCTGTGGAGCAAGGAAGTTAAGGGCTGTTAACTTTGAGGCCACAGCCTTCTTATATGACTTTATTATATGCCTTCAGCATCATTTTATTGTAAATACTTTGTATATTTTATGTAAATGATATATAAAATCACAGGTTGCAGTCTTCGATGTGTCTGAGGGTAGTATACACACTTTTTTTGCACCCAAACACCATCTCTATTGTATTTTCCTAACCACGGTTGTGGTATGTGGGAATGTCCTGAATTACCGAACTCTACATAACTTAATTACCCACCTAGCCTGTAAGTGTGATTATTTCTGGCTTACATATGGCAAAACTGAGGCACAGGGAAATTAGGTGTCTTGCCCAAAATCACACTACAAATCAATTAGATTTGAATTAGAATTGCAAATAGAGCTCAAGACTCCTGGTTTACAGTTCCCTACTCTATCCAGCAGACAATGTTGTTCTCAATGTAAAAAACACTGCAATACAAAATATGTTGTATTTTACTCAATTATCTAAGGAGAAAATTAACAAAAGTATTAGGAGGGATATTTTTAAAGGCATGAATGGGAGTTAGCTGTCCAACTCTCATTGACTTTCAGTAGAAGCTAGGTGCCTATATACCCTTTGTACCCTTGAAAATCTCTCCGTAGGGGACTTTCAAGTGAGGAGATTTGCACTGTAGTAATATCATCATGTCAGCAACTTTGTTCTGACCTCTAAAAAGTTTGCGTACTAAAACTCAATGAGCAACCAAAGTGACAGTCAAATATGAAGGTTACACTATTTGTTTTGCAGAACATTTTGATGTGTTTTTATTACACTTGCATACAGACCAAAACTGTCAAAATAGTGGGAGCGAGTATATGTAAAGCTGATTTACAGATAACTAGCCCAAAAGCAGTCTGTCTTATTTTATATCAATGACTTAAAAATGTATCTGCGGTGCACAGAGGGATGTTACAGAGGGTTAATGGCATGTACACTTAGTGTCACAGAGAAAATAAATATTTATGAGTTTGAAATATATGGATGCTGCATTATTGTGAAACTTAAGGGCACAATTGTGCTAGTATGACTAAGAGTCACACCTTTTATTCATTTTGCATTTTTGCCAGTTGTAGCAGCTTACAAAGGAGTTCTGCCTCATTCCTTATGCGCCCTCTGAAGTGCATTATATTATAATAACTGAAAAGACTGATGTTTTCTAGTTTACACACATCTCGGTAGATTTTCAAATAACTCTCGTTTTCCAAGTAACTTCTGAATCACTGGAAAACACTGACTACATGTTAAATCTTATAGAGATATCAAATTTCATCTGAAAGGGGTAAGGTACTTTATCCTACCTATGGAAAATAAAAACACTGCCATTTTTAAAAATGGAGAAACTGTTGGGGATTTTTTTTTTTATTCTTTAACTCAGAAATGGCTATAGGAATGATGCTCAAACTTCCGTAAAAAGATCACGTTGAGATAGACTCCTAACCAGAAAGCTTTCAGTCCAAAAGGTGAAACCTTCCACAAGTTATAAGTAACTGAATTTGGGAGAAGAAAAGGAGTACTTGTGGCACCATAGAGACTAACAAATTTATTTGAGCATAAGCTTTCGTGAGCTACAGCTCACTTCATTGGATGCTTATGCTCAAATAAATTTGTTAGTCTCTAAGGTGCCACAAGTACTCCTTTTCTTTTTGCGAATACAGACTAACATGGCTGCTACTCTGAAAGCTGAATTTGGGAGGTTATAATGGATACTTTTTTGTGCATCAGGATGGTTACTAGAAGTAATCACTTTCATATGTACACACATACATGCGTGTGAATAATTCTCTAAGTGGTGGTGTTATCTATGTGATAAACGGCATGTATTATTGACATGTACCTTTGACTGTGTCTACCTACTGTGACTGTGTCTGCATATGCATCCATCTCTGTTGAGATAACTTCCGACATTCCAAATTTCAAAACAACATCAGTCAGTCACCAAAACCAATTTGCTGGAAGAATCTTTCTTTCTTTCCTCCCAAACCCTCTTCCATCAAGTAACACTGACCCAAGGCTCTAATCAGACAATACCTCCAAAACTGACAGTTTTAAGGTCTGATGTCTTATGACCCATCAACTCTAGAAACAAATGTATACAACTGGCTAGGAGAGACTCCTTACTTTCCAGTGGGGCACACACCACATTTGCTTCTAGCACTAGTAGGATCTCATATAAATCTTAAACTCGTAAGATTATGTATAAAAACCCTATTTTAGTCATTCTAGTGGTTTCTAAAATGCATAGAATTTTCTCACTCACAGGCCTGGACAGATGGAATCGGGTTAAGAGTTTTCAGAAGCACTCAGGGTCAGCTTATTTCTCCCATGGGAGACAAAGGAAGATTTACCACTGACATCAATGGAAACAGAGTGTGAAAATCCCATCAATGGTGATTAAAAACCTGGTCTTTACAGGCAGAGGAATATGAAAAATAGTACCAATAACCTCCCAGATTAATGTTTCCTCCCCCCCTCCTCCCCACTATGGAAATTCCCTCCCAAAGGTACCATTGGTCTGAGACCCAAGATAGGCAATATTCAGTCCTGGCCCAGAGGTAGATTTTAAGGTCTGATATCCTGTAGACCCACAAGCTAGAAAATTGCAACTTGACCACTGGAACATGGATATTTCTAGCTTTTTAATGAGATACAGGACATTGGTTTCTAGCTCTGGAAGATCCTAACATACTGGACCATAAAATTGTGACACTTTAAAATATATATAAGCTATTTTATGCTATTTTTAGAGATTTCTATGTTTGCCTTGCTTCTTGGTGCTGTACAGTGGGATTTAGGGTAACTAAGGCTTTATAGGCATAAGGATTCAAAAATTAGTCCTACACTATCCTACAGATAGCAAGTGTGAAAAAATTGGGATGGGGGTGGGAGGTTATGGGGGTCTCAATAAGACAAAGCCTCAAATATTGGGACTCTCCCTGTGAAATTGGGACATCTGGTCACTCTACCCAACACATTGTTTTAAAACTCTGTAAAACAATTATAAAATAGCTTTTGTGTAACGTTTGTAGTATGTACAGAATAAATGATGGTGTGGTGCTGTATAAAGGCTTTATTGGCACTGGTCTGGAATGACCAACATGTGCCCATGAATGCCCCCTATGTCTATCCCAAATGCATACAGATGAAACCTTTATACTACACCACACTGTCTGATAACCACATGCAGATAATAAACAGCTTATTCATGGGAAGCGTGCTTTTTTTTAAAGGAATCATATCTTAAAATGCTCTCCATACTCTTGGAAAGCTAGGTAGGCATTATTATTTCTTCAGTAAGCAGCCTTAGGAAATAAGACAGCTAACCACAGTGATTTTTTTTTTTTTCTGCTCAAGATGTCCTAATGCTCCAGAATATCTAAGGAACTCTTTTACTTGATGAATCAATTGTACAGGTAAGAGTCTGTTCTCAGGTTTGGAGGCCTTAACCTGCTCCCATTGGCTTTTCTACTGTTGACTTTATTAATTATTATTTGCATTATCATAGCTACTAGGAGTTCCAGTCATGGAACAGGACCCCATTGTTCTAGGTGTTATACAAAGAGAGAACAACAACAACAACAAAAAAATAGGCACTGATCAAAGAGCTTATGATCCTTTCCTACATGCAGGAAGCTACAACCCCACCATACATCAAGATGTGGATACAACAAAGTTTTCAGGTTTATATTTACATATCCAAGTCAATCTTTGAAGATATACATATTAAACAAAAGTTAACCCAGTACAAGTCTTGTTTGTCCTTTGGTGAATGATGAAATGTGTACATGTAAGACCTTTGGAGGTTGAATTTTAGCAACAGATGGGTTGTGCTATTGTGCATTTTGAATGTTACAATATAACACAATCATTTCTATAAAACCATATTTAATATACAACAAACTCTCACCACATAAACACATTAAAACACCTTATTATAGTTCCAAGAATCAATTACAGGTTTTCATAAAAACATTTTCATATCTAGAATCTTAATACAGAATGATTTATTTCTATGCCAAAATACATTTAGACTGTAAACTGTTTGTAGAAAAAGACAAGAGAATTGGGGTTTGCTGGTATTTAATCTATCTTATTTCTTTCTTTCATGTTCTACTTTGAAACATATCTGAAACGTTTACATAAAACACTTTGTTTTTTATCCGAAGTTCTAACCAAAAAAAGAAAAAAAGAAAAAAGAGAGAGAAAGAGAGAGAGGAAGAAGAAAATTGTCTCTTCACTTCACTGTCTTTTGGATGTGCACAGAACAGCATTCACTGTCTGCACATGCTACCCTGGTCAGGACTGTGTGCCATGTTGGTTTTGAAAGAAAGACACAACATTCCCTTTTAATACAAGTATTGGGTGCTCACAGAATGAAGAATGGAGCCCCACTAATAATTGAATTGCATTTAGCAAATAAAAACTGGGGGAAAAAATCCACATAAAAACACATATGAAGATTGATCACACAATTTTATTAGAGTCTTTTGAACAATTGTATTATGTTGTTCCTTTATTTAAAAACTCTTGCAAAAAAAGACATTGGAGTGGACTGTTTTCAACCCTGAGCATTAACACTGCATATCAAGTACTGTAGTAAAGAAGCTGGTTAAGATTGTAGCACTAGCACAAAGTCACTGATATTAATCCTCTAAATGATCAGGTTTTTACAAAAAAAATACATAGTTTTCAATAAATAATGCTTAATTTTACAACTTTGATACAGCAATGTCATACACTGTTTTGACACATACTAAACTCTGCATGCTATATAGTCTACTAGAAGACAAAACTTTGCCATGCATTTTCTTTTACTAGTGCTAGAAAACACTTTGTCCTCCAGTGCATTGCCTCAAGCAGCCTTATCCTCTTCTTTCTATCTCATAGCAATAGGCCGTGCACTGGCATGCAAAACCTTAAGAAAAGGTTCCCCCCCACCATCACTCAGACTTCTAAACAAAAGTACTTTTCAGCTTTCCCCCCCAGACCTGGAGTGTCTATGAAAATGAATTTCATGTGGCCTTTGAAAAGGCTTTGAAATTACATATTTTAAAAGTGTCATGCTGAAAAACGGCTCTAAAACATTCAGTTTTCCCCACTGTGGCCATCATGCAACATCTTTGAAATGTTGTAACCATCAAATGTCCCACACTGGAAAAATAGGCCTCCATTTTAAAACAGACCCCCCCCCCCCCCCCGAAAAAAGTATCACAGCATTTATTTAGAGACTCCAAAACTCCAACATATGTACAAGAGCAAAACCAGATAGAAATTGCAAATGAGCTAACAATGGCATATAACTCTTCTCCCTGGTATACCCAGGAGTTGAGGCAAGTTGGCTTTGGAGATACGCAGGAAGATGGAAACAAAATCAAATTGTGATAATAGAAGTTCCTGGAATAGTATTTATTATTTGATCAAATTTCTTCAGATGGTAAATCACTGTTGTTTTGATTTTCTGTGAGGTGAATGTTACTATAATGTGATACCATGATAATCAAACCAGTCTTAATTTCTGGAGGTTCACAAATCTTAGTAGCTCATGTTCATTCACCCTGCAAGATTTCACTTCACAGAAAATCCAGATATAATAGCTAAGCACAAAAAAGTTTGATTAAATAATAAGCACTGGAACCTCCATTCTCACACTTCCAGGTTGTTTGTTCATCATTGAAAACCACTCACCCCTTCTTGACCATATTGCTTTAGGGGTTTACTTTCATATAGAGAAGTCATTGCTTTGAAACTGCTGTCAATCACAATCTTCTAAGACTTTTTAAAATATTCCTATCTTTGCACTGGCATAAGTATTGGGTTTCCTAAGAGAAATTCTACCCAATGAAGGTATTACTTTTTATACATGAAACAATACAAGTTTTGTTTCCCTTTTTCGTAAGTCATTCTACACTTTCTGCACATTTGTGCTTTATATTGAATATAAAAATAGGTCTTTAAAACTCTATTTACTTTAAACTCACTAAAAAACTACTTGCTTGTGAAATTCTCTTACAAATTCACTGCATCCATGTAGAGAAGATAAAACTAATTAGGCAGTTAATTGATACAGGTAGTGTGTAAAAAAATAATAAATTTTAAAAATCACAGCCTGAAATTTGGGAAAAAAGAGAAATTGAAGGAATAAAATTGTATAGTTGAAATGTAAGGCATCTCAGTATAGGGAGTTTCTTTCTGGTCATTATCATAAGTGAAGATTAAGGGCAATTTAGAAAGAGAACTACGTTTTTCAAAAAAACAGGAAGAATTGGGACCCAATTCCGCACATCCTTCTTGAAGCAAAAAACTCTCATTAAGCTCAATGAGAATTTTTGTTAAGAAATGCAGGTATAAGCGCATACCAGGGCATCAATATGAAGATGTGGCAAGGTTAGAGAGAAAATTAATGAACTATAACGGAGTATCAAATAGCTGAAAACTACATGGCCCTGATTCTTACCTCACAGGAGTTTCATACTAGAATAACTATAGAGTTGCACTTGATTTATACTTGTGTAAGTGAAGAAGCAGGACACACAGATGCAAACCACATTCAGTAGACTCTACCTTTGGGGAAGTTTACCCTGGGTGGATGTGGATGCCTACACTTTAGACCACGAGACATTTAAAAGACATTTTAAGTATGTCTTCCTGTTAAATTTGAAAAATATTGTCCTTTTAAAGGAATTAAACAATTTACTGTTAGTACTTTTACAGTTGAGAGAATAAACAGAAGACAGCAACCAAAAGGGAAAATGTCAATTGAAGTTAACTTTCCAAAAACGTTCATTTTCAAAATCTAAAAAATACCACCACCTTTTTCTAGGTCTGATATTTAAGTGAGATCCTAAGTTGTTTTTTCCAATTGGAAAAAGCTGAGTTTCTTCTTTTGTGCCCATAAGTCTGCTTACACAAAGAAAAGTACTTTATGGAGACCAAATGAAAACAGGGGCAGCAATAAGAAAGTAAATGGGAGACACTAAGCCTGGAACATAAAGATTTCTCCAAGAGGGTAGTCAACAAGAATTCATATGCATACTTAAAAGGAAAAACTGGGAAGAGGATTATTCAATTTGACCAGAAACACCCCACACATAAAATATGAGGATAACCTTGCTGATGTGATCTTTAGTGACTGTAAGACTGCTCTTACTCTCACTAAAATGAGTGGGAGTTCAGGCATTGATTTCAACAAGGAGCAAGTTCTAGCCCTAAAAGTCTCGTGGCTTAATTAGAATACTCATTCATTTTCCTTGGGCAATATGCAAAGTTAAGCTCTCAAATGAATGAAACGTCAAACTTTTTGGGAAAAAAAATATGTACTGTCCCCCTGTACATTGCATCGTCACTCAAAATATTAATTTTACATGTTCCCTTCCAAAAGCCAAGACTCTTTTGGCAGGCTGTTTATTTCCTTTGACTAAAGTAGACCTGTTGCTCTTTAAAATCTGCCTGACTGCTCTATACTTGGATATTTCAAATTAGTTATTCTTGATTAATATTTTGTAATGATAATTGTAAAAATTTCCTCCAAAAATTTTTGTGAGCTGAAACATAGACCTTATTACAAACTGAATCCAGCTTAGATTTGACCATCATTAATACATAACTCACTGAACATTTGCAAAACACAAATGTTCAATTACACTGCCTATCATTTTAATAAACAAGGATGCATATCAGAAAGAAGGGAGTGGAAGAAATTGTCCACACCCTCTCATGATAGCTTGAAGAATTGCTAAGAGAATTTTGGCTCAGTTTTAAAGGATTGGAATATGATCATCTAATGCTATCACCCTAGCCCATGAACATGAACTGGTTTTCAACAGTAGGACAGCTAATGGCTAGGCTGTAGAGCACTTTAGTTCTTTTTCTTTTTTTTTTCTTTTTGCCTTAGAAGAGATAAATGTCATTTGTTTTCAGTCTAATTGCTAAGTAATTATATAGAGAACATACTAATCATTTGAGACCAAAAAAACTTAAAATTCAAGAAATTCTGTTTTATTGAGGACTATCCATTGCCAAGGATATTTTGTGTGTTGTACTTGTTTGTTTTAAAACAGGTTTTTTTTCATAAAGAATTATCACAATGCAAGACATAAATTTAGATTCCCAGATACTCTACATCTCTTTTCTGATAGCAAGGATTTAGGCCAAACATCTTTTATTTAGACTCATGAGTAAGTTTTTTAAATTATTATTATGAGAAAGAGATCAGATTATATGAATCATTTAACTACCAGATTATTTAACTAACCTAAAGTAGCTATCTCACCACTTAAATGCCTAAGAGTTGTCTTTGATTAAACATAACATGCATGCAGGTTTAAATGTTGTGTTTTATTATGCCTTACAAATATGTATGCAGGATTTTCATTTTCAGCAAGTCTGAAAGCCTGTAGCAGTGGTTGCCACCAAAATTACCAGCACAGTGAATTGTCCTTGTAAACAGCTGGATCATTTATTAGTGGATAAAAAGATAAAAGGATCGACCAATGCCTATCAGATAAAAAGTAAACTTCTTGAGAAACACACTTCCACCTTGAATCTGTTTATTGCCATCAGCAGTTCTTTCAAAGTGTAAAACTGAAATCTGACGGCTCCTAAGGGGGAAAAAAATGCACATTTACAAAGTCTGTTCATCTGCAGCAGCCGCTCACATCCGCCCTTCCCACGCCCCAGCTCTCAGACAGGCAAAGGCAACTGCAAAGAAGAGGGAATTGGAGCAGATCCCCTGGGTTCTCCAGCTGCCGGCGGGGCGGAGGTTAGCGCCGTGGCACGGCCGAGGAGGGCGGCAGCACGCTCTGGGCAGGGCATCGGTAGCTACGGGCCCGCCCAGGCCGCTCAAAGAGAAGGGCGGCAGAGGCAGAGCTGGTTGGGGGCAGATCGCTCCGGCTCCGCGAGCTCGGGGCCAGCAGCGCCTGTGCGCGCCCGGCTCGGGCGGGGAGGGAAGCCCTGCACAGAAGGGACAGGGCAGAGATCAAAGCTGGCTGCACCTCCGCCCCTGCGGCAAACTGGAGGCCTCAGCCCGCCCCTTCTTGAGCAGGGTCCCCCGGCTGCGGCCGGCCTCCCGGCTTGGAAGCCCCGCACCCGGCCGCTGCTGCCTCCCTGCGACCCGCCTCGCCTGCCCCTGCGGAAGGGATGCACGGGGAGGCGGGAAGCAGCCGCCAGCCCAGCACCGTGCTGCCCCGGCCGGCGTGGGGGGGCGGAAAAAGGCGGGGAGGCTCGCGCGCCCCGCCCAGGGGGAGCCAGCCGCTCTCCGGTCCCTCCCCGCCGCTGCACCCCGACTCCTTCGCCCGGTTCCCCCGTTTAAGACTGGCGGGGCGGGGCGGGGGGGGGAGTGGGGGGTAGGAGAGAAGCTGCTAAAAATAACCAGCGCGCCAGCCGCCGCCAGCCTTCGCTAGCCGCACATGGCCGGACACACCCCCTCCGCGCACAGCCAGCCTGGCCCGCCGCACAGCCCAGCCCACGTGGAAGGGACCCCGGGAGCCAGCGCAGCCCCCTCCCCGAGAGCCTGAGGGAGACTCCCCCAGGCCGAGCAGGGAGCGAGCTAGCACCGGCCCCCGAGGCTGCCCTCCGGAGAGCCGAGCCCTGCCACTTGGGGGAGCGAAGCCAGCGCCATCCCCGCCTCCTACGCGCACGGATCGCAGCCTGAAAGGTGTCCTTACCTCCCGCCCCGGAGATGGGGAGAGGGCTAGAATCCCCCCTCGGCAAAGGGCCCCTCCGCTAGCCACACTCAGCTGGGATGCCCTTCGCCGAGGGGAGATGCAGCAACGACAGAAGGCAGGTAAACGGGCAGAGAAGCTAACGCTCAAGCGTGCCTGGAATCACGTTTTCCGAGATGCTCCCCGCCATCTTTCTATGGGCTCCTGAGGGCCAGCCACCCCCGGGGTCTCCCCTTCTAGGGTAGCTGGCCGCGGAAAGCTGGATGGGGGAGCGGGGAGGGGGGTAAAATCAGCGATTTCACACGTTTGTGGAATAAAAAGCTGTCTTAACGTTCTCCCCCCTGGCTACATGCAGACACAGCCGCCTACAGCTCCGCGGGTGGGGCGTGGGCACAGGGCATCGCCAGCGTTACTTCTACAGACACTAATAGCGATTCGAGTTTCTATCAGTTCCAGCTGATTTATTAAAATTGTCAAGATACAGACTTTCAGCATAAAAAAAAGGCAATGATGTTGACAGTGCACAAGTCTGCTTTTGCCATCATTTGCTACAAAATATGCAGATGGTCTGTACTTTAGATTATATTGCACAAAATGAGAAACTTTTTTTAACTATGTGCCTTTTTTTGCTAAAAATCGAGAATCCAGTTTCATACCTTCCATCTGGGGCCCCATCCACATATCACAGCGTATGAGATACATAAAGTCCTACTATAGTACAGTACATATACAATCTTTTAAACTAAGATAACAGCTCTGAGGTCTATATCACCATTTTCAATAAATCTTTACCTACAAATATTGAACAAATCTGAACTATAGCTGTACAAAAAAGTTTCTTTTTTTGTTTTAAACCACAAGGCCTTTAGATGCAAGGATTATTTTTAAAATGTTAATCCTTTTAAAACCAGGACGTAACGTACCAACAAACTTGCATGCTAAAAACAGAAAAGAAAAAAAAATAAAAGGGAAGAAGTGCCTGAAAAGTCTTACTGAAAAAACACAGCAAGAATGTTCCCTTTTCACTGTACAAAAATACGCCTGAAAATATATTAATTTTTAAAAAAGACTGAGGTCTGTTATGTATCAAAAATGTTTCAATACCTTTTTGTACTGAGGTCTAGGCTGTCTGGTATTCAATCAAGGAGGTATAAGGGAACAAGTTACAAAAAAAAAGTTGGCAAGTAGAAATCACATTTGTAAAACCATAGACAATTTGATCTGAAAAGTAAACTCTGATCTTAAGTCAGTTCACAGTTTTTTTTTTCTTTTTGAAAGCGTTTGTACAGTCTGCATTTTTTCAAGCTCCCTGCAGCTTTGTTAAGAATCGGATGCATAGAAGACATCAGTTTTCTCCCTCCAAAAAAAGTTGCAATGGTCCCTTTCAGAAAAAAAAAAAATCAAATCAGAACAGTTCTTTTAAGATCTCTCGCGGGAAAAAAAAAAATCCACAACCCCCTTGAGTAACAGTTGTGCTGCCAAAAGACTTCTTTGCAGACCATCTTCCAGACTTCAATCACAGACCGACAAGCTTCGAACATCGACTTCTGAATCATTTTTCCCCCAGTCCCCCATGCCTTTTTGTTGTTGTTGCGATCACCAAATTAAAAAAAAAATCATAACTCCGGGCTCGGTTTGGAACTAACTTTGAGACTTAAAAAAAAAAATAGAAAAAAAGAAAAAGAAAAGAAGACATTTTATTATTTCATTTTTTACTCCCCCACTTCCATCACATCATCACCAGCATCATCTTTCCTCTCCGATTTCTCTGCTCGGTTGTTCTCACCAGCGACACGCCTTCCCGCGGCTCAGTAAGTGAAGACCAAGTCGGAAAAGTTCGCTTCCAGCCAGTCCCCTGCAATCATTTCGCTCAGCTCCGGGGTGCAGTAATCGGGGAACTCGAAGTGAGAGCCCAAGCTGCCCTCGCTGAACGAATCCAAATCTTTATCCACCAGGGACAGAGACAGGTTCCCCGAAGCGGAGCTCACCCCCAGCTCCGAGGCGGCGTGAGGGTGCTGGGAGAAATTCAAGCTCAGGTCGAACATCAGGTCGTCCGCCTCTTCGCTGCTGGAGGAGGAGGTGGAGATGGACCTGGAAGACGCCGGGGACAGGCTGGGCTGCTGCTGGGTGTTCTGCTTGGTGATGTTCTTGAAGTTGTAGTACAGTCTGTTGCTGCCGCTGCTGCCGTGCGAGGCGGCGCCGCCCCTCACCTCTTCGTACAGGCTGGCCCCCTCGGTGGACTCTGCCGAGGAGCTCAAGGTGGGACTGGCCGGGACTTTGGCTACATTATATCGCCTCTGCTGCTGCTGCTCGTCTTCCTCGTCCTCCTCCTCCTCCGCCTCTTGCTTGATCCTGAGCTGCAGCTCGTCCTCCTCTTCCTCCTCCTCCTCCTCCTCGTCCATGAAGACGCACTTGACGGTTTTGCTGCTCACTTTCAGGGTGCCGTAGACATAGTCCTCCCCCGCGTAGTCCCCGGGGTGGGTGGCTTTAGCCCCGGGCTTGGCGGGAGAGGAGGAGGAGGACTTCAGCTTGCTACATTTCTTACTGGAGCTCTTGGCGCTTTTGCTGCTGCTGCTGGTGGGTGCGTTTTTCTCCGGGCTCTGGCTGGCACTGGGCTTGGCTGATGGGTCCATTTTGGGCTTTTTCCTGGGTCTGTATTTGTAGTCGGGGTAATCGGCCATGTGTTTGAGCCTCAGTCTCTCCGCCTCCCGGATGAAGGGGATCTTCTCGCTGTCCTTCAGCATTTTCCACCGCTTGCCCAGGCGCTTGGAGATCTCCGCGTTGTGCATGTCCGGAGACTGCTCCATGATTTTTCTCCTCTCGATTTTAGACCACACCATGAACGCATTCATCGGTCTCTTAATGTGCCCTGAAGCCGTTTTGCACCAGTCCGGGTCGCTCTCATCCAAAGCGACCGGGCTGCATGCCATAAACTCGCCCTCTTCGGTGTCCATCGCCTCCCTGGGCAGATTGCTTTCAGTCTCTGTACTTTCTGCTTGCTGCACCATGCCGGGCTTGGAGCGATTTCTTTGTGTGTGCCAGCCCTTTCTCTGCCCCGCCACACGAGCCCTCGGGAGTCACAAGGCGAAGCCCCGCGTGCGAGTTGCAAGGTCTCTTCTGCGCCTTTCCTTCCCCGCTCGCACACTGCCGTCTCTGCTCCCCTTGCACCAGGCACCCGCAGGACTGGGACTCTCTGCGGCTCGGCTCTTTCCCCTCCCCCCGGCGGCGGCGGCAGCAGCACCGGCAGCCGCCCGGACCCCGAGCTCTTACTAGATCACACGCCCCCTTCTGCAAAAGTTGCGGCCGGGTCCCCTCCGAACTAGTTATCAGGGTTTCATATGAGTGACATCACTCCCCCAGCCAGCCAATGGTGTAACTCGGGCTCCTCCCACTGGCTCCTCCCCTCTGCCTTTATTGAAGTCCCCCACATGCGCCACCCGCCCTTCGCACCGTTTTAGTGGGGGAGGTGTGGAATTGGAAGAGGCTGGGCTGGGAGCTTAATCTTAATATACATATATTAAAAATGACTTGCATGGGTCATTTAAGATGGGTTGTATTAATGCTTTCACCATCTCCTCCTGGGCTGGCTATTAGAAAGCATAGCAATTTGTTTTGCTAGAGAGTGTGGGATAGTGGATGTGAATCTGGTGCGATTATTTCCCATTGCCTAGTGCAGTCAGGCTGGGTGAGCTCATGTCCTAGGGACTGAGGTGCATCCTCCGGGCATCTGCTCTCTGTGCTTCCAAGTAACTGAAGGTGGCGCTTTAACACTACAAGCTTTTCAAAAGCATGCAGCTAGTTACTTTTTTGCAAGGCAAAGAAATCAATTGAAAGATAAAGTGCTGATTTCTCATTCTCGTGTTTGCATAGTGTCTATTTTATCCCTTCTTTCTCTTATTCTCTTCCTCCGAACCTCCCCCACAGCCAAGGCATCACCTCTTTACTCATGGTTCTCTATCTGCCTTTCTTAAACCAATAGCAGGAGAAACAGTCAACGGTTTTGCTTTTGATCAGTTAAGATCAATGACACCTATTTGAGATGTGTGGATGTTTCGGACTTCAAAATCTGATGGCTGTGACATTTACAGGCACAAATTGACCCATGGCCACCTCTGGTATTACTCACACCTGTGATCATTTTTTTTAAATCATGAAAAATATAGCATACATTAAACAATCTAATTGCATAAAAACAGTACTTTGCCTGTCATGAATCATTTATTTTCACTTCCTAATTTCGACTAGACCATAATGCCAATAATTAGCCTTTTTCCCCCCGGGCTGGTAGTAAACCAGAGTAAATAGGGCACTGTGTCACATGGTGATTTAAATCCACCCTTAACAAATCAGGGTGCATAGATGGTACTTAAAACATGTTTAAGAGGAGCAAGTTTCTCCCCACCCCCCCGCCGCCTTTCAATTTCATGGTGCTGTAAGGCTATCTACGTGTTAGCTCCAGATGCTGGGGAGATGGGAAGGTCTAAGCACCAGATACTCCCTGTAGGGAAAGAGTAGGAAGGGTGGGAAAGAGGCAGAAACATAGCTCTCCATCCTATACCTCCGCAAGCACTGTCCAGATGCAGAGAGTGGAGGGAAGAGAGAGTATAGGATGGGAAAAGGAGTCTTGCAAATTACTGCCCCCATAACAAAAAGGGGCCATGTGAGAAATGTTGTCTCTGAGGCACAATGCTTCCCAGTCCTCCCCATGACGGTGCCTAATGACCCACTCTAACCCATAATAATGGTTATTGTTTATCATCTGGGTTGTATGAGGTAAAAAGGAAAATGTGAATGGTATGAGTCAGCCTATCATAAAATATTATGACTTATAGTATATATATTAAAATAGATCTTCCTAACAAGGGGGAGCAGACTCTTTAAAGCCTGGCCTACCTGAGGGATTGCCTATTTCCCTGTGTAATACTGCCACCACTGTGGTCATCAGAGGAGCCTGAGTAGAATTCCCTTCATTATAAAAGAGGGAGAGAGGGTTGCTGGGCATTCTCTGTGAAAGCTTCACGACTCTGGTTTCTCCCCACCTGGTCTGAAGTAGATTAAATTCCGTGCCCATATGGACACACTGCAAATGCCATCTGTTTGATAGGGGTTTTGGAGAGGGTGAGGGTATGCATCCCACAATGATGAAGGGGTGGAAAGGAGTCTCTGTAGATGTCTGGCTGGCTGAGTTCCTGTGAAATGACTCCTGGCTGCTGGGATTTTATTATTAGTGATGTCACGGTGCCTAGAACCTTGGAGAAGTGTCAAAAAGGCTAACAGAATGTTAGAAACTATCAGGAAAGGGACAGAAACTAAAACAGAAAATACCAAAATGCGACTGTATAAATCCATGTGCTCCCATACCTTGAATACGGTGTCCAATTTTGGTCACCCCATCTCAAAAAAAGATGGAACTGGAAAGTTGCAAGAAGGGCAACAAAGATGATCAAGAGAGACTACAAAGATTGGGGCTGTTAAGCTTAGAAAAGAGACGAGTAAGGGGGATTATGATAGAAGGTTATAAAATCATGAATAGTGTGGAAAAAATGATTAGTGACGTGTTATTTAACTTTTCCCACAATATAAAAACCAGGGGCCACATGATGCAATTAAGAGGCAGCAGATTTAATACAAACGAAGAAATACTTTTTCATGCAGCACACAATTAACCTTTGGAACTCATTGCTGTGGGATATTGTGAAGTCCAAAAGTATAACTGGGTTCCGAAAAAGAACTGGATAAGTTCATGGAGGATAGGACCATCAATGGCTGTTAGCCAAGATCAGGGATGTAACCTCTTGCTTGGGTTGATACTAAATCTCTAACTACCAGAAGACAGGGGTGGATCACTCCAACTGCCCTGTTCTGTACACTCCCTGTGAAACTCTGGTACTGGCCACTGTTGGAGACAGGATCCTGGGCTAGATGGACCATAGGTCTGACACAATATGGCCATTCTTACGTCTGTTCTTATGTTCTTTTTGTTATTTTAAATTTAAATAAATAACGTGAGTAGAGATGGTCGAAAAATGGAATTTCCATTCTGTGGGAAATTCTGAGATTTGGTCATATTCTGAATGAGAGTGAAAAGTTTAAATCTCAGAAATTTTGTGAAATATTTTTTTGACCTTATCAAAACATCTCATTTTGCTAAGGTTCAACTTTTTCATTTCAACTTTATTATTTTGACTTTTATGCTATACCATATAATTATAACATGTATTGTAATTTATAAGAACATAAAAGTTGAAACGATAAAGTCAAAACAGAACATTTTGACCTTAGCAAAATGAAATAAAGTTTTGATGAAATTGGCATGTTCCTATGAAAATTTTTGATTTAATTCTGATGGAAATCTGTTTAATGGAAAATTTCCAATCAGTTCTAAATGTGATTAAGAAGCCAAACAAAAATATAGGGCCTTTCATGACTGGGGTGCCATCTAGAAAACATCGCAGGATCAGGCCTTTAACTACCAGAACTTTTAATGTAGTCAAATAGCAATAACACTCCAAAATCAGACAAGAAAAAACTTTACTACTATCACTAGTGGAGGGGAAAAATAGGCCAGATTACTTCCTTCTTTTTACCACTGTCATTGCAACGTAAAGAAGACTATTCTGGTTGAAACATTTTTCTTGTCTGAGTTTGTCTCCTTTGTAAAGATGAATATAAATACTATAAAGGCTTCCACATAACCCCTCCTCTCTTTTTTTTTTAATTTTTTTTGAGTGCCTTTGGTGTATTTTGACAACATTTAAAAATCTTTCAAACTGGTCTTTTAATTCTAAGCAGATATACTGCTCTTGCGGGCTTCTTAATGTTGATCTTCTGTCTGATTATTTTTTTTGGAGGGTGGTGCTGGAGAAATGATGAAGTTTGAAAAACAGGGCTGACGACTAATCGCGACAGGCAAGAAAGTGAGTGTCTTGCAGATTTCAGAGATCTGATGCTGCGCAGGAAAAGATCTCTGTAGAATGAATAAGGGGCTGGGTCTGCCCTCAGGAGTGCACCTGAGACTAAAAAACCACTACCATAGTGATCTATGTGGAGAAGCAGACTCCCCTATGCAGGGCCGGATTAAGGCAGGGACTTTAGGGGCTGCAGCCCAGGGCATCTGCTCAAGGGGGCCCCCACAAAAATAAATCACAGGCAGTGATCTCTAACTCCGGGCCGCTAAAAGTCCCGCAGTGCAGAGGGGCGCTCGGGCAGGCTGCCTGCATGCCGTGGCCCCATGCTGCTCCCGGAAGTGGCTAGCTGCTATCACGTCTCTGTGGCCCCTGGTGGGGCGCAGGGAGGCAGCTCCGCATGCTGCCCCTGCCCCAAGCACTGTCCCCGCAGCTCCCATGGGCCAGTTTCTGGCCAATGGGAGTTATGGGGGTGGCACTCACAGGTGCACACAGCACACGGAGACACGCTGCCCTCCTCCCCACCAGGGGCTGCAGAGATGTGCTAGCAGCCGGCCACTTCCGGGAGTGGCGTGGGGCCATGGCATGCAGGCAGCCTGCCTGAGCCCTGCTGCGCTGCCGGCCGCGAGCCACCTGTGGTAAGTGCCTCCTGGTCGGAGCCTGCACCTTCCACCCACTCCTGCACCCCAACCCCCTGCCACAGGGCAGAAGCCACTCCTGCATCAAACTCCCTCCCAGGAAAGAGACTTGTCTACAGGGGCCCCACAAAATCTAATAGCCCTGGGCCACAGGAGAGTTAATCCGGCCCTGCCCCTATGTACTGCTCTTCTAATGGGATATCTGCCAAAATAAGAATTAAGTTTGACTCACAGATATGTCATGTCTGCTGTTGAAGAAATAGAGCTGGGTTTCTACAACCGTGGGAGGTATGAGTCAACAGTTGTTCTGATACCAAAAGCGCAGTGTGGCATGCTAGATAAAATTTGATGACAGGCTCCCTGCATTTTGTGCATATTCACCACCAACACCACCACTCTGCAAAGTTTTTGCATCTGGTCAAAGTTTCATTGGCTGCAGAGCTTGGTGAGGGGATAGTCTGACCATTCTTAAGCAGTGGTCCCATACTAAATCAGGTCAGCTGCTGCTGGCTACGTGATCACAACATCACTGAAATTTTACCTGTCTGCCCCTCTGTACAGGCAGACAGGCAGCTGGGCCAAATTTCAGTGAGTGGTGTTGCAACATGGGACAGGGGGTCACAAGATCACTGAAATTTGGCCCAGAGTCCCCTCCATCCAGATGAAGGGGTGGTCAGGCCAAATGGTGTTGCGACCTGCCACACAAGGAGTCTGCTCCTGTACTATGGAGTGCAGGGGAGTCTGCTGAGAATTTGATTTCTGGTGGCACTGGCTCATGCACTGTGTGGGTAAGAGAGGGGAGACTCCCTGCTTGAGGGAGACCTGGGATTTCTGTGGGAGGAGTGGGGGAGATGAATGGAGACCAGAATGGGGTCACTGCCAGAGGGAGTGTGAGCAGGGCCAGATTAACCCATAGGCTAATAAGGCTATAGCCTTAGGCCCTCCTATTTTTAGGCTCTACTGTATTGAAGTAACAGCTGAGTGATGGTAGTGGGGCCAGCGGAAATTTTTTGTCTCATTAGATATTGCTTTGTACAAATTAATCCATCAAGATTGTGAATTCAATTGATGGTGGTTGTGATTTTGTCTTTATAGGCTAAGGAAGTGTTTGTGGGCCCAAGCAATACGGAACTTTGTACACAGGCGGCCTACACTGGACAACAGAAACCATGTCAAAGAAAGCAGGATGGCAGAAATTGAAGGAGGAAAAAGAAAGACGGCAAAGACAAGATGTAGTGCGAAAAGGTACTCCTCTCCTAACATTTCTTCCTCCTGCTAAATCTGGTGCTGAGGAAGTCCAAGCGAACCAGCCCAAGTGAACCTGCTGCGCCGGCACCTGATGAAAAGGTGCAGCCTCCTGTGACTTCTCTAGCTGCAGTCTCACTGCACTCCTCTGAAGACTCTTCCAGTGATAGTAATACAAAAATACCCATCTCCAATGACTCAGGACTTCTCAAGATCTCACTGCATATTGGACTGAGAAGGGCCCACAGAAATGCCAGAATCTAGATGCTGACTTTTCATTGCCGAAGCGAGAGTACATCAATCAGAATCATTATCTGAGCAAATCAATGTTTGAATAGATGAAGCCTAACAAACAGATTGGCAAGCGAGAATGGCTCATCTATTCACCTTCTAAGAAGAAAGTGTACATTTTATTGCTCCCTGTTTTCTGATACCAAAAAGTGGGGAATGTTTTGCGAAGGCTTCAATGATTGGAAGAACAATACTGCATACATTACCAATCATGCAATGAGTGAGCAGCATACATTGTCAGTTAGCATGCCCTAAAGAAAGGTAGTGGCAGAATTGATACCCAAATGGAAAACCAGTTTTTGGAAGCTTGTGCTTATTGGAAGAATGTTCTCAGACATGTAGTTGAAGCCATAGTTTTTCTTGCTGAGCGCGGTCTGCCATTTCATGGCTCAGATGAGATTGTTGGATTGAAACACAATGGCAATTACCATGGTGTTCTAGAGCTAATCGCTAAGTTTGACCCTTTCTTAGCTCAGCACATCAGTGAACACATAAATCATGGAAAAGGCCATACATCATATCTATCAAAGACTATTTGTGATGAATTAATTGCACTGTTGGCAAAGAAGATACTATCAGCCATTGTAGATGAGATCAGAGATGTGGGATATATTGCAGTGTCCATCGACTCAAGACCGGATGTGTCACATGTAGATCAGCTGACTGTCATCTTGCATTATGTGCTACCCAGCGGACCAGTTGAGCATTTCATGACCTTCATAAACATCACCAGCCACACAGGGGAGAAACTTGCCTCATGCCTACTCGATTTCCTCATGGAAAAGGGGATGTCGTGACCAAAGCTATGACAATGCAAGTAATATGAGTGGCAAATATTCAGGGATGCAGGCAAAGATAACAGAGCGCAATGCTTTGGTTGATTACATTCCATGTGCTGCACACTCACTCAACCTTGTTGACCAGTCTTCCGTGACTGTTGTGTTGAAGCAGTTTCTTTTTTTGCATTTGTCCAAGAATTGTACAATCTTTTCTCTGCATCAACCAGTCGTTGGATGATTCTTAGAGATTCACTGCCAAAGGGATGCCCAGTCTCCATGTCACTCTCAGGGACACGGTGGAGTGCCAGTGCTGGAGCTGTGAATGCAGTTGTTCTGGGATACTCCAACATCCTTGAAGCACTAGAGAGCATCAAGGATGATGAATCTCAAAAATCAGCAACAAGAAAAGATGCGAAGATCCTGAGTGATGCAATGTGCAGTTTGGAAACTGGTATTTTGTGTGAGGTCTGGAATGATATACTTCAGCCATTCAGAGGTGCAGTCTAAGCTTGCAAAGTGTCCAAATTGACCTTTCCACTGCTGTAAACCTAATGAGGAGTCTTGGAAGTGTTCTTCAACAAATGCGGGATAGTTTTGATGAGTATGAAATTTAGGGGGCTGCAAGGACTGCTAACCATAAGTATAAGTCAGCCAAACACCACAAAAGACAGAAGACATGCTACGATGCAACTGCCCACTCATTCAGTGACAAGGAGGCCTTCAGAGTTAATACCTTCATCACAATCATCGACAAATCGAAGAGTTCATTAGAACATCGGATCGAGGCTTACAAAAATATTGACAAAACCTTTTATGTACTGACAACTTTGTCACCTAACATTTCAAGTTCTGAAGTCAGTGAAGGTATCAAACGTCTATGTCAGAAGTACCCAGACGATCTCCCAGTAGATTTTACTAAAGAATTTCTTCAATGTGTTGAATTCACATCACTCTCAGATATAGAGAGAAAAGATGATGAAAGCAAATCTATTTGGATGTACCGAGTTATCACTGAATCCAATGTGATAGAATCTTTCCCAAATGCTGAAACTGCTTTACGGGTGTATTTGTCGCTTATGATCACTAACTGGAGTGGAGAATGTTCCTTCTCTCTTCTAACAAGCGGCAAAAATGTCCTCCGATCCACCATGACTCAAGAGCATCTCAGTACTTTGTCCCTCTTGAGCTTTGAGAATGAAATTGTCAGATCTTTGAATTATGATGACATCATTCATGACTTTGCCACAGCTAAAGCTTGGGGGAGAAAGTTGTTTGTTTGAAGAACTGAGTGTAGTGAGAGTAAAATAAACTTGTTAATTTTACATAAGTAATATGTAAATATGTATGTAGATAAATGTTTGATTACTTCATGTTTTTTCCAATATGTAATTCATACTTAGGCCCTTCCTCCCATTAGCTTTAGGCCCCTCATTATCTTAATCTGGCCCTGAGTGTGAGGCGGGGATGGGAATTTGCCCCAATCAAAAAATATCTGAACTGGTGCCACTGGACATTCTTTTGTAGAATTATTGCATGGATCTGAAAATTCTGTGTCAGCTTTAAGTAAATTGAAAAAATGCATTTTTTATTTAATTAAATATTAAAATGAATAATATAATCAGGGCACTCTTTCATCTGTTGTTTATTTTAATGTTAAATTTAATATAGTTCCTTCTGGCCCCAAACTTTCAGTGTACCATAGATTTTTTTCCCAAAGTTGCTTTGTAGAAGTTGTCAGGTGTGAAACTGGAATGTGTATCTGTAGTGTACGGGGACAACTGCAGATGTTGACACCCTGAAAGTTGTGGGAGATGGTTTAACTCAAAGTTTAGATTCAAACAGGAGGAGGAAAATGGGGTGATACAGTTATAGGGTCAAGGAAGGTTTGTTTTAAGATAAGGGATACAAGGACTTGTTTGGTAACAGAGAGGTGAGGCCGGAGAGTATATCACAAACACATTCTTTATAGGTCTTATCTGGAATAAACATAAGCTTCCTCAGCTGCTTGGGTCTGGTTTTCACTAGGGAAAAAAAGTATTTTCTTACCTGGTGTTAGCTAACACATGGTAACTAACACGAGGTAAAATCCTATAGAAGACAAGGCAACTGTGTTTTTAACATGAATTAGAAAGTAAGGCTCCTGCAGTGTCTTTACCTCAACCTGGTAATTTATGTGAAAACTACAAACTTCCTTGTCTTCACTAAGATATTACTTCTTGTTAGTTACCACATGTCAGCTAACACAAAGATCAGACCTTTTTCCGAGTCAAGACATACCCTTAGTAGGGTACTGCCTGGTTACATGTGACTTTAAATATATTGTGCAAGTGGATGTCTGAGAGGATGAATAAAGGGCTACAGAGCCTTTCACCTCCAGATTGCCTGATGGTTTGCTTTTCACAAAACTATTGTTTTGAGAGTAAAAATATGTAGGAGCCTAGAAGTGAGTTAGAAAAATGACTGGATTCATCAAGAGTAAGAGATTAACTGAACTAAACTGAAACAGAAGAATAATTTGATAGATAATTCCAATTCGGTCTGAATCCAAAGAAACTCCATCCTCACCAAACTCTTAACTAGGATATCAAGTTTCAAGTCTACATCAATCGAATAAACTCTTATTGTCTGATTGTAATCCAAAACCCTATTCAGAATTTTTCAAATTAACTCTTGCTTTTGGCGTTCTGTAAGTGATAAAACCATTTGGACCCTAAAAAGTGACTTTAGGAAATTAGAATTATGAGGTTCCACATTCATTATGTCCATGTCAAAATTGCTGCTTGCAAGTAAAAGGATGGTTTTTTTGCAATTGCCAGCTTCTGAAATTTGCCCTGTGCTCTGAAAGTCAAGATGGGTTCCTTCTATCTTATGTATCCTCACCAATACTAGTGAGTCTGTAGGCCAAATGATTCCCTCAGCTACATCTGTGTAACCCCATTGATTGGAGATTATGCTTCTAGCAACACCTGTGCAAATCCAGGGTTGGAAATGGGATTGCACAGGTGCCTCTGAGGGCATAATTTGGCATACAGAATATTTATTACTGGCTGTGATGCATAAGATGGAAGGAATCCAGTGTGACTGTCAGAGCTCTGGATGAGTTTGTGCAGCTGGCAGTTAGAAATGTACTTGCAACTGAGTTCACTGGATAGGAAAATCAGTGAGATAATGAATTTGGAGCCCCACAAGGTCATTTTTACCAAGTGACTTTTTAGGGTAGAAGCATAATTTAGAGGAGGTATATCTTTTATCAAAAGTGGCTGAAAATGGTACTTGAAAAACTGAAGGGGAGCCCATAAAAGATTACATTACATATATTTGATATCAGAAATGATGTTATTGTTTCTAAACCTCTTTAAATGTAAACTCTTGGCAATGTTTATTTCTATAGAGTGCATGGAATACATAAATACAATAAAAGCAGAATTTTAATGCATAGTCACAAATAGCCAGAAAATTGACCTGTTTGCAAGTTACCTTACATGCAAATAAAATAAAAAACTTAAAGTTTTTTATGTTTAACTATTGTCTTGTGTTCAATGTCAAAACTTAAAACAATACAAAGAAATAAGCAAATTTCAGGATCTTTTATGCATACATTTGTGTGTGTATATATACACTGCAGGCCTTATAGGCACTGACATCCTAAACAGTTGATCAGGTCTCTTAGGAGAAGGTACTGTTGTATGTTGGACCAATTCTAGGTAATCTCTGCTTAAAATGCCAATTTTGCTTCGTATTAGTGATTTAACATTGTAAAATGCTCATCAATACCCTGTCATCTCTTAGGGCATACAGGCTTCATTGCATAATATTTCCCAGTCATACATTCTGGTTAAGATGCTTATCTGGAGATTTTTTATGACTCATAAAACTTCTCCATATGAAGTCCATAATGTAAACCACAGATATTATACTGATTTTTGTTATGTCTAGAAAAAAAATCTCCAAGAAGCTTGCTCTGGACCGGACAGCCCAAACAAGACACAAGGTAGTAACTAAAATACACAAATATCTGCACTAGGTATAGATTAAATGCTGATATATTTGTCAGAGGCACAGATATGTCAACATACTCACAGTTGAATCCACCTGGAAAGATTTGTCTTTAAGCTCTTCCCCCTTCCAAAGAGAGCAATAGAGGGCATGAATTGTGTTGCTCTCATTTTCAGTTATAAATGGATAACATTTGAACACATAAAATAGAAACAGACATTATTCAGCCCTTCTACATTGCACTGTGGAAGGCTGTGGGGAAGCAAACAGAGGAGGTTCTACAAGCACAGTGCCGCTTTAAATTGTTGGGGAAGGCTGCTGGAAGCATTGAATAAATGCATCCTCCAGGTGCCCTGGCAATGTTCCCTCTTGGGCCTGTGCTGACCACATTTGGGATAGTGCTGGCTGGCAGGGCAGGGGTTATGGGCAGTTTGTATGCTGTCGTCCCCTCCTCCGGGCAGATTTTCCATGCCTGGCAACTCTGTGCCATGGTCTGTGCTGGCAGAATCTAGATGAATCAAGCCCAACATCTGTACAGTTGCAAGGGAAATTAGTACTTCATTGCTTCATAAAACAGTACACCACAAAACATTCCTATTAGTTATATGTATATGGAGGAAAGGTTTCATGAAGATCTTTAGAAAAATCTTTAATTCCTTATTTATTTTTTAAGTCAATGTAAATCTTTCCGCCACTTTCTCTCTCTCTAGTTCTCTCTCTCTCTCAAAAAAAAAGTTTCATTGCCTAATTTTGCCATTGAAAAACAAACAGCACCCCTAAAATAACTAAATAATGTCAGCAGTCACAAGCAACCCTAAAATAACAAAAAATGTACACCACTAGAAATCCTGTTTATTTTACTCACAAAAGTAGTTCCACTGACTTCACTGGGACTCTTTAAGTGAGTAATACAAGCATATTGGGGGCCCTTTGAAGGAAAACATTTTACTAATGTTCTTTGTAAATCAGCTGAGATTCAATCTTATTTTCAGTATCTCCACATAAGGAATTGTAAATCAGTCAAAGCAACAAATGAAAGGTGTTCATTATGGCTTAGGATGTATTGTGTTTGGCAAAATGTTCAATCAAAACAGAAACAATAATAATAAAGAAAAGGAGCACTTGTGGCACCTTTTCTTTTTGCGGATACAGACTAACACGGCTGCTACTCTGAAACCAATAATAATTAACAACATTGACTATGTATGTCGGCCTTTGTATCTTTAAGGTGCTGTACAACAATGTTACTCAGTCCTCATCCCAGTGACTTAGGTAAGTAAGCATTATCACCATTGTACAGAGGGGGAGGCAGAGACATTGGGCCACATTCTCCTCTGCACCAAGATCCAACAGCACAGGAGAGAGGAGGGAGCTGGATATAGTTTCTTCATTTTCAAGCTGCCCTGGGCCTGACACAATAGGTCTGCCTTGGGGCTACTCTGATTTACAACAGCAGGCGTATGTCCCTAAGGAACTATATACCAGCTGTGACTTGGTGTAACAGAGCTCTGCTCTACATCCCAACCCTCCCTCTTTACTCCCCATCACATCTCCTCTTTCCCACAATCCCCACCCCGCCTTGCCAGTAGCTTGAAGGAGGGCAGTTGGCATAATAGCCAGCTCCATCAGCCTTGTACCAGACTTCCTCTCCAAGAGGATAATTCTCAGCTTGACAGCTTTGGCCTGATTCTGATTCTTTTGCACCACTCAGATAGCATAAAGGGATCAGGACAGGAGCAGAGAATCTGATTCATAGGCTGCATAACATAATGAATGTGGTAGGACTGGGAATTGAACTCAGAATTTCCCGATTCAGTTTTGTGTTTATACTTCCAGACCACACAGCCGACAGACTATGATAATATTTACACCTAAAAATCCCATTTATAAGGACAATTGGCTCCATTGGATTACTCCTGATTTACACCAGTGTAAAGGAGATCAGAAATGGGGCCAACATTAGTAAGAGAATATGTGAAAAGGGAACTTGGATTTTGCTGGTAAACAGCTGGGAAGGCTGGTATAATTTATTCTCTGGAAGGGGAGAATTATTTTGGATAACCATCTACCTTTATCTGAAAGAAGGAAGAACAACTGATAACAGTTTGTTCAATTTCTGTGTTATTCTGGTAATGTCTTTTAGTGACTGTGTGCATTTCTTATTATTCAGAACCACTTCATGGAGAGATTGGATTTACATTTTATCTAGACACTGCTCTTACCCAAGAATATCTTTTTCATTTCATTGCTGGCTTGAAAATCTATTATTTGCTGTTCAGCATATTGATGTTTTCATTTGCAGCAAGATAGCTGTAGCACCAGAAATAGGGATAAAATCACCAGCTTTGTCAGTTGTGCATTTTCTTGGAATATAGATAAGCCCCACCAGTTTCCCTCAGCCCTGAAGTACTGTCCACACTGAGTTTGGAAGCTGTGGACACAATCCTGCTAAATACAGCATTTTTCCTGAGAGATGCTTAGTGTCCTAAAACTCCCACTTGCACTCTGCACCATTCAGAACTGGGCCTGACATTAGCTCCTTTCTACACTTAAAAAGGTGCTAACATGTTTTTCCTGGTCAGTGCAGAAAGGCTGTAACCACTATAAAAGTAATTTACAAACCTTTTGAATATGGAACTCTGAATTAGCTGGAAGGGACCAAATTCAAATCCTGCAGTCTTTATTCAGTCAGATCTCAGCATTTCCAATTTCAAATAGTTTTACATTAATGTGCACTAGGGAACTTTTAGTGAATGCCAGCAAGGTCCACACGGGCCATTTAGTGCACAAGGATGTACACTCCTCTGGTGCAGACTAACACACCATGTAGACAAATCCGGGGAGATGAGAACTTCCTTAACCACATTAATCCGACTGGGGAATTTATCTTCAATCTAATGATAAGACCTTCTTTGGGAAATGGAATTTGTTCATGTGGGAAATTTTTGACATTACTCTGATTCATAGATTTGTGGAGTTTAAAGCCAGAAAGGACCATTAGATCATCTAATCTGACCTCCTGTATGTCACAGGCCATTAAATTGCACCCAGTTACCCCTGTATTGAGCTCAGTAACGTGTGTTTGTTCTATGTTTGTACAGCACTTAGCACAAAAGGCTTCTTGTCCATGACTGAGGCTCCTGGGTGCTATAGGGTTGCCAACTTTCTAATTCCAGACATCTGAACACTCTTATCCCGCCCACTGCCCCGCTCATTCCCTGAGGCCCCGCCCCTGCACCGCCCCTTCCTGGGGCCCCGCCTCCACTCATTTCACACACACCCCTTCATTGCTTGCTCTCACCCACCCTCGCTCATGTGCTCATTTTCACTGCAAAGCCCAAACAGGCATATTTATTGTTTTGACAGAGGTATTATGCTAATTTCAGGCTTTATTTATTACAAGACACTGGAGCTGGCAGCAAAATAGTCAAAAAGGGTCATTTAAAAAAATGAAATTTCACAAAGGTTTTCATGATTCTTTCCCTCCCCTCTCCCATTTTTCGTAACTAGCTCCATGTTTTTTGTTCACTAAAGTTATTGTAATTTTATGTGTGGAATTAGGACCACACATTATCACAGCTGCAATGGGTCCTTTAAAGGCCAACTTCTGAAGCCCGAATACAAATCCATAGAACACAACCACAGAAATGCACACTTGTCCATATACCTATATAAATAAATCTGTAGAAACTGACTCCCACACCTACATGCAGATACGCACATG
The DNA here is from genome assembly GCF_965152275.1 of Natator depressus. Lineage (NCBI taxonomy): Eukaryota > Metazoa > Chordata > Testudines > Cheloniidae > Natator > Natator depressus. Next base: position 36,039,985 of record NC_134236.1, read on the forward strand.
TATTCATGTGTACACGTCTAGCATGCACTAACACATATACTTCCACATTATTTATTATTACAATTGTTGCTTAGTCCCGAGAGACCTCAACTAAGATCAGGGCTCCAGGGTGGTAGGTGCTGGACATACACATAAAAAGAGAGTCTGCAACAAAGAGTTTATAATGTAGCTAGACAAAGGTGGGGAGAAATGTGTGATACATTGGCTCTTCTGCAATTACTAGACAACAACATTCACTTTTTAAGAAATAATACATTTCTTTTAGAGTTCCCTTCTCTTTTAAAAACTTGTTATGAAATGAATACACACATAGTTTATGTCACCAAATTTTTTGTGCACAAGCCAGCAAAAGGAATAAAAGTCAAAGAGTTAGGCTGCAAATTTTATTCACACAGCTATATACACATGCAGCAATACATGCACCTCCCTACACAAAGACACACAGTCTCTTACACACATACAATGCATGCATGCACACACTTGCCAACACATAGACACCCAGCAGGGAAGGGAGGAGGGTGGTCTGGAGGGGAAAAGATGTGGGGGTGGGGTGGGGGAGAGAGGATGGGGAGGGAAAGAGGCCAAGGACGAGAGCAGGGTGAGGCACAAGGCTACAGGTGCATGAGGATGTGGGGGGCACAGGAGTGTATAGGGACATAATGGGAGTGCAGCAGTGTATGGAGAAGAATGGGGAGCAGGGCTGTGGGGGTGAGGGACATGGGGGTGGAGAGGATGGGTGGGATGGGTAGGTGTGGGGGGCAGGGCAGGATGGGATGGGGGGACGGGGGTGCGGGACAGGGAGTGATGCAGTGAGGGGAATGGGGGTGCAGCCTCGAACATACCTCGAACTCCTGGGTACCAGCGATGGGGCGACAGACCGTGGCTCACCGCAGGGCACACACCACAGTTCGAGCCCAGCCACAGCAGGAGCGTGAGGAGGAGAAGAGGGCCGGCAGCAGCGGGTGAGGCGTGTGCCACGACCCCTCAACAGCAGCTTGCTAGCTGCGCTAGTTCATCCCCTGCTCTGACCAGGCCAATGGGAACTGCACCTGCGGGTGGGGGGGCGTAGCAGCATGTGGACCCCCCCGAGACCTCTCCTAAGCCTAGGAGCCGGACATGCCGGCTGCTTCCCGGTCAGCCAGGATCCCTTTTTGACCAGGTATTCCCGTTGAAAACCGGACCCTAGGGTGCTACTGTAGTACAAATGATAATTAATAATTTCAAAGTTAGTTTCCACTCCAAATTGGAATAGGAAGTTGAAATGTTG